>NC_050457.1:64212317-64549817 GCF_903995425.1 Onychomys torridus | reverse complement strand
AGGTAACTCACGAATTTGGTTGACCTTCAGAACCTTAGTGTCCTCAGCTGAAGACAAGTGGAGATAATGATTGCTACCTCACTGCCCTGCTGGGAGCATCTGTGACATAAACAGAAATCTATGTGCCTCTTCACTGTCCCCATTTCCTGGCATATGGAGTCATAAGTGTCTTTCTGTATATTAATAGGAAGACTGGGAGCTGGGGGTTCTTGGGGAGCCTCAAGATGAAACTGCTTCCATGGGAACCAACCATGTAATTAGAGGGCTGAAAGTTTCATCTTTTCCCTTTGATTTTCAGTGAGGAAGAGGAGTTGAAGGCTGGCCTGACCACCAAGGACCAGTGAGATAATTAATCACTTCCACAGAATGAGACCTCTATTAAAACCTGAGAGGAAAGAGCTCAGAGAACTCTGGAATGTCACTCATAGGCACTGACTTTGCATGCTTTCCCATGTATCTTGCCTTTTTGCCTTTTACAGTGACTATCCCTATGTTATATCTTATAGACTACCTAATCAAAAGCAGTTAAAGTATTTCCTGAGCTTATGAACCATTCTTGCAAATTCTTGAGATTACATCTCAGGAACACATTTGGAGATCTCCAATCTACTGCTGTCAGAGATTAAGAGAGAATTCAACTTGGACTTGAGATTGTCAACTGACTGCCAAGTTTGGGACAGTCTTATAGGTCTAAACCTTAACCTGACCAGATGTCAACTCATATAAGTCCACTCAGATACTTTCAGAATTGAATTAAGTCATTAGGCACCCAGTCAGTATCTGCAGAGAACTGGAAAAGTTCTTGATGTAGGAAAACACCCAAACATTTGGTGCCAGAAGTAAAGCATTATGGATACAGAGAAGAAACAGTGGAATTTTAAACAATTTAATATCTGTATTAGTCATCTTCATCATCATAAAAAAAAAACACTTGAGGCAATCAACTTACAAAGAAGAAAAGAACATTTTTACTTACAGTTAAAGAGGCCCCAGTCTGTGATCAGACGGACTTGCTACTTTCAGATCTCTGATAAAGGCACAGGATGGCAATGTGGAGCGGGAAGTGGGGAAGGAGGAATGAACCATGACACTTTCTGGATCAGGGTCCTGCAGTCCCCTAAGGAGCATACTCTCCAATGACCTGATGCCCTTCCTCCAGGCTTCACATCCAACCTAACAGTGCTACCCTGGAATCAAACCTTAAAATGGGTTTAACATATTGAATGACAGATATTCAGTATCAAAAGCATAGCATTCTGACCCTATCCCCAAAGCTCCATGCCCAATTCACAGTTTAAACTGCATAGAGCCCATCTCTAAGAGTAGCCAAAGTCTTATTTGTTCCAGTCTTGCTCAGAAGCCCAAAGTCTCTTTGGGGATTCAAAGCAAACTCAGCTGTGAGCACCTGAAGAAAATATAAAAGAGATATGCATATGTACAAGATACAATGGGCCAGCTGGTGCTGGCACACTCGTTTAATCCCAAGCACACTCCTTTAATCCCAGCACTTGGGAGGCAGAGCCAGGCGGATCTCTGTGAGTTCAAGGCCAGCCTGGGCTACAGAGTGAGTTCCAGGAAAGGTGCCAGAGCTACACAGAGAAACCCTGTCTCAAAAAAAGAAAGAAAGAAAGAAAGAGAGAGAGAGAGAGAGAGAGAGAGAGAGAGAGAGAGAAAGAAAGAAAGAAAGAAAGAAAGAAAGAAAGAAAGAATAAAAGATACAATGATGGGATACAACATCCTAAGGTATACTAGGGTGTGGTCTGCCAAGGGCTTGGGCATCCCTACCCTGTCACTCTGCAGGTTGCTGTCCATGTGGCCTCTCTGTCAAGCTCACTTTGCCCACTGCCTATAGCTTCCCTCAGCAAGCAATCCTTCTTTCCGGAACTCTAACTTCTGAAGGTCTCTACTGAAGCCTTGGCATCCTGTTCAGAGCTTCCCATATCACCCTTTGAGTGGTTGACTGCAGAACTCTGGCTTGTGTGCACTGTGTAGCTCCCAGGCTGTCTTTTGAAATTTCAGTACCAGATACCAAGATCCATATAACGTGTTGTCAAAACTAGTCTTGCACAGACGACATCAAGGTCTGTTGTTTATAGAAGCCATACAGGGTCCTGCTTCAAAGATGGCTGCCATGGCCCCTCTGTGCCTTTCTGGCTGAACACAAAGAAACAGATACTGTAGATTTGAGCACAGAGGGCACTCCAGGACTCTTCTCTGAAAAGACTCCTCCATGGAAGGTCTTTAAGAGAATTCTGCATTTCTAAACATCTGAACCCGTGACGACTGCAGCCTTGGAAATTTCTGAAATGCCTTTGAAACATTTCCCCTGGGTACCAGCCACAATCTCCCTGGCCACACCTCATATATTCTCTTTTCCTAGACAGATGCATTTCCCTTTTCCTTCTGCCCACTGTGCTCCAGGTCCCTCTTTGCTTTGACTTCTATTCCAGGATGGTGCTATGGAATCACAAAAACCACCTTCTGTGATGCACTGCACTGGAAGTTTGGATGCTGAATGCCTCCCCTCCCCTGACATACATAGGAGGCCATGCAATAAAGGCCTGGACCTCCAGGTGACACTACTGGGAAGTGATAGCTCCTTTAGGTACCCTGAAGGGGATGGTGGAACCCTGGCCTTGCCTCTCTTTTGTTCCCCAGCCATGATGTGAGTCATTTATTCTGACATGTTCTCTTTGCCATAGCCACCAAGCATCCCCACTAGAACATTGAAAGAGACCACCGACTTAATCCTAGATGGGAAATTCTAAAACTGCAAGTTAAAATAAATCTTTTCTCTTTATAAGCTGGTTATCTTAGGTATTTTATTATAATGACAGACAGCTGACTAAAATAGAATTGTATCTCCTACTGAGAGGATGTGGAGAGGCCTTTGAACTTGCTTTACAGGGAGACAAGCAAGGAGGAGCAGACCAGAGAGAGCTCTGTCCTGGAAGACAATTGCTGAGGAATAGCAACCAGCTATCACCTGATGAGATGACTGAGTTACCAAACATCCCCCATGAGTTCTGATAGCTAGCCCAGCAACAGGAAATCATTGGATTTCTCCACTAAGCTCCACTTGAGAAAAGTACCCTCCTCCTAGTTCTCCAGAACTGATTTATTAACTTTTTTTTCCAGTTAATCCTAAAATGTATAATGAATACAATTTTAAAGCCCCATCCCCTAAAAACAAAAGTGACAGTGTAGAGTCCCTTGTTAAGGGAACAAAGCTCACACAGTTCAGTGACTGTGTTCAGAACTGTTTTTCACAAATGAACCACTGTTCTGTGTCGCTGAATGAAAGGAGCGATGGGACACAGACAACTGTCCAGCAAACCTGCTTACATGTCCATCCCTGACTCATGGGTGTCTAGCTGTGAGGGGGGAACAGCATGTCATACAGGAAAGGAGCAATAATGGTACAATACAGACCTGAGATGTAAATAAAGTGGGGATGCATCTGAGCTGCAGAGGTTCAAGTACCAGATAAGCGCTCAAATACTCCAGTCCAAAGTATCATTAAGGAAACACTGAGGGCAAAGGTGAGGTGACTGCTAACAAGGTCACAGCTAGTACGTGGACAGCAGAAAGAAAGCTACAGGTGTGCACTCTGCAGGAAGTAACCGGAGACTTAGGGAGTCTACAAAGTAATAATTACTGTATTCCTTGAGGTCTGACAAGAAGATGGGGAGGACCTCATCAGAAGCTACCGAATTAAAAACGAAGTCAATAGAAAACACAGTGCACATGTTATCCACACAGCCAAGCACACTAGGAAACAGGAGTGCAATACGTGATATCTTTAAAATAAAATCAGTTCCAGCATATATACACTGTTTCCTCAAAACCACTAAAGCTTAAGATCATGGTGATATTTTATTTGTGCTGAAATGTGATCTTATTTGTATGTTAATAAAGTTGTCTGGGAGTCAGAGCGAATAGCAAGTCATTTAGCAGAAGTCTGGTAGTGGTAGCACATGCCCTTAATCCTGACCACATGACAGGCAGAATCTCTGTGTGTTCAAGGACACAGACAGCATGGAGACATACGCCTTTAATCTCAATACCAACCATAGAGACCTGAGGTCTGTATAGACAGGCAGTGACGAGAAGGTCATGTGGTTGGGTTTAGAACCAATGAGAAGGCAGAACAGAAAGTCAATAAAAAATACAGACACACAAGAAGTAGGTCTCTTTTCTCAGGGAAAGAACAGCAGCTGCTGGTAAGCTAAGGGCTATTCGCTGGTGCTCTGACCTCTTGGGCTTTTAACTCTGCATTTGGCTCTGTGTTTCTTATTTAATAAGACCATTCATAATCAAATCTACATAAGATGATCTACCAAAGTCTCTTTATCATTGGATTAGTGACATCTCCACACCTCATAGTTTATTTTCTCTTTCTGACAAAACAGAGTAAGAAACTCCCATCCCAGAAGGAGGCCACCAACATGTAATGTCCAGGTCACTATGCCACTGAGACAGTCATCACCAAAGCAGACCAGAGTGCCTGACTTCACTGCAGAATACTGCCGAAAAAACTTACTACTGATTGACTCTACAAAGGACAGTTTCAACAATATGATCTTTTCCCATAGATGCGACTTTTTAAAATTATGCAAAATGTATCCATACATACATGGAATGGGGGGGGTGGAATCTATATGGGCTCAGTGGAAGAACACCACTTGTTAGAATCTTAACACCAGGCTGTCTTTGAAATATCATTAACAATGAAATCCATTCCTCTTTTCTGATATTTTTAACCAAGAAGTTATTTTTATTTTCAAAGGAAAGCCATTATTTCACTTTTTAACAGAGATTCTTTTTAATGCCAGAATTAAAAGTAGCAGAAATCTTGGGTTTTTTGCCAGGAAAACTAAAGGAAAAATTGACAGTTGGGGAAAGCTTGCAACTTCTCTGGCTTCATCTTCACAGAGGCTATGCTTAAGGTCAGTCTCCAGCATGCTCGATTTTTCACATGTATCTTTGTTTATCTTCCAGAAACTATCATTGTTCTGTGCGGTAGTAATCTCTACTTTTCTTCCAGTAAGTCTGAATCCTATCCCCATCCCTACCCTCACTCCACCCCTAGCCTGGGTACAAGGGTCCCTGTCGTTACAAGACTTACTTTGCTATCAGGATGAAATGGCTTTCATACCTCTTAATATAAAAATTGGCTACAACAGAGTTGTTCATTTTTTTATGGTTTACATTTCCTTTTGACGAGTTGCATTATTGTTTTTGAAAATCAAAATTGCAGTCTGAAAAATTAAAGAACTCATCTGAGAGCTTCTGCTTGGTAGCATTTATCTGTCCTCTGTTCCTCAGGCTGTTGTGATTACTTTGTCCATTTATACAGGAAACACCAGGGAGGTCTGTAAGTGAGCTTGTGACTCTTGACTGTGCAGCGATATTTTTAACAGAAGCTGAGACGGGAATTTGCACAGGGCATTTTTGAAAGAAGAATAACTTAAGATGAAATATTTAGCCCATCTCCTTATTAAGACAAAATTTGTGAGTCTAATTTCAGCCATTAGTTTGTAATGAGTGCCCTCTAGTTCCTTAATTCGTCAATTTCCTCTGTGGTGCTTGCATTAGCTGGGCACTTAGCTCTGCTTCCTCTGCTGTCTCGGGCTCCGCTCAGGTTTTGTGCTGCCAGCTTCCTTCCCAGCTCAGGACCACTGTCAAGTGGCTCTTGGTTTCACAGCCTCATCCACTCAGAAGAGAATGAGCTCATCAATAAACCTGAACCTAGAGCCCCACCCCCACCCTAGAAACCTGAGAGAAGAAGATGAGCAACAGGACACAAATTCAGAAAGCCCACATGTTGGCAGGCAGTCAGAATTGTTAAAATATTGGGCAGGAAGCAAGAATAAAATGATCCCCATGAAAACGACATGCCAGTTAAATGGGAACTTGGAGATGTTTGCTTTTCCCCATAGTTACCTTTGTCAGTAAAAAAGACGTTCGCTTACACTATTTTCAGATGTGCCTTTGGAAGAGCTAAATCTTATAGAGATAGAGAGACACAGCTCAGTGGGGAAGCACTGGCTGGCGTAGGATGTGTAACAGGAGACACACTTCAAGGGGGAAAGCAAATGATCTCTTTTGTGTTTATCAACTCACTTAAAAATAAAAAGTTATTCTTGTAGCTGGTACCTTCAAACGAAGTATTTCAGTGTCGGTGATGCAAGGCTTTCTCTGTCTGTCTGACTGACACCACCACAAACTTGGATACACATGTATAAAATCAAACTGACCACAGACCACAGTGCTCAGGACCTGAGTGGTTGGTTAACTCTCAGCAGAAATGCAAGGCACCATACCGTACACCAGCCCCTGCCGGTGTGCTCATCTAAACAGGGGAGGAGCTGCCCTTGCCCATGTCACTAAACCAGATGTCCCAAGGGGTCAAGTGTGGGCACTCCACCCCCTGAACTGCAGACCACTGCTATTACAGGTGTCAAGACTGCTCTGTGAACTTCTAACTACAGACAGACAAATCATACTGTTTGCCTACCCTTCGTGATGGTGTCACAATTTGTACTTCGTGGAAAGAGCCCACAGGAATAACAGCATGCTGTGTGCAATAGCTATGTAAAAATGCTTATACCTACAGACTTGAGCGAACAGTGTCTGTGACACAGAAATTCCTTTCCTTCTGATCACAGAAGGTGTTTTACAAGCACAAAATAACAAGCTCAGGAAGAGCTAACGCTGCCTGGGCAGGACGTTTGAGGAGGGCAAACAGAGAGGCAGAGTTGAACTCCATATGAATGGCAAGGTCACTCCAGCAATTGAAATTTCAGGGCAATTACTTAAGTCACGGGATGGAAATCCACAGAGAAGGACAAGTGTGCTAACAGTGCAGTGGAAATTGCGGGGATTTTACCAGCCTAATCAGGACAGCAAAAGACAGGCCAGTGTTGAACTGTCTCCTTCAGTAGAACACTCACTTCCCACATGCTGGACCGAGAAGCTGAGTCCTGGGACCAACAACTCCGGAAACTCACAGATTGATTTTTTCCAATACAGAGATAAATAAAATATGATTCCATCCGCTTTCCTATAGCATGATTCATTAGGGATGCTATGAATTATTTATTCCTGACTATCTGTGCTGCCGATTTATCCACTAATCTTTAAAGCTAGATGGTAAAATGGTGCAAACTTTCCTTAAACTGATTCATTTATGTAGACATTTTAAATAGCTATCTTTTATATATATACCTGGGGGATAAAATCAACAGCAGTGCTTCTCAGGCAACAGAGAGCCTGGCCCTGGGGGAGGTGGAAAGCACATGAAATTATGGCTGTTTTAATTTAAACTCATGTATCTTGCAAAATAAAATTCTTCTTGCATCAACTTAGTGGTCCCTCTGCTCCTACATTAGTGCAAAGACAGGAGATTAGAAAAGCCCTCCCATGTAGCAGGCAGCCTAGTGGATGCTAGATTTTTAAAAAATTAAATGAAAAGGTCAGAATGTAAGCCCATACCAATAAATCTGGAGGAAGAGAAAGAGAAAAACCTAGGTGGGTTTGGGATTCCCTGAAACCTCTTGGATTAAAAAAAAAAAAAAAAAAAAAAAGTGTGTTTATGTCAGTCACTTTTCAATGGCTGTGACAAAATACTTCAGATAACAGGGTTAATTTCAATTGTCTCAAGTGGACACAATCTAGATCCCCCTAAGAAGAAAGTATCAATAAGGGCCACGTAGAGTAGGTCATCCCATGGACAAGTCTGTGGGTGACTATCTGGATTAACTGAGGTGAGAAGACATGTTCATTGTAAGTACCACCACTCTCTAGGAAGGGGACTCTGTAGAAAACTGGAGAAACTGAGGGGGAACTGACTCATTGCTCTCCACCCTTGGCCGTGGGGTAGTGTGCCTCAGGGTCCTGCCACTTTGACATCCCCAAAATAGTGGGCCGCAAACTAGAATTGTGAGCCAGAAAAGCCTTTTCTCCTCTATGTTGTGCTTGTCAGGGTATTTTATCATGGCAACAGCAATGAGATTAGACCAGGGGAAAAGAAGTACTTTAGCCCACCGTTCCTGGGGCTTTGGTTGCTACTGACTTAGTTTTGGTGTGGGGCCTGTGGAAAGACAAGGGAGACGATACATGACCATATGGCAAAGAAAACGTTTGAACCTCATGATGGCTGCAAAGCAAAGAGACGGGGAAAGGAGGTGAGTTCCAATAACGCCCTTCAAGACCATGTATCCAGGGACCAAACTTCCTTCACTAGACCCCACCGCCTAAAAGTTCTACCACTCACAAGCGTGTCACAAGTTAGCCATCACACCTCTAGCATGTGGAAGAAATTCAAAATCCAAACTATAACATTTTCTTCAAAATGCTAGAGATGTGAAGTAAGAATCATCCATGAAGAGCCGAGGACACAAATGCTTAGTTAGCAAGCAGCGGGCAGAGCACCAATGTGCCGGCAGCAGTTCTGAGGCCTGTGGAGGACACAGGTGGCAGGGGACAGACCAGAAACATGAAATGAGTTCAAAGAAGCGGGCATGGCCAGCATCAAAACGGGGCTTAGTTCTTTAAGGGGATTGAGATTTCTCCCAAGCTGGCTACACGACCAACCACTAAAGAGGTTAACAACAACTGACATTTTCTCTGTTGCTGTATGAGATATGAACCTGAGTGGAGAAGCAGCAGAAATGCCATTAGAAGATGATGAGATTGGTGTGAGCAGGGTGACATTGTCAGTTGGTCCAGGGGTGCTTGTCTATGACACAGATGAGCAGGGGAACAAAACACTGAAATGTGGAGCTAAGAAAGCAAGGGCATTTCAGGAGGAAGATCACGAGTTCTGTCACAGACTCATTGAGATTCTAATTCTCATTAGATATGCAAAAGACGTTGTCAATAGATAGGTAGTTATTTTTTCACACAAAAGAACTTCCATATTCAATAAAGGAAGAACCAGGACTTGAAAAAAAATCAAAGCAAAACGCAGAACCAAAATAAACCTGAGCATTCTGAGACAAAGGGAGAACTCCAGAGAGAATCCACAAGAAATGAGTCACAGCACGAGATGTCCAGAGCCCCTTCCAGGCCAGGGCTGGCTTCAAGAACAGTTTCAAGGAGATGATGGGGGGACAAGTCAATACTGAGTGGAGGGGAGAGCAATCAGGACATGAGGGGACATACAGTGTAGTGTAGACACTGTGTTTAAAGTGCCCGGGAGAGAGACTACAGCAGTGGAAAGGGAGATGGAAGGCTTGCTTGTCAGCTTCAAGAACTGAAGGGTGCAGCTATGTGAGTCCTGTAACTTGGACCTTTGGAAATAATCCAAGTGGAAAGGGACACAGGACAGTGGGGAGAGGAGAGGACAAAAGCCTTGAGGCAGCCCCAGGGCTGAGCTTGGGGCCAGAGTGCAAAGAGAGATCCTGAATAACCTCCTGTGTCTTCTCTGGTGCCAGATGGAGAAATGTCACTCAGTGAACACAACTCTAACATCCTATAGGATTTGAGGGAGGACTGACTAATACTTCTCAGCCCTGGAGTTATGATAGTTAGAAGATTTGTGGTTGTCGGATACTCCAAATAAAAAAGTGAATGAATACTGTGTTTGGAGCTACTGAAGTCTCATGACACACACACACTCTCACACACACGCACACACACACACACACACACACACACACACACACACGTTAGGTTTCTTCCCTTTCTGACAACCATTTAGAGCTCTTCTAGTTCTTGAGTTCATTCCACCAATTATTCATTTAGAGTTCTGTCTTGTTACGTCTATTTAAAGTAATAAAAACTCAATCCAAGGATTCAAGGAAACAATAAAGAATACAATGGAGTAAAATGAAGCAGCTTAAAACACAGTAATGACCTCCACAAATGGACCCCTGCCCACCTTTGTTTTACGTCCATGTATTTTCTGCTAAGTGCTTTACCTCAGGGGCACTCCTACCCATAGCAGTCAGTCTAAGGCCAGCATGCAAAGGCCAGCAACTGCACCAGCACTCCAGGGCTATGGGGGAACCCCTACAGAAATTCTGAGAAGGGATCCTGCTTGGTTTCTCAAGTCCACCTTGGCAATTTCAATTCCCATTGATTCATTCACTCATTTCATTTTCAAATGTTTTTTTAAATGAAATAGAACCACAATTTTCCTTCCCTCTCAGGTACCCTCCTTTTGATCCCTCCCAAGCCCTTCAACTGTCAAGTAGATATTATCTTTTCACTACTTCATTTAAGAAATACGCATTGAAAATTCACAGTGTTCCAGATACACACTGAAGACATTGTGGGAAAGTAAGACAGTCCTTTTCTATATGCCAAATCTCACTCAGGTAAAGACAGTAGACTCCTTCCTGGGCATTTGGCTTCTGCTCTTGGGTCTCTCTTGCCTGAAAATGCTTCTCGATGATTACATCATTTCAGGCCTCACCTCAGCTCCAGATCCTCAAGAAGGTTTATAACTCATATATGCAAGTGGGCAAGTGGGGTTAGGGACAAAATCTAAGAGGAGTCTATTCCTCTCCTCGGGGAGCCAGGCTTGCTGCAAGACTGCCTGTGATCAAGAAAACATGGTTACGGAGACATATTGGAGACAAACATGGGATTACTGCAGGCAGAAATTTCTCCCCCACCAGCAACTCCCAAATACCTGGAAGCCACTTCCCAAATTACCACATAGAGGCTTTTATTCATTATAAAATGTTCAGCTGATAGCTCAGGATTGTTACTACCTAACTCTTACACTTAAATTAACCCACAATTATTATCTATGTTTAGCCACATGGCTTGGTACCTTTCCTCAGTACGACATTCTCATCTTGCTTCTCGGCATTTGTCAGCAACTCTCTGATCCTGCCCTTCTCCTTCCCTTCATCCTTAGTTTGGTCCCCCCACCTAGCTAACCCAGCTGCCTAGCGCCTGGGCAGTTAGCATTTTATTAAACCAATTTGAGTGGCAAATCTTTACAGTGTACAAGAGGATTATTCCACAGCAGATAACTTGGAGGATAACATAGCAACATGGGCCACAGGTAAGCCATCCAGGTGAGTGCCACAAGACTGACCAGGACCCAGCCTCCTGGGTCTGCTAGTAAGACTAGAAGATGAACTGCCTGGCTGAGACCAGCCAAACTGATAATAAATAGGTTACCGAGCTAAACAAATAGTAGCTATTTGAAACTATCAACTTTGTGGTGGGAATTCAGCTTGGTAAAGTTTAATCAATACAACCACCCCCTCTTCACATTTTGTGCTTGCTGCGCCAAGCGCCTTATTCTGGTGTGAATACAACATATCCACTCTGCCCTTCCTGGTGATCATGTCTCACCCAGGTAGACACTCACACACATCACTTCCTTCAAATTTCTGCCTAGCTATAATCCCTTGGTAAAGTGAAGCCCTCTCAAACAGGCCAGATAGATTTTAGCCTAAATGCCACATCCCAGATGAGCACTTCATGGTTTTTGCGCATAGGACTTACCACCATCTGACAGACATAGTGTCTTACTACATACTTATTTATTTTTAATCCGCATTGCCCCTGGTGACAAGGACTTTCTTTTATTTCATTCATTCCTGTTTGCCTTAGCGCATGCAGTGACTGTGATATGGTAACAATGTAATATATGTTGGTGACATAAACAGGAAAATGAATGAATGAAGCAAACCAAGGAGTAAAAACTGACAAAAACTGCTATACGGAGACTTACAATACAGTAACAAAGTGGTGGTTAGTGGGTTCAGTGGTGAAATTTGGAGCCACAAATTAGGGTAGCCATTGAGTGGATACTTAAATAAATTCAAGGTTTTCTCAATAATGAAGGTCCAAGTTGCACTAGCAATATTGCTGTTAATAATGCCACTTGGCTATATTACAACAGCTCAGAAAACAACCTCCATTGATAGATCCAAAGAGCAGGACTAAAGCTTTTATGCCTGATGAAATAAACTTACTTATCCTGGAGCAGCTGTCTTTACACCAACTGCTCCACCAGTGCTCTGCCACCGATATCACCATAGCTATAGATCTCACATATCTAATAGGAACGATGTCAACTTTTTTGAGCACTTGTACTTTTTCTAGGCACTACCGTTCTAGAAACACTGGGCTTTGAATCATGGTTATTATTATGCTTACTCTGGTACTCAGTGGCCCTATTAATATGCTAGGAACTCAGAGACAAGGAGTTGAGGTACTCTGTCTGATGGCATATAGCTACAAAACCATGTCTTAAAATATGAGCAATGTAGCTTTCATGCTTCTACCACCTTTTCTCACCCACATATGACCCTTCACATTGATCCCAATGCCTTATCTAGAATCACAACTAAAGGAAACTTCTGGTTCCAGATGTCTCAGCATTATGCCTCCCCCAGTAAGCCATCACATCAATTAGTTCTTCCTCTTCCCCACTCATAGGCACTGTCAAAACATGGAGAAAGAGGCTCCTTCTGGAAGAGAGCTGCATTGGGCTTCTCCACATTTGCAATGGAAGGCAGTCTGGTCCAGCCACCTGCTGTCTGACTGTCTCTGTCCCAGCATATTTCCTTGGTCAGTAATCTGACACATCAGCTCTCAGCATCCATGTAGATTTGTGTAATAGACTTCTGAAGCCTGGCAGAAACAAGCAACATTTATGGAAATGTTTTCCAGACAAGGAGAATTACACAAATGATGAGGTCACACTGGTCTTCTGGTCCTGCCCAACATTGGTTTTACTGTCCAGTCTGACCCCCACCCTATATCCTGTAGTTTTTCTATCCTCCCTCACGCTGTCACATACGCTCATAGCCCTGACTTCCCGCTGCATCAGCCACTACAAGCAATGCTTCCTCACCAGACTAAACCTCCTTGGCAGCAGTGTGAGGGCCAGGTACAACAGAGGTATGTTGACCCTCCTTCAGAAAAGAAGGCTCTCCATCAAAGGAGAATGATGCAGTGATGTTTAGAGGAGTTGATCACACACTCATATCCACACACCCTGAAGAGACATCTCTACAGAAGACATGTTTCATTAATCCCCAAAGGCTGTACTATGCCATCTTAATGCTACATTTATTTCTTAAAACAAATAGTCCTTTTACAGTAGATGCCAGGAGGCTGTGTAGAGAATGATTTCCTCATGAACTTGACTCATCCCTTCCAACTGAAACATGCCTTAAATTCATACCCTCTAGTTCAAGCCTTTCCCTCTCCCAACCTCTTCACCTTGTTTACTTAGCACAAATGATCTGATGATCTCAACTGAATCCTCTCAGATAGCTCTACACTGAAGTCTTAGCTCCACTACCTCAGATTGTGGTTGCATTTAGAGATGAGGCTTTGACAGAATGGAATGGGGGCAAAATAGGAAGAACTTTGTGAAGAGAAGAAAAGATGGCTACTGAAGGTCAAGGAGGAAAACTGAAACAGACCCTTCTCTCACAGACCTCAGAGATCTTGCCAGCACCATGATCTAAGACGTCTCACCTCTCAACTTGGAAACAACAACTCTCTGTTGTCTAAGCACTTTGTCTAAGCAGCTCAAGTGAACCAATATGGCACACACAGCCTTGGGATATGCTTCCTGATGCCTTGTCTCTGAACTTCTGGGGTCTTATTTTTTATTGGGTTTCATGGTGGAGCCACAGTGTCCTGTATTATTATTCTATTATTATTATTATTATTATTATTATTATTATTATTATTATTATCATTATTATTATTGTTATGTGGACTCATTTCTACAAGGTCAAAATCAGAAACTATACATTCTTATTTAATTACACAGGCATTTGCAGTGACATTTTCAATGTCATCAAAGTCATTATTTGGCAGAATCTACACCCGTGAAGATGGATTGGTAAAAGACAAGCATATGTAGTATTGCCATATTAAAAAATAAATAAATAAACCACAGGGCCTCGTTTAGTATATGGGTACAAAACTATGCTTTTTACAAGCCACCATATGGTATGAAAATGTTCAGATATACATGAGTCAACAGAATAAAATGCTGAAGCATGGATAGCCTGGGGAAAATCCAGAGCTTTCCTCTTAAATAAATTGAGTTGTGATGTGTTGGTTTTTACAGAGCTATCAAGCGTAAATCAGGCTAGTGTCTGAATGCAGGAGATGACAAGAATGAAAAGTGGATCCAGTAGACTTGTTACAATTTCTGAGCAGGAAATTAACCTTGGATGGGAGTGGGAATGGGCTGAGACAGAGAAAGCAATTAGTATGAAATTTAAAGAAAAAAAAAAAAAAAGGAAGAAAATGAGGAATTGCTCCTAGGAAACTGGAGCTCCGAATGCTGAGGAAGAGTTATATGAAATGACTCATGGGGGAGAAGGGAGAGCTACTGAGTAAGGAGGAGGGGCTGTTAGAGCCAGTGGGTGAAAGCACGAATTGCCTACAGTTCCTAACAGAATTTCTTATGAAATGCATCGTATCCACGGAGCTCCAAAGGGCTCTGTGATTACCTCGTGGACTCCTGGTATTCAAGTTCCAGGAATTTATAGAATCATTAATTTATATCTTGAAAAACAAACACATTCAGCGATAAGATATTTAATTAACTGCAGAAAATACAAGCCGATATTTCTCATCTCAGTTGTTTTAGGAAGGATTCACTATAGGAATAAAAGCCAAGAAGGTGGAGGGAAACTCGGCTCATGTGATAGGTGCTAGGTGGTATAGCTGTCTACATGCTGGAGAGTCAAAGAATCAAGTTTCCAAGACAGGAAGTGGGATGCCTTGGCAGTCACTGGTCTCAGTACAATGCTGGAAGTGCACTGGACAGTCTCCATATCAGTGCCTTGTTGAAGAAGGAACAGAAACAGAAGTCTGACTTCAGCAGGCAGCAGCTGCCCTAAACAGATCCACTCAGAACAGAGAGACTTGCTGAGTCCCATGCAGCCTCCTTCACATTTCCTGTCTTTATCCAATCACTTCGGCCATTCCTGAGCATCTGTTAATGCACTAGTGTTGACAGCACAGATCAGCAATCATACCAACTACGTCTAGGTTTTTGGCTGATGTTTATCATATCTAATTAGATTGTTGGTAGCAGAGTTTGTGGGTTTCTTTCTTTCTTTCTTTCTTTTTTTTAGAAACATGGCAGTATTCATTCAAAACACACCAGCTTTGTTGTGTTCTTACTGCTTTAAGATTATTAAAATTCCCTTTCATCAGCAATTTCTATGTAAGAGTGCTGTTCAGTCTCCTTTTGTCAGCTGTGTGAGGCGACAGGGAGTTTAAACCATGCACTGTACTGCACGGTATCAATTCAGCAGGGCGCTGGTGACTCTGACAGGCCACATTATGCTGAGGCAATGTGGATGGGGACAGTACTGATGCCAGAATATTCACGAGCATCTGACTTGAATGTGCACCAGGCCCCAAAGCTGACCCCCCACACTGCACACTGGGTAATACAGATAGCTGTTCTAGAACAAGAGAAGGCACATTTAATATTCAACAAATCATGTCTGTAGCCTAATCCTAGAATCCTCGGTGATGGAGACAGTCCCCAAATGGCCCTGTGCCATGGAGCCAAGGCATAGGATTAACTTCCAAGCAATGCTTGTGCTGCCCTCTGTGAGAAATCTAGTCTACAGGTTCGCTCCAGGAATGGATTTAGAGCTTGTAAAAGCTGCCAACATGGTAGGACTGGTTCCTCTACTAAGGCCTTCCTGCGGCTTAACCCCAGCTGTGATAGTTTCATGGTACACACCACTTTGGTACAATACCAAAAGGAAACATTTGAGGAAGCCTAGAGTGCCCAGCTAAGAAGAAATCCTATTGCATCTGCACCATGAGGCGGCAAAATTACCCAAATAAATGAGAAGAAATTTAACATAAATCCTTCATAGGTAAGCTCATAGAAAGGAACCTCAATTTTTGCTTTCCTCCATGAGAAGACACCAGCAAAGATATATTATCCCTGAAATTTGTAGATACTAAGTCAATGTCATGAGAATTTTCTCATTCTGATTTATGAACATAACTTCTTGCTTGAAACTCCCTAGAATGCAACTGGATTTAGATTAATCACTTGCTATAGTTGCTGGTTTGGATTTCTTAAATAATATCACTTTAGTCAAGAGTCATTGTGCACAATAAGTATTGTAAACCATTACAGTCAGGAGCGATTAGTGAAGGGATAAAGGACTCATGATAGCAACTCATCTATGAATGAGATTGGAAGCTGGGGTGGTGGATGGAAGGGGCAGGCATCCTATGGTTTCAACATGGTTTGAGTGCTTTACCCAAAACTTACCTTTTGGAAGCTCTGGTGCCAGTGTGGTGATGTAAGAGTGGATGAAGGCTTTACGGGGTGAGTTCAAGGAAATGAAGTTGCTAAAGGGGTTCCTCCCCTCAGGAGAATCGCTGCTAATCCCCTGAGGGGACTTAGATATGTCAACTAGAGGGTAGAGTGATGACTCAGTAGGTAATGTGCTTATTGTGTGAGCATGAAGATCTGAGCTTGGATTACCAGCACCTCTATAAAAAGCTGGCAGTAATGGCAGGTGACAGCATAGTCAACACCAGCTGATTGAAACAGGCAGATTCCTGGGGTTTGCAAGGCAGCTAATCTAGGCAAAATGATGGATTCTAGGCTCATTGAGGAAACCCTGTCTGGAAAAGTAAGGTGGATAAGTAAGAGAAAAGATGTCGTCATCTGGCTTTCCTGCAGGCAAGCACATACATCTGTACCAACATAGACTATCCCTGCAGAACCACACAACACAGAGTGAGACTGGAATGTCTTTGGTCTCTGGCTTCCTATTTCATCATTGGATTTTCCCTGCTATCATTCTCTCTCTCTCTCTCTCTCTCTCTCTCTCTCTCTCTCTCTCTCTCTCTCTCTCTCATGACTTTGACCATGTAGTGATGCAGCCAAGGAATCCCTCCCCAAGTCCTAGTTCCACATCCCTGAACCTTCAAGATAGTGAGCTAAATAAACTAAATAAACATTTTTGTTTTGAAATGTTTGTCTTTTCACTAGCACATTTCCATTTTATAAAACAATTGATTTGTTCTATTTTTAATCTCAGGCACTTTACTATCATATTCCCCATCCATTCATTGCACTTCCCCATCCTCATGTCCTACCTCCCACTTTCTGATCTCATGTAAAATCTAAAATCTAGATTCTGTATACAAACTGAATATGCAAGTTTTGTCTTTCTGGGTCTCACTTGTTCTACTCAATATGAGAGTCTTCAGTCTCATGCATTTTTTAAATGGCATCATTTCATTCTTTCTGGCTGAACAAAATTCCTTTGGGCACACACACACACACACACACACACACACACACACACACACACACATTTCATTATCCACCCATAAGCAAATGGACACCTAGGCTAGTTATGTAATGTGGCTGTTATGAATAGGGTTATAATAAACATGAATGCATAGGAATCCTTGTAGCATAAGACATAGAGTCCTATGGCTATCATGGGTATATTACCAAAGTGAAATGACTGAATCATATGGTAGTTCTATTTTGGGTGTTCTGAGGATCCTTCATACTAATTTACTCCACCATGGCTACACTGGTTTGTATTCCCACTAACAGGTAAGAAGGGATCATTTCCTTCCCTAGCTCTCACCTTGATGATGCCAGATGCCATCCTGCCTGGGATGAAATGTGATCTCAATGTGATTTTACTATACATTTCCTTGACGGCTAAGATTGCTGGCTATTTTTCCATTTGCTTATTAGCCATTTGTACTTCTTTGGGGATGTCTATCTTCAATTCATTTGCTTAGTATTGATTGGGTTGTTAGTTGTCTGGGTATAGCAATACAAAATTGGTTAACAGAGCATATAAAGAAATGGGAATCAATAATTAAACAGTTTGATTTACATAAAGCTCACTGATTCCAAGAAGTTGTATGCCAAGAATGTACTATACAAATGCCACTAATTAGCAATATAGTCATGCGTTATGTTGGCAGATAAACTAATTTATAACACATGAATTATTATGTTCCTTACTCCTAGTTTTAACACCTTGCATATTAAATTAAGCTCAGGTTCTTAACTACAAGTCCCTGTTTGTCACTAGCATTATAATAGATACCTTTTTATGCCCTGCCTACACATTTTAAAATAAAAATCAATTGTTTATAATAATGGAAAAACTCCATACTATATGGCAGTCCTAAATTTCCTAGGGCAAGACAAGCTAAATGATACTCTATTATTTCCTGGGCTTTGGTCCTGTGGCAAGGATTTTAAATAATTCTAAGTTTCTGATACAATGAGGTCTGCATAATTAAGACTGTAATGGGTAGTATTGGCATTAAATAAGTTCATTCTACACATTGTTCATTAGTGATACAATTAACTGTCCCAATCTTAAGAAATGGGACCTGTAAAGGCTCTGCTTTCATTGGCATCTACTCTTCATAGGACTAGATACAAAGAGTCAAATTAGTAACTTGATTAAAGCATTAAAACTTGGAAGATGTAGCTAAATAATTATAAACCTTTAATAACTACAGAAGTCTGCCTACTTGTGCTGACATAGCTCAATCAGGAGATTTGTTCAAATAATGAATGATGAGGTTAGAGAAATATATGTAGAGTAACTTTAAATATTCAAGTTTTACTGAGTATAATGCAAATTTCTGGGACAACAGGACTTAATGAATATTATAATACATGGAATGAATATTCAATTAGTTCCAGCTCACTCCAGTCATGTTTAGAGCTGAGATTCACACACATGCTCAGCACAGACTATTAATCATCTTTAAACCTGCCATTCTCTGCAGTCAGTTGAAGCAGCAAAGCTGTGTGGCCAATTAGATCTGAGTGCCCAGGGGTCACCACACAGGGATAGCAAAGATTATCTATGTGCTCATCAACTCTTTCCTTTCTGGTAATCCTTAAAGCTCCAAATTCCAGAAAACACCTCTACAACACAGAGAGCATTGGACAGGGATGTGAGTGCTATGGGATGGTCTTTCTGTATGCTGTGAGTATGTGTTGCTCTCATTGGTTGATAAATAAAGCTGTTTGGCCAATGGCAATACAGAATACGGTTAGATGATACTTTGAAGATGGAGATGATGAAAGGCGGAGTCGGAGCAGACACCAGCCAGCTGCTGAGGAAGCAAGATGTATAAAAGATGAGATAACAAGCCATGAACCACATGGCAAAGCGTAGATATGAAATATGGGTTAATTTAAATGTGAGAGCTAGCTAGTAATATGCCTGACCAAACATTTATAATTAAAATAAGCCTTTGAGTGATTATTTGGAAGCAGTTGCAGAACAAGGCATGACAGAGAAAAGCCTCTCTTTACACATGAGTGTCCTGTCTAGCTTCAACTGTCAACTTGACAGTCTAGAATCACCTGAAAGGTGTCTCAGTTGAGTGATTATCTTCATCAGGTTTGTCTGTGGGCATGTCTGTGAAGGATTGTCTTCACTGTTAATTGATGCAAGATGGCCTAGCTCATTGTGGGTGAAGTTATTCCTAGGCAGGTGGTTCTGGATATATATGAAAATTAGCTAAGCATGAATCTATGAACCAGCCTGACAGCATGCCTGTAAGTAGTATTAGGTCATGGTTCCTGACTCCAGGTTCCCCTCTTGAGTTCCTGCCTTGACCTCCCTCAATGATGACCTGTGACCTATGAGTGTGAGATGAAATAAACATTTCTTTCTCAAGTCAGTTTTGGTCAGAGCATTTTAAACACAACAACAGAATGAAACTAGAAGAGAAAGCAGTCACTCTGTGGAGGAAGCCACTGAGACTTTGAGGTTTGCCCACATCAACCTACTTCCTTGACTAATGAATGTCAGAGAAGGTCTGTAAACCAACTGAGTCAGCACAACAGACTTGCATTTGCATGTGTAGCTGGCCTACTGGACAATGTCGTGATACCACAGTTACAATCTGGTCTTGTTCTGCTGAGGAGAGAGGCTGTCCAGTGAGTAGCACCACATCCACTTTGCAGAAATTTACTCTGATCCGATTTTACCCTGGGCACTGTGCTTACTATGCTAGAAGATCTAGGGGAGAGGTCATGTGCTAAATACTCTTGATTGGACCTTTGTCTCAATCTTTCTTGCTCACATGTCAATCCTATGAGGTCACCTGCCCTCTGAATTCCGAATAAATGGGATCAACTGAGGGGAGTTTCGGAGGTCAGAAGGTGGAAACAATAAAATTGTTGTATTGATCTACACGTGGTAGTGAGCTACAACAAACCCTGCCTGCCTGCCCAAGAATGTGGCAGAGGCTATGTTCTCCTATATGCCACCTTGTCTCCTTTTCCTAGCCACAGCTCCTGATCCTTTATACAAGTGGTTCTCAATCTCTTCACAGGTTTCACCTAAAATCATTGGAGAACACAGATACTTACATTATGATTCATAACAGAAGCAAAATTACAGTTATGAAGTAGCGACAAAATAATTTTATGGTTGGGGGTCACCAGAACATGAGAAACTGTATTAAGGGGGCAAAGCATTAGGAAGGTTGAGAACCACTGCTTTATACCCTGCTACTGCAGCTCCTGATGCCTACCAACTCTTGTTGGCTTTCATAACCCTGCCTATTACATCAGCAAAACCCACCAGGCAATCCACAACCTGCAGTGGGTTGGTAAAAGCTACATGAAACTCTAAAGGCTAAAACTCTCTGTGTGGAAATGTCTAGAGGACACTACACCTGGATGCTGCACTGCACAGGAGACATATGCACCCACTGAGATATTCCTACACAGTCCAGGTAGGCTTCATAAGGCCACCAGGAGCATACAGTCACACTAGGACCACCGTGAGTGTGGCTAAGTAGCACCCCTCCCTGTGGGGTTAAAAGACAATGCTGTCTATAGGCAGTTCACATGTGGATGGAGGCTGTGGCTGAATTCATTTGTTCAGCTTTGCAAACTTATGAATAGCCATTAGCTTCCAAGTCACGCTGAAGCCTACTAGGGGGAAATGAATTTGAAATTGACAGGATCACACTATAATGAAGAAGAAACAAAGGCCAGAGAAATAATATCCAATATTCTGTGTATCACCACCTGTGATGGTTAGTGTTGTTAATTTGGTGGAATCTAAAACTCCCTGGGGAGATGAGCCTCTGGGCATGCCTATGAATTATTGTCTTGATTACGTTAATCAAGGTGGTAATTCCTGACTGTCATGGGTAGTAAAATCCTTAGCGGCTATCTAAAGCAGCTGCGTTCATTCACTGCTCTCTGCTTCCTGGTTGAGAATGTGATGTGAAGAGCACTCCAAAGTCCTCATGTTTTGATGCACCCACCATGATGGACCATGCCTTTGAACTGAGCCACAATAAATCCTCCCCTTGAAGTCACTTCTGTCAGAGTATGTTGTCACCGCAACAAACACCAACTGTGTGACTCCATACTGACATGGCCTTCGAAAGACTCATTAGAAGAGGGTTGTGTGGGAAAAGGCACATAGAATACACCCCTCAGAAGAAGTAACTTTAATGTCATTGGTCATCTATCAGACTGTGTGCATACACACCTCTTCAAGTGCATCTTTCAGTGACTATGAAAAAGTGCATTCAGTGTTCAAAACAGTTCAGAAAAATATGCAAGCACACTTTGACATCTGTTTATCCAGGAAATTACAAACCATTTGGGTACCAGATGGGAACCTAAATTTTAGAGACTAAACTTGCCTTGGAGTATCATGCCTAGTTCCTCTCATTGACAAAACAGACTTCTTTCCTTCAGCAAGAATGGCACTATCCTTTCATCACTAACATTTTCATAAGAAGAAGTGCCATCATCCCTTGACAGATCCAGGTTGATGAGAAGATGGCTTTGCTTTGGAGTGACTCTTAGGTTTAGCACCATAGTTCAGCATTCGGTGTGGGAACCAAAACTCATTGATTATCACACAGGCCATAGAACTGGCATCAGACTGGCACAGGCTGGCACTCCGTGGTGTATAAGGGTATAATGTGTATAATAGTATAATTCTTTCTTCATTTCTGAAGTGACCAGTACCTTAAACTTTAATGTTGGAGCATTCCAAAGGCATTTTATGGATATTTTAAGTTCATAAGGGGCTAAGGATGCTCCCCATCACTTCCTCACTATTAGTAGTATTCCCTTGGTTATATTTTCCTGACACTTATCAGGCAAACTGCTAGCAGAGAGTTTATGCCTTTGGGTTTTGTTTTGTTTTGTTTTTCTGTAAAGTAAAATACTAAACAACTTATCAAGTCGCAGTTTACAATGAGAAAAATACTTATTTTTGAATGTTTAATTGAACATTTGCTTTGGCAAATTTAATTTAGTGATAAGATGTTCAAATAAAATATTTATTTTAGAGTTATATTATAGTCCCATTGTGCCTTAATGAAGGAAATTAACAACTTGCTGGCTCAGCAATGCTTCCTTTCTGTGCTGAGTTTCAGCAGCTCTGGGGAAAGCTGTATATATTTAACTGTAGAGATGAGTAGGATGACCCTGATGTCTTTCTTGAGCTTGTTTTCAGGTTCCAATAAATACTGACCTCTAGCTGATGTTCACCGAGTTATATAATTCTTTGGATCAACACTGTTTTCCTATACCTGCTCTAACTTACTTTAACTTTACATTTGCTAAGAAAAGCAAAGAAATAAATGAATGTGGAGAATGTATACAGCTAAATTTGTGATATAAAATACAAAATAGGATTATTTCCTTCTCTTCTCCTTTTTCATGTTTTAAGCTCTATTTCCTAAAAAAAAAAAAAAGTCAATAAATCACCATGTTTCATAAATTACAGAGAAAAAGAGAGACCAGTGTTTATTGTCCTCTAAAATTGTATTACTATCTGAATTGGCAAATACAGGTGCAGTCCAATTTTAACAAATCTTAATATTATAACAAGATTCAGCTTGAAAACTGGGTTGACCTCTCAGCTAACAACTCACATTGAGTTCTACTGATGGACAAACCCCACATACTAACACATACCTATATTGAGTAACTGTCGGCCCATGTCACAAATCAGTTCAAACCACCAGTGATTCATCTACACTGGGTGTGCACAGATCTTGAATTTTAACACTTGTCCTGTGTAACACACTTCCCTGACACACTGGGAACACGGAGATGCTGAGTGCTGTCCTGGTGACATTTGGGCACTTTAAATAGAGTTGTATTGTTACACAGGTTCTGCAGGGATTCTGCCGAGGTGGTTGTAGAATATAACCAATGGGGTGCTAGTAACCAGAAATGACAAATCGTTTTTTGAAAAGGAAATGAATCGTGTTTCTCACTAAAAAAAATCCAATGTTCTGATGGTGGAACACTTGAAGAAACTGGTGTAAAAGACAACTAACTACTCAATTCTTTTATGAAAATAACCCAAAAAGCTCTGAAAGGAGTCAAAGAATGTTTGGGATGTGCTTCAAATTTGAGATGTAAATAGGGTAGAAAGAGCAGCTTCCTTACCACAAACCAGCCTGTACTGATTTGTGTATGATACACTCTGTATCATACATGGACATTGGAAATCCAAGTATTCCTACAGCAATTTTATCAGAGAGGGATCCAGCATGCCTGCTGCGGTCAGGAATGAGTCAGTCACCCACTCCAGGCTCTTTTCTCTCAGGGACCTTTCAGTTCTACCATTCTGGGTGGCTTAAGAAGGAAGATCATTTTACCGTGTGCCAAAGAGCACTCCCCCCCACCTCCTGCACCAACTACACACTCGGCTCTAATTTTTGCTGGTTTGGGGCTTCAGACACTGAATATTGGTGAACAGGCACAATTTAAAGAGCCCTGGTCATTAAGCAGCCAGCACTCCTGGTAAAGGAAAATTCACTAAGGTAGGAATACAAAAAGTCAGAGAAGAAGCTGCCAACTGTGATTAGTGACTGTCATTTGGAAACCGGCTGCAGAGGATTCACTTTTTCTAGGTCCATAGGACCTTAGCATAAGTTCAGACCATTTACTAGGAAGCTGCAGAAACAGTCCAGAGGATGCAGGAGATTGCATCCTGAGTATGAAACACCAGGTGAAGGCTTATCATTGTGTTCAAAAACAAGTATAAAATCAGTACTGTCTGAGGTGACAAAATAGCCCAACAGCAAAAGAATGGTGAATAAATGATCGTGGTGAGTGGCTGGACATCTTCCCTTTGGCTTGACCTTGTGGACCATCCGGCAGCCACATGTGCCTATCCTTACAACTCAGAACAGCAGGATTCCATTAATTTTGCTCCAAGAGCATCCATTTCACATTTGTCTTCAATCTTTCTTCTTCAGCAGACCTCCTACAGGATGTGGGCCTGCACAGTCAATAATGGGGACTTTATACATAGAAATCTAACTGTGGAGGGAGAGACGTTTAACGAAGTTCTGGAATGGGGAAAAGGTGTTAGTAACAGACAAATGGGAAGTTTGCTTGGAAATGCATGGTTTCTTTCAAAGCACCAGAGAACAAGAGAGTGTGACATGCTGGCCTGGAGGCCAAGAATAAGAAAGACAATATTTAATTTACAGACACAAAGAACATTTCAGATGTCCTGGAAGCCTCTGAAACCCTGATAGCAGCTATGCCCTAGTAAGCAATGGGGGCAGGAAGCTGGTGAAAAAATATCAAGTACATCATTGAAACGTAGGTTGAAAAATAAAACATTAATTCTTCATACCCTGCCTGCCACAATTTAAGGAGAAAGATTCAAAGGAAAACACTGTTTCTCTTAAGAAATGAGATCATGTTGCTCAACCTGAAAACACTATTGAACAGACTGAAAGTCCTGGGGACCAAGGAAAAGAGGTATTATTTCAGTTAACTTGTGTCTTCCATGTCTACTCAAAAAATGTGAATAAATCACACTACGTACTAAATGCATAGATAAAAATGTGATTTCCTCTGAAACATCTCTTTCAGTGTGAAGACATGAACAAGAATGAAAGGCATCATGAAACAGCAAGATGAATGGAAAAAAGAGAAAGAGAGGGGGAGGGCAAGGGCAGAAGAGGAGAATGAACATGAGTTACTTGGAAATATTTTCAACACTAACAAAGTGCCCCTTCTGAAAATGCGGGGTCCTGCAGAGCTGAGTTTGTGTACTGTACCCAAGTGGCTCATAGATATAGTGAGGGGTGTGGTCAGTGAAATATGCCATACACTACAAAATCCAGGGGAAAGCCCAGTGTAGTAACACATGCTTGTAATGCCAACACTCGGGAATCTGAGACAAGAGGATTATGAGTTCAGGATAAGACTGGTATAGCTAAAAAGACTTTGTCAAAAAGAAAGGGGTGAAGGGAGAAGGAAAAGTTCATGAGAAACAATAGTGCTTAGATGTAATGCATGTCTAACTAGTGTCTCAGAATACAAAAACAGCAAAGAGAGCAGAAAAATAAATGAATGAGTAAGGTATAAGTCAATAAAGTAAGAAGTAAAAGAAACATTCAGAGTCCACACTACCAGAAAAGCTTCAAAGATAACAACAAACACAAATTCAGCAGACCTTGATGAAACTGAAAACACCTTTTGGCATCCAGATAGAGTAAAGGTAAACCTCCCCAGAAGGAGAAGGCATCCAATCACTGTGGGATTCTCCCAGGAGTAACCAGAGTCCTCAGGCCAAAGAAGTCAAGAGACAGAAACCATAGGAAAATGACTCCTGCTGGGTACTCCATGCACTTCATGAGTAAAAGTAAAAAGCAACTGCAAGAGCTCTCGGCTCTAAAAGAGAAAGGAAATGGTGTGTGCTCTGACCAGTGAGGACAAGGTGACTAACAAAATGTTGGAAGGCACATGGGAAGAGAAGCGGAGGTTTTAGAGCCACACAGACTTGCCCTAGAGAGCTGATAGGAAAACACCAAACATAAATCTAGTCGGGAAAAGAAGTTATATACAATAAAAGTGTAAAAGATACCAATAGAACAGCTAAAATAGAGAATATGATCAACTAAAGCTAGGCAGTAAAAAGAAAAGGTAGAAGTAAGTAGGGAAAATAGTTACCTCTTCACATGCCTTAAGGGGCATGAATAGATACTGTCTGAAGAGATAAAATTATCTAAGAATATCTATGGCACTATGGTTATAAAGGTTGTTCCTAGAAGAGTTATAATGTTACATAACCTTTCCAAATAACAGGAAAAACTACACAACTAAATCCAAACCCTGTCATAAAAATGTAAGCGGTAAAACAAAGAACAGCATAAAATGTGATTACAGAACTGAGACTAGACACATAAATACAAATAAAATTTCCCATTATAGAAAGATATATGTGTATAGATATGTGTAGAAACACAATAATGCAACTCAGAAATGGTAAAAAATAAAAATAAAAATAAAAACTTTGGGAACACCATATCAGACTAATCAGACATGAAAGTTGGAGGAGAGCTTGAGAAAAAGGGTACAAGGGGAAGGGAACTAGTGAGAGAGGGGGAATGGGACACAAAAATGCCTAAAATTCATTATATAAATGCATGTATCTGTCAATTAGAAACTCAATAACTTTGGTCTTGATAAGACACATTGGACTCATTGCAAATAGCATCAGGTAAGAAAAAGCTACTTTGAAGTTGAAGAACAAGGAACCTACAGTACATCTACACTTACAAGCATGACATCAATATTTATGTAGCAAAACCATGATGAACTGCAACAGCGTAAGGATAACTAAAGAGTTTGGAGGGACCCTTCTGCTGGAGAATATTTGGGAGTGGGGGACAAGACAAAGGAATAAAGTTACAAAGCTACTCAGACAGACATATAAATGGAATAGCATATCAGAAAACAAGGATGAGGCTTCTTTGCAAATGTCTACTGAATGCTTTTACTATTTATTAGGTATTTTTAAAAGCCCCTGCAAGTTATAAAAATAGAAAGAAACAATACTGTTTGTTCACAGTGCAGTGAAATGGAAAATTTATAAAACCAGAGGAAGAGAAAGCCTATCTACCATCTGTACAAAGTTGAAATTCTACAAACTTAGTTGTCCAAAATGAAATCAAAAGAAAAAATACACAAAATTTACATAATATAGTAAAACAATGAAATGTTCTCTTGAAATCTCCAGAGAGTCCTAATACATTCATAGGAAAGCCCATTGGTCACACTGCATCTGCTACTTACTTTAAATAAACATGAAACAATAAGACTATTTAAAAAGAATTGTTTCCAAGTCGAGAAATACGATAAACCCTTAAATAGTCAAAACTGATGCAAAGAAAAGTCAGAAAACGGAAATCATCACAGAGCACCTATGAAACATGTACATCCTGACAATTATTTGGCTTAAATATCTTTCTTTTAGAATTTTTAAATTATATGGATGTGTGGAGGAAGCATATGAGGTCAGGTGCATAGAGACAAGAAGAGGGTATGAGATCCCTGGAGCTGGAGTTACATATGGCTGTGAACCATCAGATGTGGATGCTGGGATTGAATACAGGTCCCTGCAAAGCAGCAAGTAATCTTAACCTTTGAACCATCCCTTTATGCCCCTCAGAAAATAATTGGATAATATTTAAAAATTTAGATGAATGGATTTTGCAGAACCACAGCCAACTACTAGAAATGAAGATGCCACAATTTCTAAAGGCATCACCTTCCCCCAAATGCTTCACACAAGTGGATCTGATGAATCCTTCACAGACAGGTGATGCCAGTGTCTACTATGCATACAGAAAGGGGTGTGGACTTCTGAGTCTTCCTACACAATCAGCACAATCTCTAAATCAATACCCAGTATGTGTGCACACATTCATGCTCCCTCAAACATGCGTACCCATGCATGTCTACAAACAGTCCTCTGGCCTCAACACAAAAAACCTTAAACCTACACAATCTAAATGGCACAGAACTGTTCAACAGTTAAAGCACCTATATCAGTATAACTTCTTGTGTTTTTTCAAGACAGCAGACACAGATCACAAATATGACAGCCACTGGAGTTTTCTAGAAAGAGCTGGGGCCAGGTAGGGGACTTGGGGATGGAAAGCCACTAATGAATACTGTCTGTGTTGGAGCCAGTCTTCTCCCTGCCCATAAGATGCCATAGACTCAGCCAGACAGTGGTGGCGCATGCCTTTAATCCCAGCACTGGGGAGGCAGAGGCAGGCAGATCTCTGTGAGTTTGGGGCCAGCCTGGGCTACAGAGTGAGTTCCAGGAAAGGCGCAAAGCTACACAGAGAAACCCTGTCTTGAAAAGCCAAAACAAAAACAAACAACAACAACAAAAATTAAAAAAAAAAAAAAACCCACACTTAAAAAAAACAAGATAACACGGACCATTAGAAGAGTAATGAAGATCAGGAGATCCACCATGGGAGATGAGGCTTCTGGGACTGAGCTTGAAAGATAATCCTTCTGGGATCCCTGGCCTGCAACACTTAGGGCAGCTATGAGTGGAAATCACCTGGACCTTGTCCTCAGCATCGAGGGACCCCCAAAGGTACAGTGTTAGAAGTAGATGGCCAGAGGCAGAGATCTTCATTATTAGTATGTCAAAGGGGGAAAAACAATGTTTTCTCTATTCACACTGAGAAGGAATTTGACAAATTTAATAAAACTTGAATGTATATATTCTCAATTTTTAAAAACTTAATAAAATTAGGGGGGAAGAACACTAGCATCATAGGAATAAGAATGACTAAGATTTATGTGGTACTTATATTTCCAGAATCTTAAGTGGATGGGTATGAATGTCAAGATTATTTTTTCCCCTGAAGTCATCGTGAAATATGCCACAGCACTGAAAAGGAAGGGACCTAGGGACAAGTTCTGAAGCTGAGAGAATCCATTTACTCTCAAAGGTGGAGGAATGATGTAGTCTTAAACAAACAGAGGAGGAAACACCACGTGTTCCATCAAACAGATGCTTCCAAACCATCCAGAGTACACACTAGAGACTTCAAGTACGGGCTGAAGAATAACGCAGCAGATGGGAGACATTCATAACTTAGAGTCATTACTAATATCACTGCAGAGACCAGGCTCCGTGAATTCTCAAGTTCTGTACAGAAGGCAATGGTGGATTAGTGGATTAATATGAAAATATGATTTAACTGTGGTGGCGTTTTTTTCCAATCGATCCAGCAGCAATGAAACTGACTCCACTCTACCCAGGGAACAGAGTTTTTTTTTTTTAAAAAAATCCTCCTGAAACCTTGGTATTTCCACATAGATGGCTCTTACGGCAACCAGATGATAAAACAGATCACAGAGAACTCTGACAAAGTCTGTCTTTACCCTCAAGGCCCACACTGGCCGTGTGTTCCAGATGCCAGCATTTCAAAAGAACACAGTGTACAGTGTGGCTCAGTGAGCCAGGTCAAGTTCCCGGTTATGGCTCTCATTGGCCTTGTCTCTCTCTCTCTCTCCTTTGTTGTTTCTGCTTACAGCAAAGCTGTTTACACTCTCTGCATTTCACATTTTAACGTGTAAAGGAGAACTGCATCAGACTTAAATGGAGCAGAATACTCTACACTCACACTGTCTTCCATCCCCTTTCTCTGTTTCCATATTGGTCCTTGGCACTTCACACCAACTGAAGAACTTCTGATCCTTTGCTCTGTGTCTGCTTCTCATTTCTGAGATCACACAGGTTCATGAAAAGAAGCCAGAGACCACTATGCACAAATGTGCAGTCAAGGAACCAAGGAGGCAGGGTGGAGTGTGTTAGACGTGACTCCCTTCCCCAGTCCTTTTCTGTCTTTCTAACAGTGAGCCAAGGCAAACTGGCTGCCCATGGTCCACTCTCCCTGATTTCTTTGCCCTCAGCACCTTTGAAGAGACAGCTAACCAGGTCACTAAATATCAGCTTTCTCTCTCACCAGAAAGGACTTCCTGTGCCCTAAGTCTGAGACCCCACTGGTCCTTTAAGCTGCCCTGAAAGAAAACCTTCCTAAGCACAGCAAAGCCCTAGGCAGTGTTCTATAAATGAAGGTGCTGCCCACACTCAGACTCAATCTTCTTGTTTATTCTAGAGACACTGACTATAAGGTGGAGCGAGATCAAAGCCAGGAAGGCAAATAACTGGGGAAAATTTTGTCTGGGTCTAAGTGGGGTGCGGCATTGGGATAGGAGTGTGCAGCCAGGCTACTAGTCAAGAGGTTTGTGTGAGTCCCAGTCGCAGACCCAGCTGGGGCAGCCTGCTAATAAAACCCCTTCAGAATATGGGTAGTGTGGACTAAGTGGCCTTAAATGAGGTGCTTAGGGCTATGGGGTTTCAGATGTGGGACCTTCTTTTCACAATTGGGATCTTTATATAATGCATAAACAGGTCCTTTGGAGATGAGTGAGAAAGCTAAATACAAAATCCATTTGTGTCATATATGCAGTCCATACACACAAGTTAAAGGCAAACGCTGACAATGTTTTGATAATTTTGTGCATGAGTCAAAGTTTGAGTGCTTGAAATAGTCACACTTGTCTTATCATGTTGATACTCAAAATGTCTCTGATGTTGGGATGGGTCAGAGGCAGAGATTTTGGTCCAAACATATTCAACTTGAAGTGGGGATGGACCATGACATGTTAAACAGTCCAGGAACTCCCGAATGCCTTGGTGGGTTAGTTAACTTTGTGTCTTTACCACACAGCACTGTGGGAAGCCACGTTTATAAGGAGAGAACACGCTTTAGAGATAAAGGCCAAGATCCAGTGGCCACACAGATTTGGACTTTGGTGAGAAAGTCCCTCATGAGAGGCACTTACATAAGAGAAGACGGGCAGAGCTTGAAGCAGTCTTTAGAAAGCACACCTCCAGCTGCCGAGGGACCTCCCTCTAGACCAGTCTCTTAGAAGTCCATAGCATCTCTCAATAGTGCTGTCCTGTGACTAAGCTGTGATTGTACTATGTCAGTGACTGAGGAACATAGTTAAATAGTCAGGCCATATCAGAACCACAGCATTGGGTTGAGTCTAGCATTCTGTAGATGTGGCCATGTCCATTCTTTCTTGTTAACAAAAGCTAACTGAATTTAAGTGAAACCAAGCTCATTTCCTGATTCATTTTCATTTGTCAAGTTACCAAGAAGCATTTTATCTTTACTTCCCTAAGGCCCGATGGTCCCATCTATTAAAAAAAAAAACTAATGATTAAACCAACAGCCTAGATTTTCATAAGGCATTATTGAGCTAATTCATGTGAGAATACTTCGTACACACAAAAAAAAATTAAGCATTAACGGTTATTGCTCAGAAAATTCAGTAAAAAATGCTGTGAAATGAGTTCAGGAAACATAAAGAACTAGAATGCACATAAAAACTTACAAATATTAATTCAGTTGACCAGTGTTTGGCTCCGTTCCCCCCAGTGCTGTGTCATAAAGACACAAACCTAACTAACCCACCAAGGTATGTATGCAGGAGTTCCTGGATTGTAACATGTCACACTGTAACATGGCATAGCCCACTCAAACTTCAAGTTGAATACGTTTAAACCAAAATTAAGACATTAATTAAGTTGACCTCTTCAGATGAAATTTAGCAAATTGGTCCTTGATGCCCAGACCATGTGTGCTCTCCCTGTGTGATGTCCATCTTAATGCACAGCCTCCAGCAGTCCCTTCCTCTTCCCCCAGCACACTCGCTTGAAGCCACCCTTAACACTCCTTTGTTCTCTAGCATTAAACCGTTAAGCGTGTGTTCTTTGTCATTCTCTCTTTCTCATCCCTTAATCCTACCTCTTGTTTCCCATCAGCCTGTCTGATTGATTTGAGGGTTTTAGCATTTAATTAAACCATGCATTCTGATTCTTCATCAAAGCAACACATTGCTATCTGTGTACTGAGCACACAGAGGGATACACAGTGGTGAGTCATGTGGTTCTGAATTAGGTGAAATTATATCAAAATCTAAGCGCCATGTGGGGATCTTATGGTGCCAAAAAAGTCTGTAAGTTCACAATGCAAAATGCTATTAGAATGTAACATTCAGCTCCTTATCTGAGTATTTAGTCTGTTAGGCAAACACCCAAACTGAGTAGAAAGTTGGGAGTAACTAGTGAGGTTTTGAGTGTTGTTCTGGATTTTGAATATCATGTGCACAACATATAAAACCAGCAAAGTTAAAAGTGACCACCAATAGGAAGAGGAAGAGAAAGAAGCTGCCTGTAAAATGCATAGGGAAAAATCTTCCCTTGTGGGTTAGGATAATAGTTCGAACAGAAATTTGTAGTGTAGGTTAGTTGAAGCAAGTTGAACACATTTAAACAATCAAAGATCTTCTACTTAGAGTATAGCTTGCATGTGCTGACTTGTTTTCAAGGAATAAATCATGGCAATGGGGAGAGAGTTCACAGTGAATAACTTGACAAACACTGTTACAGCCAGCTCGTTTGGGTCTCAGGGTGTCCTCTATCATTCATGTTACAGAAACATAATCCCCAGGCCAACTCCGTGAAACATGGTGGCCACTCAAGGCCAGGAAGGCTCCTGTGGCAGTCCTACACAAGGGTTGACAGAAATGGGTTCTCTGTCTCTTCCACCATAAAATAAAACCCATATTTTAAATGACCAAAAATCACTGATGACTGGAAAATGCTAAACAAGTTAATTACTTCCACAGCAAGCAGTCTGTCTGGCTAGCTAGGGTAGCTGTAGGATAAGTTAAGTTGATGTAGTTTCTGAGTCATCAAATCATACTAAATCAGGCCTCTCTTCCATATTGTCCTTCTCTTCCTTGACACTTTGGTGTCAGGTGTCCTCTGTAGCCATCAGGGTATCAGGGTCCCATGGCCCGTCTCCCAGGTGGGCCTGGGGGTGGTCTTCTTTCTTGGTTTCACCTTCCACCTCTCATCTTCTTTGCAGGCTCATCAATTCTATAATTTTATATGCTTATGCATGCGTGTGTGTGTGTGTGTGTGTGTGTGTGTGTGTGTGTGTGTGTGTGTCTGTCTGTCTGTCCATCTGTCTGGGTGTCTATGTTTGTGTGTGTATCTGTGTGTGTTGACATCTTAGTTAGGGTTTTTATTGTTGTGAAGAGACACCATGAGCATGGTGACTCTTAGAAAGGAAACATTTAATTGGGGTGTCTCTCTTACAGCTTCAGAGGTTCAGTTCATTATCATCATGATGGGGGAGCGTGGTGATGTGCAGGCAGATGTGGTGTTGGAGCTGAGAGTGCTTTATCTTGCTGGCAACAGGAAGTCAACTTACTGTCATACTGAGGGAAGATTGAGCCAAAGAGACCACAAAGCCTGCCCCCACAATAACACACTTTCTCCACCAAGGCCACACCTCCTAATAGTGCCACTCCCTTTGGAGACTATTTTCTTTCAAACCACCACAGTTGGTGTAAAAGCATATGTGTACATGTGTGTATGGAGGCCTAAGGCATTGTTCCTTTGGAGCTGGCCACTTTGTTGTGAGTTAGCTCCCTCTACTTGGCTTATCAATTACCAAATAAACCAAGTTGGCTGGGAGAGTGGTGAGCTCCAGGGAAGTGCCTGTCTCTGGCTCCCCAGCACTGGGATTACAGGAGCATGTATCCATGCCCAGCTTTTATTGTTTGAGTACTGGGCACCAAACCCAGGTCCTTGTGCCTGTAAGGTAAGCACTTCACTTTCAGTTTTATTAAGGAGTTCATCTCTTCATTGGGGCTAATGTAGAGACAGCTTTAGGTAATCAGTGGGCCGTTTAGAATAATGTTTAGAGACAAAAAGAACTTAATTCTATGAGGACAGGAGTACAGAGGTGGAATGGCCAAGACATGCTTTATATTCAAACAAATACTCCTCGACAGTCCATGGTAACGACACCCAGAGCCCAGTTAGTTCCCACAACCATGCCTCTGCCATGTCTCACTTTTTCAGACTCTTCTAATTTCTGAATATCCTCACAGAATAAAACTATCAGCCTTTTGTCTTTGATCCTTGATTCAGAAGTAAATGTGTTTGTGTGCACATGTGCAAATGTTCACTTATGGACACACATCTGGAGATACTGAAAATGGAATTAAAGTTAACTTTTCCTTTCAGATCTCCAGTTATAACCACAAGTAAACCGATTATACATCACATCCTACCCTGATATTGCCAGTAAGCCCATGAAAAAACCTCCCTATTAACCAAAAAATGGGGCAGCAGAAATAAGTAATAGTTTCTTTTTTCATTTTGTTTTGTTGGAATTTGTGAACAAAAAGAACAATACTATTGACACGCATGTAGTGTGTGTGTGTCTGTGTGTGTGTGCGCGCGCGTGTGCGTGCGTGCGTGTGCGTGTGCGTGCGTGCGTGCGTGTGTGTGTGTGTGTGTGTGTGTGTGTGTGTGTGCGTGCGCGCGCGCGTTGTCCTTTCCTGATAATTGATCCCTTCCAGAACAATCTGAAGTAGCACTGGAGAGAGCACCCGTGTTTCGATGCCAGCACCGATTGCTGTACTTGCAGTGTCTCATTCAGTAAGTGTGAGCTTTGTATTTTTAATTTATACTTCCCTGTCCTATTATGAATAAATAGTTCTGCCAAATGCTTTCTTTGCATTTATCCAGATGCACATGTCCTGACCAGTATACATACAATGGTGACGGTACAGAGCAGACCACTCCTACCTGACCAGCCATACAACAAAAGTCTATTCCTGTTAAATAATGAGACTTATGTCAGGTTTCTAGGCCAAGGAACAAAATACAAATAAATGTGGCTTTAGTATTTTTTTGGAATAAGAATACTTTTTTAGCCACATAGCTCATGTTACAAATTGTTGCAAACCCTGATAATTCATCTTTTAAAAACTAACTGGAACCACCTTTCCTCAGAATCCAGTCGAGTTTTATCAGAATCCAGTTTTTGTTTTGTAAGGAGCTGATCATCACTGAGACAAGGACAGCTATGGATGGCCCAATAAATCACCTCCAAACATCATCTGAGCAGAATCAGACCTTCAGTTCCTACCCCAAATAGACACACAGATGCAGCCAAGAAGTCTCATCACCTGCTCCCAGAGTCTGAGAGAAAACTTCCCTGAACAAATTGCAGAACTGGCATTAGTCCTGAATTCTGTTTCCTCTTCTTGGCTAAGAAGGAATCCACTAGATATATAGATGTGCTGGGGGTCGACTCTACTGTTTCCAGCCACCAGCAGCTGGCTGTGCTATCTCTGAAATGAACGCATCTGTCCATTTACTACTATGATTAATCACCAATAATGTTATTTGGACCACACAAAGTGTAAGTTTCTTGAATGTAGTAAGTTTGGTTTGTACAAAATTACTGTTTGGCACTAAGTGCAAATAATTTGTATGTACAGCAAATCATCCATCAGCTCCTGGTATCACTGTGCTGTCCAGTGTTCTGCTCTGCATCCAGCCAAGAAAAGGAAAACAATGTAGGCACAAATCCTGTCCTCGGGTGCCCCACAGTGTCTCACACAAACACACACACACACACACACACACACACACGTACATACCAATTCTGGAAGCAAAGACAGATACAGTTCCACTCTTGGGGCCAGAAAAACGGTTCAGTAATAAAGAGCATATGTTGCTCTTGCAGAAGACCTAGGTTCAGTTCCCAGCACCCACTTTGGTGGCTCATAGCCACCTATAACTCCAGCTCCAGGGAGTCCAAAAGCTTCTGTTCTCCCGGGCATCTGCATTCATGTGTGCATATACACAGCCCATAACATGCATAATTTAAAAATGAAAATAAAATGGTTTTTAATGGATGCTGAGAGGTTCTAAGAGGGAAGTGAGGGAAACAATGCCACAGAGGCTGACGGCAGCAAACAGCTTGGAAGACAGTGGCTTTGGATTAGCCTCTGAAACCCAGAAGGGATTGCTCCATCTGGAGAACAGAGTGGAGGCATTCAACAGGGAGAAAGGAGCCTCCCCGGGGAAGTAAGAGAAGCAGGAATCCGTCTGTGCTGTGAAAGCAGGAGCAACTCAGGCCCAATAACCAGTCACAGGAATCATTGAAGGGCAGACACAGGCCTGGCAGCTCAGGCTTCCTGAAGGCCTTACTACCATGCTAAGAAGAATGGCTGCCACTCTGCAGTCAACTGGGTGTTACTGACAGGCTCTTAAACAAGAGTACACAGGGTGCCAGGGTGCTTGGTGCTGTGTATTAGGATGTAGAAAAGCTGACTGGTAAGCACTGAGGTGAAGTTCATGTCCAAAGCCGAATGCACTATTCTCAGAGACACTGCTATAGAAGAAACTATTAATGAGTGGATGCACATACTAATAGAACTAGTTATAGTGGAGAGTGATAATTGTCTTTTTTAGTGTCTTTCTTAGGAAAGAACGAAAGTTTAATTCAGCAGGCCTCATGTTAACCAGAACAAATACAACACATTTGGGCTTATCTTCTCTCTGGATGTGATCATATAGGTTGTGGTTCATCAGATATCATCTTAAGTACTGTAAACAATTTCTGAGAAATAGTCCCTAGATATTTCTAGATATAGATGAGGGGATTGCCTTTCTCCTCTCCATAACCCATCAAGGAATGTGGATGTGGTGTCTAGCATTATAGCGGCCATGGTAGTCAGGAAGATGAACTTGAGAACAAGACCCTCAAAATGATACAAAATGAACTTGTCATCTATACACAGTAGTTCACACAGGAGGAGGGGTGAAGATTTTGGAAGAGAGGCAGCTGATGTCTCCAGCTGATGAGCCCACCATGTACCAACAGAGAGTCCATGTTCACACAGGCAGACCCTTTTAACTCAGTGTGTCACAAAACACAACAAAAAGACATGAAGTGGAAAAGGGACTTGTGGGGAGGAGAATGGGATCAAAGGGGTAACTACCATGTATGCGCATAAAACTGACAAAGAACAAATTTAATAAAAGGTTGTCTTTAAAGAGTGGAATTTATGCAAATGCTTACAAAAATGAAGGTATATTAATGGCCAGTAAACCCAGGAAATAACACTCAAGCTCTCTAATCAGAGAAATCAGAATTAAAATAACAGAGTATCACTTTTATGCAACATTAATAATTTAGCAATAATTAACTATTTATGATTTCCTTGACCAGGAGGATATGAGAAATGAGCATCATCCCGCAATGCTGATGGAAAAAGCAAGCTGGTGTAGTGCTGATGGTGGGCAAAATCCAACACTTCCCCATCAGTTGTGGCCCCACAGCAAGGCTCTCCATGTGTATACAGAACTCACTGTATTACCTTTACAACTGTGAAAATTAGGAACCACTAATAGGAAAGCAATTAAATTTCCGAATTCATTCTAAATAATACAGCACATTGGTTGGAACAAAGCAGGAACATGTGTACTGAGAAGGCTGTCAGGAGACTGGGGTGCAGAACACATCAGGTAGGGGGTTCCCATGTGGAAGTACAAATAGCACGGGCACACACGTGCACAGATACACATGTAAACGCACCTACAAATGTCTGAGAAGCCTCAGACCATTCCTTTTCCCGGGATTGCCCGGGAGAGAAGGAGGAGTCCTACCTGTTTCTCCTGGACCAGTTAGTTTGTTTCCTCGGTTCTTTAAATGTCAGTGATATTACACTGTTTTGAATTAGTTGCCTAGCTAAAAATGACTTAGTAGTCTATAAGAAGATTTAACCCAGATCTCATAGTGATGGGCAATGCCTCATGCCCTAGGATATTGGCCCTCTGACTGAATGGGAATCTTCTGTTTCTCCAAATTGACTTCACCTTTTCATTCCAGAAGTTCCAGCTGGTCCTGTGACACGTGGTACAAAGCAAGGAATGCATTCTTAAGCTGATCACCCTCATGCATGTGAAGTGTGTCAGTCCTACTAGGCACTCTGAAGAACACACAGTCCATAAGAGCTCCCTAAGTGGGAGTTGTCATCACTGTCATTATCTCTGGAGCTAATGGGGTTGTTTATATTATTGGAGGCCCTTCCTCAGGTTGAGCCTAGTCAGCTTGAAAAGATGTGAATGTGGTGGGATACACGAACATACTCTAACCCTTTCACTATGAATGACTTTCGACCATATCTTTGAAATGTTTTTGGTCCTAAAAATAGCACATACTCTAACCCTTTCACTATGAATGACTTTCGACCATATCTTTGAAATGTTTTTGGTCCTAAAAATAGCACGCCTTTTTAATAACAACAATAAACACCTGACTAATTTCCATCAGCTTCCGCTGCCACTTACTATGCAAAGAAGTGAGCCTTAGTCTATCAGTATCCACTTGTAAAAGTACAGTTTTTGTATGAGTTCTGAATACACTTGCCACAAAAGATAACAACTATAATCCAATCACTGAATCATCATGTTGTGGACTCTGCTTGGTTTTGATCAAACATCAAAAAGGAATTCCATTACCAGGCTCTCTGATAAGATATGAGAAATGAGCACTCTCACTTCTAGAGTACTAGACAGATTCTGACTCAGAACTGATAAGAAGTTATGTACCAATTTCCTATCATAAAACCGCCACCTATAGGTAGTCAGTACCCTATTTGAAGGGCTTTGTCTTTGAACTATAGAATGAAACCAATGTGTAACTTTTTCTTAGTTCCTCATGAGGATGCTAATCTTAAATCAGTGAGGTTCTGTATGGAGATGGTAGGTGAGTTTAATATAGATCACAGAATGCACCACTCACATACACATTAATTTAAGTACTCACTCCTTTCTTTGCTCAATGAAATTTTATGCTATGTCATTGAAACGTTTTCAGTTCAGAAGAAACCCTTTATTAAAACATGAATTATTTTTATTATTGTATTATTGCCATACAAATTAGTATGCTATATGCTGCGATGAAGGTTTAACTACTGAAAACATCTTATTGACCATACAAATCTGACTTCACTTTACTGTGTGTTTACTTCATTTACTACCTATTGTTTGCTACTGAGAGGAAGAGCTATTTTTGTAATAAGTGTCATGTCATTTTTCTTATTAAAGTAGCATAGAGAATATTTTTCAAGTTGTTTGAACTAAAGCATATGCCCCTGGAACATATAACTATGAACTAACTCCATCAATTTGTGTTAATGTTATGTTTAACTTTCTAAATAATCTGTAAAAATTATTTTGGTCTAGAAATATATTTTAATCCTCAATAAAGCAAAAACTTTGTGTACATGTTTATATTTAACACAGTTACATAGTTATTCACTAAACTTTTTCACAGGGTACATCTACTTTAAATGGGTTTAAAATAGACTTTAATGCACAAACTATACAAAAAAAGAAGGTCATTACATATTGTAAAAGGGATCAAGTCATCAAGATGTTTTAACAATTGGAATACAGATACAGTCATACCAGAGCACATGCATACACACAGGAAGTATTAATAAGTCTGAAGAAAGAGCTAGATTAATGCAACAATAATTGAGGACTTTAGTAACTCACTTTCAGCAAAGCTCAGAACTCTGAGATAGAATTAATAAAGAAATATCAGATTCCAACTACACTTCTGACAACACAAACCTAACCAACAAACAGAGTAATTTTGATATAGTATCTATAAACCATACATTATTCTCAAAGATAAATGCAGCGTTCTCCAGAATACATTACATTTTAGGCTGCATAGCAATCATCATGAATTAAAAGAGCATCAAGTGTGTTTTTCAACCACAATCACTTGGAACCAGAAGTCACTAATGGTAGAATTTAAGAAAATTCCAAAATACATGGTCATAGGATAACAAATGGGTTAAAGAAAAAAAAATCAAAACTGAAATTCAAAAATGTCATAAGACAAAGTACAGTATATGAGTCTATATGGGATTCAGCAAAAGGAGACCTAAAATATTTATAACAATAAATTTCTCTACCAAGAAAGAAAAGACCTCAACTTAACATTATAATTCAAGGAGCTAGAAATATATCAAATTAAGCCCAAATGGTAGAAGGGAATATAGAATAATAGTAGAGAAAAGAAATAATAGATATCTTATTAAAAATAAATAAATCCAAGTAGAACAATGCAATAGAACACCAATAAACTAAGAATTCTTAGTTTATTTGTTGAGTTACAGTCTGGTTATCCTTTGCTTTACATCTAGTATCCACTTATGAGTGAGTGCATACCATGTTTGTCTTTCTGAGTCTGGGTTACCTCACTCAGGCTACCTAGTAAAGAGGACCCTAAGAAAGACACAGAGATCACCCAATTACAGAGAAATAGATGATAAGATTTACGTGAGCAAACTGGGAATGGGGGCTGGGGTAATGGAGGGCAAGGGTAAGGGGAAAGAGAGCTTAGGGGAGAGGGAGGTCCCAGCTGGATCAAGAGCAGTGTGGGAGAATGAAGAGGGAGATATCATGATAAATGAAGACCCCAGGGGAGCAGGAAGAAACAGAGTGGTAGAGAGGTCTCCAGAAATCCACAAAGATACCTCCACTGTAGACTACTGGCAATGGTTGAGAGAATGCCTGAGCTGACCTGCTCTGGTGATCGGATGGCCGAACACCCTGGCTGCCATGATGGAACTCTCATCCAGTGTCTGGTAGAAGTGGATGCAGAGATCCACAGCTGAGCCCAAGGTGGAGCTCCAGGAGTCCAGTTGGCAAGAGAGAGGAGGGATTGTGTGAGTGAGAGATGTTAAAACCATGGTTGGAGGAAGCACAGGGACAAATAGCCAAACTAGTGGAAACGTGCATGAACTGTGAACCAATGGCGGAGGAACCCCCATGTAACTGGACCAGGCCCTCTGGATAAGTGAGACAGTTGATTAGCTTGAACTTTTTGGGAGGCCCCCAAGCAATGGAGCAGGGACCTGTCCTTGGTGCATGGGCTGACTTTTTGGAGCCTGGGGCCTATGCTGAGACACTTTGCTCAGCCTTGGTTTAGGGAGGAGGGGACCTACCTTGGCTGAGTCTGCCAGGCTGGGCTGACTCCCCAGGGGAGACCTTGTCTTGGAGGAAGTGGCAGTGGGGGGTGGATTAGCAGTGGAGGGCTGGGGTGGGAGGAGGGAAGATGGGGAATCTGTGGCTGATATGTGAAATTAAGTTAACTATAAAATAAAAAATACTATTTTTTAAAAAAAGAATTCTTTTGTGAAAGGATAAGCTAAATTAGAAAATATTAGATAGACTGGGATAAAAAGAAAATCAGAAACAAAAGTGTTACAAGTAATGCTACAAACAGACAAATAGGCTAAAGGAGGACTTGAGCAGTCATGTGCCAAGTTCGTAGACTCATAGCACACCAAAAAATGAATTACAAAGAAATAGGAAATCTGAATTGAACAAGAACTAGTAAAGAGATCGCATCAGCAGCCAAATCAATAATTAAATAAACCCAAGACTTGATGGCTTGGCTGAATCTATCACACATTTATACTATTGCCAATCTTTTCAAACTCTATGACTGAGTCAAGTGCTGGCAACTCATGGCTAACATTGCTGAGATTCTAAAGTCATACAAAGCTACGCTGAGGAAAGCAAACTACCAGCATTCGTGATGAATATGGACCTGAGACTCACTAACAAAACACCAGCAAACCAAATTCAATAGAATGTCCAAAAGATAAAGTCTGCTTTATCCTTGTAATGTGAGAAAAGTTCAACATATGCCGATTATAAATATGACACACCACATTAACATAATGGAAAATAAAAAAATACGATTATCTTAGTAGATGTGGAAGTATTTGATGAAATGCAACATGCTTCTACACTGAAAAGTTACAAGCTAAGCACAGAAAGAAGTATCTTAGTACCACAGAGGGTAAATATGGCTCTCTCATAGTGAGCATCAAACTCAACAGTCAGAACAGGGTTTTTCACTCTCTGACAATTCCAAACATTTATACAAAGAATTTTAGTCATTTTCATCCCATCACCCTTTCTCATCTTACCCTCCCCCAATGACATCCTTCTTCTCAACAACCCTCCCCACCCCCGCCTTCTCCTTTTGTGTCTTCTTTTTGTGTGTGATCCACTGAATTTATGAGTTGCTTACATAAGCATTGGTTTGTTTGGATGAGACCCTAAAAGCACAGACAACAGAAACAAAGAGATAAATAAGAACTACACTGAAATTTAAAAGACTCTATATTGCAAAGGAATAGACAACCTACAGAATAAGAGAAAACATTTGTAATTCATGCATTCACACAAGGCCGTAGCAAGGAAATAAAACTTGCTTTTAAAAGACCCAAGTCAATGTTTCTGAAATAGCCAAAAGGTACGAGAAAAGAAGTTCAACATTTCTAGTCATCAAGGAAATGTAAGGAAACCATAGTGAATCATTATTTCACACTTGTTAGAATGACTATTATCAAAAAGATTAAAGGTTATGTGTGGGAAGAATACAGTGATGAAGGATGGTACCGCTGTATAAATGCATGCGGGCTGCTCCAGTAGTAGAAAAATAGAATGACCACATAGCCCAATAGTCTTAACACTGGGTATGCTCCAAAAGAAAGGAACTCGCTTGGTATCTACAAAGGCTACTTGCATCAACTCTGTCCATTGTAACATTATTTATGGCAACCAAATAGGGAACCAACCTGTGTTCATCTATTGCACATGCATAGATAGAGAAAATGTGGCATCTATAAACAATGACTAGAAGAATGTAATACTAGAAAACAGCCTCTATGCAAGCCTCATCTCACAGATACTACCAGGTACCATACTGGACACTATCTCTCAATCTTGAACTAGTAGACCCACCTCTGTCATATTCACCTGGGAAGTCAGTCTACATCAAAGGATTTTGGTTTGTCACATTTGTCCCCATCTGCCTGAGACTCAGAGAATCTGGCTTCAGCTCTTGATGAAAACTTCATCTTCCAAAAGGTAAAAAAAAGAGGCTCCTTCATCTGACACAAGGGCTTGATTATGTTTAGAGACACTGCCACAATGTTTCTCTCTGATGTTGGAGCCTGAACTATCTTACCATGTTGTTGTCCCTCTGTCTGTCCACAGCACTCATAACACTTATAATAAACTCCGTAGTCTCCAATGCTCCATCCCAGTTTCCTCTTGACTCAATCATCTGCTGCCAAAATCTAACAATGACATACTATTTAGTTTTGCATCAACAAAGAGAAATCACTTTCTCTTTATTATGACATGGATGAACCAAGAGACATTATGTTAAGCGAAATAAGCCACAGACATGCATGCACTCGTGTGTGTGTGTGTGTGTGTGTGTGTGTGTGTGTGTGTGTGTGTGTGTCACGCGCATAATTACCATGGGCCAGGTGTGTTGGCCAAAGGACTTAACTTTCAATAAGGAAGAATCAAGTTCAAGTGCTTTTTTTTCTTAACTGTCTGATGAATATCTAGCCACCAATATTTTCTTTTTTTGTCTTTTTCTTTATTTGAAAGTTTTTTTCATTTTACATACCATTTTGCATACATTTCCCCTTCCCTCCCCTGTTCCCGCTCTCCCCACTTCCCCCTCACCCCACCCCCATCCCATGGGGAGTCAACACAGTTTGGCATATAAAGTTGAGGCAGGACCAAGCCCCTCTCCCCTGCATCAAGGCTAAGCAAAGTGACTCTCCATAGGAAATGGTCTCTAAAAAGCCAGTTCACGAATTAGGGATAAATCCTGGTCCCAGTGCCAAGAGCCTTACCAACCGCCCAAGCCATACAACAGATTCTCACAACAAATATTAAGTAAGTAGGGTGATGCATATATATGTCAGTTAGTTTCATTTATCCTCCCCACAATTTTATTTGAACATATATAAACTACACGTTTTACAAGATAAACATATGTAATCTTTCTCAGCTACTGTAAAGTAATTAATTTATTGATTATTTAATTAAATGAATAAACAAAAAGTATATCAACAGTTGTTCACAGCATTGAAATCCAGTGGTCTATATTGAAAAAGTTGTGTAAGTGAGTGAAATGGGTTCAATGGACGTAATAAACACACTGTCATCTCACAGACATTTGCACGGCTAAACTCAGCTCCAGTTCTCAGCTTCCCCTAAACAAGCCTGAAAACCAGAGCTGCAGTGGATATCCCTGACAGAGACAACAGTCTTTCACGTTTGTCATGCTTCCACATACTTCTTGACACATGAGTTAGTCAGTCAGTAAGGTGGGGACAGGTACAAAATGTGTTCCTTAGAACATTGCCCTTGGGAAAGAGAGATGGCTCAGCAGTTAAGAGCACTGACAGGTTCAATTCCCAGGCCATCTAGTACCTGATCACACCAGGATAATTAAAAAAAGGAGGAGGAGGAGAGGAAAAGGAAGAGGAGGAGGAGGAGGAAGAGGAGGAGGAGGAAGAGGAAGGAGGAGAAGGAGGAGGAGGAGGAGGAGGAGGAGGAGAAGAAGAAGAAGAAGAAGAAGAACAACAACAACAACAACAACAACAACAACAACGCCATTAAAAGGTCATATTTTTGGTGCCTCAAACCAAGAGCAATTTTGGCTTCATTAATCTGAAAAGGTAAAAATTTAGATGTGTTTAGACAACCAATTTTGCCTAAATCCAAATATTTGAGTTGTTAAAATGCATTGTAACTCTAAAGTTAAATTTTATTTCTCACCTAGAAAAATAAAATTATTCATGTCTCTCCCCCCTTTTCCTTTGATTTCTTTGTTATTTCTGGGATACATCGCTAGGGACTCACAACTACATAGAAAGTATGTTTCTTCACACATCCCCTCTCCATAAAAGAGCCTCAGGAATGGTTGGTGCCTCAATAGTTATAGTTTAATTAATGTTCAGCTGCCTGTTAACTAAGAATTAAAACTGCCTGGAAAACAGTCCCCCCTGAAGCATGATGGTTTGCCATTAGTAAAATAATCAGTAGTAATGAAAAACCTCATTTTCAAATTTCGTTCATAAGCTTTACATCATTCAAATGGTGTCTCATCTAACTCTCTTTAGAAATGTGGCCCCAAGCAAAGTAAAATGTTTTCTTTGAAAATGTAAAAACAGAAGCTAAGATGTGATCAGTTTCTCTTTTAAATGATAAAGTCTTTCCAATTATTGGTTAGTAGCTGCTTTTATACATGTGAAACCAGATAATTACATTATTTAAATAATTTATGCCTTGTTCATCGGTTTGATTTTCAGTATATCAAACATATTCTGATACCATTAGGTGTTATAATTATCTTCTCTTTAAACATACCCTGCCCAGAAATAGAATGAACAATAATAACTGAATGCCCTCCCAAAATAAATGCAAATGAATTTACACTCTTCTTGAGTTCACAATCTAGTCTTAAATTGCCTTAAAAATTATTCCAAAAATGCCTGAAGAGTTGAACTCCACCAATAAGTTGAATAATACATATCTATATGATATAGATCGATAGATTGATTGATCGATCAATAGATAGATAGGTAGACAGATAGATAGATAAAATGTTTTGATCAAATTAAACCTAGCCTAATAGAAAAATTGTATTTGCACTGATTAGGTAAGCAGTGATAGATGATATGTCTTTTTATTATTGATTTTTAAAAATATTTTAAGTAAATGCTTATTTTAAAATGAAAACCTTAATTGAATTTAATCTTGGTCATGTTCATTTTCCAAGGAACATGAGAGAAAAGTACAAAGATCCCTACCCTAACTCAGCAGAACTCCAGCAGAATTCCAAGAACACAATGACTATGGTTCATGTGAGACACTAGAGGGCAGAGTTGCACAGGGAAGTCTATCTGCCACCAACCTAGAAAGGGATGCAATATGGAGGTTTCTTGCTCTATAGACAGAGTCATTCTACAAACCCACTGATTTATTTGGAAAGGATTTTAAACTTTCAAAAGGCGGACTAAACTCTCCAATACGAAATCAACCAACAAAACCCAGAGAAGGGCTCATAAAGAATAATTTCCTATGAATGACCGACCATTCCTCCTTCTTGCCTGTATCCATAATGAATATCTCATTCCCTAAGACATGACTGCTGCTTTTCTTCTCAATAAAAGACTTAATAGCCAAGGTACACTTGTAGACTCTAAAAGCTGAAGGTATTGGGTTAATAATGCCTTGAACCATCAAATTTGGGAAAACAAGTATTCCATTTGTGTTAATCAAATATCATAAGATCAAACAAAATGTCTCCATGTTATTAAAAGTTTTCTGAAGAAGAAGGAATCCTCACACTTCAGAACCCTTTATATCCACATTTCCTATCAATGGCAGAGATGCAAAAATAATATGGGCTGTCCAGCATCTCACTGCACTGATAAATGAAACCCATTTATTTCCAAATGGATCCTAGAAGCCCAAATATCAATTTGCACAGCTCCAGGAGCAACAGAAAAAAAGTCATTTCCCACTCTTTAAGTCATTGCATGTTGTTCACGGTGGCCAAGTCATTCAAGACACTTCAATATATCTCAATTATATTAGGTTGAACATCAGAGCATCCAACATTCATTCTCCAAATAGCCAAGTTCCTAGGGTACATTCAATGAGATGATTGAACTATCCAAAGCCATTCATCTTAGAAACTATGTCTTTTCAGTGAAAAATAAATTGCATGTCCCAAAAAGAAATCATTTCAAAATTGAATTTTACCTGTTTATTATCACTACCTTATAAAACCAGCATTAATAGTAATTTCAGCATCTAATGTAATTAACCATCTATGAATATTTATAGTCTCAACTTGGCAAGTGGCTGAGCTGACATTGTCTGCATATTACCAAAGCCCATGCTCTTTCAATGACATTACAATAACCCTCATATAATCTCAACCCTTGTGAAAGACATGTGGACATTTTAAAGGGGCATAGCATAAATGACAAGGGCTAGTTGTGCCAACTTGGCGTCCTCCTCTAAAGAGTCCGGAGTTACAGAGGATATTAGCAACATAGAAATAGTAATAAGTGTTGTATATTTATCTACTAGTAAGAGTTAATCTCTAAATCCTTCATTTCTCATACCAGGTCCTCAGTGATGGGAAGAGAAAAAACTGAGAGAAAAACCCCACACAATTCCTTCATGAATTATAGCTGAGGACAACTGTATGAATGTATAAGTGAACACATATTCACAGAAAGTCCATTAGAAATTTAAGAAAACGTAATCCAGCACATATGAAACCTAAGTATAGAATCTTAGAATGTAAATTGATAACTTTATATTCATAGTATAATGAAGTATTTATTGATTTTTGTAAATCTTAGTTATGGGAATCACTTCACACAGGTCCAAAATCCCACACTTAATAATCCAACCATAGGGTCTCTCTAAGAGACCCAATTTAGATCCAAAGACCAAGTAGATGGAAAGATGAAATGAAGGAAATGTATATGATGGGAATGTGCAATCAAAATAGAGCCAGATGGACAGATGGACATCAAACAAAACTAATATTGAGATGAAGCTATAGAGTTCTATATTTTGAATGATAGTTCCACTCAGAAATTTATATGTGGGAATTTAATCACCCGTGTAGCTACTTCGAGGCAGAGATTTAAAGAAATAATTAATTTATAATGCTAGAGCCATCATAAATGGAACTGAGGCATTTGACAGAGGTCTTGAGGGGGTGGGCTTTACTTTCTTCCCCTCACCTTCATGTGAGGACATAGCATCCACACTCTCTAGTGGAGTTAGCCATCACCAGACTCCAAAGCTTATATTATGACCCCCCCCAGACTCCATCTTATATTATGACCCCCCAGAATTATGAGAGTATTTTTTTTCAAACTACTAGACATAATGTATTTTGTTACAGAACTAAGAATAGACTAAGACATAGAAACAGATTGTTCTATAATGATAAAATGTCCGGTATATAGGATGACATAATACTTAAGGACATATTAGCACTAAATACCAGAGCCCTAAAATACATGAAGGAGAAATGGATAGAGCTGAATAAAGAATTCAAAGTAACCATTGGAAACATCAAGAATCTGCTTTCAGCTACAAAGGAAATCAACAAGGAAATGGAAGACTTTCAACATCACCATAAACAAGTATACCTAACACTATAAATCAACAGATAGCTCTGATCAACAGGAAAGTACAATGTTTCGTCTAAAACACTTTGAACCATATGAGAGTCAGAACTCCAAATTTTCTGATTCTCTAATATAAAATAGTAATTTGGAGCATATTATGGAATACCTACATTATCATCATGCAGATCAATAATCCCTAATCAATTATATTTCCTCACAGACACAGACACCTCTTGGCACTAAGACAAAGATTATAATAGCACTCCTTTCATTACATTGTCTTATCATCAACCCAAAGCATTTTCAAATGGGTTTATTTTCTTTAAACTCTTGATGCAATCATCATGTGCCCCAATGTTTTCCACCAGCACCCAATGCCATCACTTCTTCTTCTCTTCAGCAGTGTATCCACAAAACAACAAAGGCATCTCCTGTTACAACTATAGTATTGCAGTGCATCTCATAAAATGTAAACATCCATGCGTGGTTACTGAGACCTTTGGCATCCTGAGGCAGATAGCTTTCTACCTGAGACTTTCTAATACCTTCCCATTGCTCTTCAAATGAAATATGAATTGGTCATGGCAGCGAAGCCCTGCTACCTCCATAACATCACCAACTCTTCCTTACTCAGACTCCTAGCCACACAGACTTCTTTCATTCTCTCAAACACCCCATTACTTCCTAGTGAGAATCTGGTTTTCCCATTCCCCCTTCAGAGTGCACTTCAAATGGTTATCAAAACTAGCATCATCGTCAACTCAGAATCTAATCTCAGATGTCACATCCTACAATTTCCCTAAGCCCCCTTATCTAGCCGAGCTCACATTTCTCCATGTTCATTTGCTTTTCCTTAAGAAATTTAATTTTGAGTGCTTTTGTTTCCAAAATGTTGCAAAGTTCACATGTGGCCCACTTGTAGTTTTCTTGTTGTTAATCTGTCGATTGCCATCGCATAGCATACTCAGTACAGGGTTATGAACCAGCCCCCACATTAACATGCCAGTGGCATGTTGACCAGCTTCTATACTTTATAATTTACTCTCCCCTTTTAGTCCCCATTTTATAGTCTAGGCTCCAACCTGGATTCTTGAGTCATCATGCCCTTTTGTCTTTTCTTGTCTCAGATGTTCCTCATTCTTTTTCCTTCTGCTTTAAGAAGAAGGCATGCTCCAGTGCCTTTTAGGCTCCTCCCCAGCTTGTTTTGCCTTGTGTTGTTGTTTTACATAACTGTACTGAGATGGGGGTTTGGAGGTGAAACAGTTTCATCACATCATAACAAGGTTATGTGCTATCAACATTGAGGATGCTGTCATTCCCTGACAGGGTTAACCTTGATCATATGACTAAAGCAGTGTTTGCTAGACATCACAAACATAAATCCATTCCTTTCTCCCCTTTCTACCATAGCATTTCTCTGTTCTTGGGAAACAAATAACTGAGTATCGTCCACACTCAAAGGGTAGAAGGAGTAGAGTTCTACCTTTCAGGGAAGGAAATTGCATAATAAATTACTTAAAGTGTTCTTGGTAAATTTGTCTATGCTTTCACATTCATTCATTCATTCATTCATTCGTTTGTTTGTTTGTTTGTTTTCTTGCTTGTTCATTTATTTCTATCCATGTCCACTCTACTTAAATACTCCATGATCTATTTTAGCAAACCCTGAAAAAGTATGGGGGATTTGTTGGGGCTCTCCAAAGAACCAATACCAATAGTGTGTGTGTGTGTGTGTTTGTATGTGTATATGTCCGTGTGTGTTTGTGTGTCTGTGTGTGTGTGTGTGTGTGTATGTGTGTGTTGAGAGAGTTGTGGCAAAGAATTAGTTCATATGACTGAGGCTGAAAAGTCCTAAGACAATTAATCAGTAAGGAAGGGACTCATCAGGGCAGATGCTGATATCCCAGGTGGAAGCTGAAGGCCTGAGAAACAGGAACACTGACAGAATGCATTGACAGCCTACCAGTCTGAAATACAGATAGAATAAGATCCAGGAAGAGCTGAGGCTTCTGCTCAAATACAATGACCAGGAAAAAAAATAATCCCCTGACCTAGAAACAGATAGGTACAATTCCTTTTCCTTCCAAGAAATGGCCAGCCCTTTTGTTCTACTTAGAACTCCAATTCATTGGACAGGTCCAACCAGATCAGAAAGACATTCTGCTTGCTTCCCCTACAGATTCAAATGTCAGTCTCTCCAGAACATTCTCACAGACACACCCAGAATAATGTCTAAGAATTTGTCCAGTGCACTTACACATAAAATTAGCCATCACACCCAGTTTATATCCCATTGAATTATTAACACAATAATTAACAAGGCCTTATAATTATTTTCTATGTCTCTTACTAATGATCTCAGTTCTAGAATCAGAGGGTCTACTGGCTTTAACAAAATGGCAACTTCAGGGCTTAGGGCAGTGCTTATAATGAAGCATTAATTGATAAATAAATGAAAAAATAACCAATCATAAAATATTGATTATATAGTGCATAGTAGAAAATAACAATGATGGAATATTCTGTGGTTACCTCTGGGACATGAGTAAAATCACCCTGCAGGCCAAAAATAAACACATGTATATTAGTTGTTTGTCTTGCTACTATGACAAAATACCTGGAAAAAAACAATTTAAGAATGAAAAGGTTATCCTAGTTCCTAATTTAGGGTTACAGTCCCTCAGGAAGGCCAAGGTAGCAGAAGCTCAAACAATCTGGACACATTATATCCACAACTGAAAAGCAGAGAGTAATGAATGCAAGCTAGTGCTCAGCTTGCATTTTTCTCCACTTTCTAAAATCCAGAATCCCTGACCAGAGAGTAGTTCTGTCCATGATTAGGACAGGTCTTCATTCATCAGCTAACTTAAGTCAATACCCTACAGGCGTGCCAGTGGTCCATTTCCCAGGTAATTCTACACTTCGTCAAGTTGACAATTAGCACTAAGCACAAGCATTGCCTGTCATGGTAGCCAACTCATGGTGGCAGGAGCTTGAAGCAGCTGGTAACACAGCATCATTAGTCAGGAATCAGGAAAAGATGAGGTGTACCACTCAGCTGATTTTCTCCATTTTACACAGTCTAGGATCACAGCTCACATGTAAGGTGGATCTGCAGAGCAATAGTCCCTCACAGTCATGCCCAAATGCTTGTCTCTTATGTTGCCCTACATCCTATTAAATGGACAATTATTAGCCATCACAACTCCACCTTGTGTCAACTTGATGCTCCAGCACATCACTTTTAAGCCATAGCTTTCTACACCTTGTCTCTATAGGCTTATGACACTCACATAATACAAATTGTAATTAGTACATCTTCAAAAGTCTGCAAAGACTTTAAGACTTTCAACACTTTTTAAGAGATAAAAGAGAAATTATCATATATGAGACCCAAACAATATCTTAACTGTGAGTCCTTACACAATGAGAAACAAATTGTATACTTCAATTTACAATGGCACAGAATTAACACCTGCATTCCAAAGGGGAAGAATGGGAGCAAAGCAAAGATCAGACCAAAGCAAAACCACCTCCCAGCAGCAAAACACCAAATCCTACAGCTGCAAGTCCAGTATGCAGAGCTTCTGTCGAAATCACCTGGGCTTGAAGGGAGTTAATCATCCCCATGCCTCCAGCTGTAGCCTGCAGCACACATAGCCTCTTTCCTAAACATCATTACTCAGGGCCTGTTACTTTCTTTACAGAAGGCTCCATGATCCTGGCATCTCCAACATCTCCAGCCTCAACTTCGCACCTTTACACAGACATTTGCAGAGTCTAACTTAATCTAGATAATACTGATAGGGATGTTGTTATGTATGCTGTGACTATGTGTTGCTTTGATTGGTTGATAAATAGAGCTGTTTGGCCAATGGTGAGGCAGAATAAGTTTAGGCAGGACATTCTAACTAGAGAGGGAGGAAGAAGACAGAGAGAAGAGACATTGCTAGGCGCCACCAAGACAAGCAAGATGAAAAAGGTACCAGTAAGCCACAAGCCATGTGGCAAGGTATAAATTTATAGAAATGTGTTAATTTAAGATATAATAGCTAGCTAACAAGAAGCCTGCCATGGCCATAGTTTAGAAATAATATAAGCATCTATGTGTTTATTTGGGTTTGTGTGGCTGCAGACTGAGCAAGACACAGGAAAACTTCCAGCTACAAATGGCACCCAACAAGTTGGCTCAAGTTTCTACCTGAAACCTGAGAATACTTAATAAACTATTTTAAACTGAGCCAAAAACAGGTTCCTGCTTCATGTCTCATGTGGGCCATGAGATGCCACAGCATTCAGGCTTGAGTGCAGCATGGCTGGTGGATTCCCACTGCAGTAGACAGTAGTGTCTTCAAGCCTTACAACACAATGTCTGGCAGATTTAGCTTTTGCTAGTACAGGGTGGGGGAAAGTTTTAGGCTACACACTGCTGCATGGAGGCACAGACCCACTGCCTCCTGGAGTCAGGCAGTGAGCATGCTTCCCCCAGAATTAGCAGTAAACACAGTTCCACCATATTAGAAAGCTAAGGTGGGCAGAGCCAGCAGCCAAAGCTGCTATTTTAGTTCTAGTAATGCTGCAGTTTAAAACAATAGATGCACAATAAAACAGATTCAGATGAAATAAATCTCTAAATGTTTTACAATGTGTGCAAAAATATATGTAGGCTTGGAAGAGAGAGGAAAAGAAATATAGACATTTTATATAATGAAATAGAAAGTTTTAAAAAATAAAGTCTTTAAAGAGAAAGTAAAGGTAATATAAAATATAAGCCACATAAAGATGGAAATCACACAGAGAGTCTGGATTATATTGTCTTTGGGATTTTTAACTGTGGAGAGACATTTGATTATAAAAGCTGCTGAGTTAAATCAATATGTATATTTTAAAGATATCTTGATTTCAAAATTTATGTCTAAGGATGTGTTGCTTTGGAAAAAAGGTTCTGCTTTTGTTTCCACAGAAGATAAGAACCTATGGATTTCTTCCAGGCTGATATGGTTTGATCAAGGAAGACCCCCTGAGATGCCCAGATGATTCAACATCCAAAATCAACTTCAAGGCAACTGGCTCAGAGAATACAACATCACAGACTACTCCAGTCAGGACTTGACCATAATTCTTAATTTTCTCAGGATCCCCTTTAGATTGCCAGCACCCTCATCTAACAGGAAGTAGTATGAGAAGCTATGCCCAAGTTCCCAAAATATTGTTTATAAATGTTTATTTTTATTTAAAGCAGGTTGATTATAAATGCAATCTCTTTCTAAAGAAGAAAGGGGGATAGTATAGATATGATAGGATAAAAGGGTAGGATTAATAAATCTACTTTTTAAGAACAACTTGTTTAAAAATGTTTTATAATGCTATGGATTCTGGTTTATTGATACAAATTTAGAGTTAATTTTGTTATAATATATATATATATATATATATATATATATATATATATATACATTTCTACTCTCGTTTAAGGTATTATGTTTATGTAACTCATTTAAATTGTCCATTACAGTTAAAAAATACAGATCAATAATTAGTCTTCTATGATAGACAAACTTATAGTCATGTTAAGTTTTCTAGGTATACATAGATATAATTCAATTTGGTAGGTAATCTTTGAACACTTCAAAGACCTACAGAATATGGCATTTAAAATGTTTTAAAAACTTAGATTTTCTGGACAGTGAGACATATCAGCTCCTAGCAGCACTGATTTACTTCAAAGAGAAAGATGGGCTTCGAAGACATTACATATGGAATATATCTTCTTGGCAAAAATAGCCATTTGGGTGAGAATCTGTTCTTGCCTGGACTGCTTGTCAAAATGTTGTATTGACTGAACATACAGGACCCATAGGAAGGTGACCACTGAACTTTGCAAGTCAAAATGGTCCTTCAGGTTCCTGCTTCACAGAAAAAAAAGCTGTCAGACAATCTATAGGACACTGAGAAAAAAAATGACTGAGAGACTAGGCCTATGGGCTGAAGATGGATGCTACAACATTGCAGAGGAACTTTAGGTGACTGTCCAGGCAGGCAGCTGTCTCTGTCATTCTAGATTTTTGGAAGTTGCTTACAATGTACTTCCTGTTTACTTAGGTAATATTATATCCTTCTGAGGTCTTTGATGTAGTGGAAGACTAGATAGTTACTATAGTTTTCCTTAATCATGATAAAAGATAAATTAGATATGAAACTTTAGGCTCACAAATATAGGACAGATGATAAAATATTTTCTTTAATTTTGCCAAATACAAATAGATTAGATATTGTAACTGTAATTCTTGCTTGATAACTGTTCTATTACATATATTTTACTATGTTAAAATTAAAACATTCCTTTTGAATAGAAAGAAATGGGGAAATGATGGGGATGTCATTCTGTATGCTGTGAATATGTGTTGCTCTGATTGGTTGATAAATAAAGTTGTTTGGCCAATGGTGAGGCAGAATAAGTTTAGGCAGGACATTCTAACTAGAGAGGGAGGAAGGAGACAGAGAGAAGAGACACTGCCACGCACCACCAAGAGAAGCAAGATGTAAAGATACCATTAAGCCACAAGCCACATGGCAAGGTATAAATTTATAGAAATGGGTTAATTTAAGATACAAGAGCTAGCTAACAAGCTTGCCATAACCATTGTTTTAAAATAATAAAACCCTCTGCATGTTCATTTGGGTCTGAGCAGCTGCAGAACTGCAGGGCCATGGGAGCTGGGCAGGACCAGGAATTTTTTTTTTTTTTTAGTTTTTCAAGACAGGGTTTCTCTGTGTAGCTTTGCACTTTTCCTGGATCTCACTCTGTAGCCCAGGCTGGCCTCAAGCTCACAGAGATCCACCTGCCTCTGCCTCCCTAGTGCTGGGATTAAAGACATGCACCACCATCACCCAACAGGACCAGGAAATCTTTTAGCTACATAATACTTCACAGGCATGCCCACAGGATTGTCTCCTAGTTGATTCTCGATTTTGTCAAGTTGACACTATTAATCATCACAATCCATTCCCAAACTATTGCCATGCTCTGTCACGTTAATAATCTGCATCACTCATGGTGACTTGATGGTGAAATTTCCATATGGGCAACTTGAGAGATAGACGGTATTTTTCTCCTTGCAGCTTCCAAGAATGGAACTTAATCATATCTCAAAAAAGGGGGCATGATTATTTTATAAGTCTTTCTCTGTAATGGACATTAGCATCACCAGTAGCAGGTCAGAGGAGGAGATTTATAGAAGAAACGGGTAGTCGTCACTTTTCCTTGCAAATCACTCAGAAATGTTTCAGAATCTATGTGTTTTGTACTCCACGGCCAGAAGCTACCCAACAAATTTCAGGCACATTCCTTGCAATCCTGTTAGCTGGCAGAGCATTTTCTGTGTTGGGTTTTGTTTTTACTTCTTTAAACGACTCACGTTGTCTAGATCTAACACGAAACCCACAGCAGCTACCACACTATTTCCAAATGTCTGCCATGAAAGAAAGAACAGTGGTATAGCAGGAGGCTTGAAGAAGCTCTGGGTCTGAGGTTGGCCACGCTCAGTCTTGGGGAGCACAGGCCACCATCTCTCTCTTCCTTGTGCCCTCTCATCAAGAGATTAGAAGATTTGCTGGAAATTTCCCACCTATTCTCCCCACATAAAAATGATAGAAAGATGATGCTCAGAAAGTCAAGGAAGAGATGGGCCAGTAATAAAAAAAATACTGGGGAAAAAAAGAGACCCTGTCCTCTTTTCTATTCAAGCAATAAGATTTAACACACTTTATTTAAAAAAAAAAAACTAATAGGCCATTAAAATGCATATTCATATAAAAATCTGCAAATGTAACACAGAGAAGTTTAATGTAGTAGCTTTTGAAATGTTCTTCACAATAATATAAAGTCCCTTGATACTTGTAGAAGATGCTATCCTTTTCTAAATTCTTTTCAACAAACCACATTGAGCTTGTGTTAAGTCCTTGAAATAGTTCCCTATTCATCGAAACTATTTTGTAGCTCAGTGTCATGATGGGTATTGAGGAGGAAGATGCCATTTGGCACAACTGCTAGGCCATATATAGCAAAGAAGTACCCAGAGACCTCCTGGAATAAGAGCTAGACAGTTGAGGAGCCCATCCCAAATTAAGCTCTTGGCCACTTGCATATAATCAGCAGGCTAAAAAGAGAAGCAAGACAAAAGGCACATTAAGGAAAGAGCCATTATTCCGATTAGACTATATTGTCCATGTGTCACCAGTCAAAATGAACTAACTTGAGATAAAAATAGAAACGAAGTAGGAGATTCAATGTGAGTTTGCACAGCATGTCCAACTTAAGGGATGGATGGAATGAGAAATGTCTCTTTAATAAGCCCCTACTTGCCTTTGCCTGTACTCAGTGCTTCTAGGTTTTCTTCACATCCTCCCACACAACAGTTTGCAGTCCACCTTTACTGATATCAAACTTCATTTGCATAAATCACATGAAACAGCTGTTGAATTATAAGTTACACTCACAGGGGACAAGCTGTCAAATATCCAAGGATACAGAAAGTACAAACCACAATACAGTTGTTCTCAGCAGAGTCCTCTGAGCTGGCCATGCATTTCCTTGTAATTGTAGTGATTATCTGCTCATCAGGCCACTCTCTGCCATTCTGAATGGTCCGATGCACTCCCAGTTTGTCCTCCGAGTCATCCTCTCTACTCTCAGAAGGTCCAAGAATAGAAGGATGCCGAGTTTCCTTTGTTCTGATCCCTTTAGTCACAGCACAGCAAAGCCACACACATGGTAAAGCCAGAAATGAGCAAGGAGGAAATAGTCTGCCCATTGCTATAATCCCCTTTGCTGGAGTAGTGTACCCAGCACTCAACAATCATCTTTGAACTTATGTTGCAGTGGTACCAACCATCCATCAAAAAATGTGGCCTTGTCAGGTGGCAGATTTCATAGCAAAAATGTATATCCAGTAGATTTTCTTAGCAGGTCATCTACAGCCATGAGCACATAGTGAAATTTCCAACAACTTATTCAAATTCCCTGAGCAAATGGTATGGGAAACCCTTCAACCAGTGACAATCTCAAGAAAGCAAATGTGCCATGCATAGCAATTCCATTTTCACTAAATCTTTTTTCATGACATTTTATGTTTTTTAAAGAGTGGATACACCTCACTGGAAGCTGTTTTTGTTCTTTTGTTTTTCTAAATCTGGGTTTTAAAAATGGATCTCTTTATTGCTTTTGAGTCTTTTTCTTGCAGTCTAAAAACCTGAAAACATTTGTCCAGGTATATTCTGAATCTCACTGCTAGCAGATTCAAGAAGACAGATGGGAAATGAACAGCCAGAAAACAGAAAACCAGCCCATGCTCAGGTGATGAAAGTAATTTTAATTCCTTAAGACAAAGTCTCACTGCAGAAGTAACAGAACAGCCATGATTCCACAGCTTTGCTAAAATGCTCACTCATGTATCCACACACTCACTCATTCATTCCTATCACCATTATTCACTGAATGCTCACAGCATGACCAAAAGATATTTAATCTCAAGCAATATATTGTGCTTTATTCTGTGATTTGTTCTAAAACTTGTTCCACTCAAGATTATGCATGCCCCATTAGAAATCCAGGTCTAAAAACCCTAAGCAAAGTAAAAGATTTCAATATCACGACATTCAGAAGGAACTATGGACACATGGTGAGTGGCAGATGCTAGAAGGATCTGTGTCTGGATGGGCCCACAAGCACTTCCAGATGTGTGCCATGGCTCACTGAGATGAGAGGATGACTTTCTCCAGGGGGCTTCTATGGCCCTGTCAACCATTTCTATGGTCTAAAGCAACTAAGAAACTATTTGGAAGGAATAATGGGTTGAATATTTAGCAATAATCAATATTTAATACTTTTATGAAGTTGAAATGTCAACATCTTCTAAATGATGTAAACTCATTATGATTTTTCTTAAAGTTGCAAACATTAAAACTACAAACATGTTGTCCATGTGATTCTCTAAGAGACACCTAAATCTGCCTTCCATTTTTGGAACTACTGCTGACCACAATGGAGCAGACCAAGCTCTGTAACTCTTTTTTGTATATGCTGCAATTTTTTTACATTTTGAAATGAGAGGAGGGGAAAACTCAGAGGAGTGCCACTCCTTGAAACATTATGATTAAGTGAAATTAAAGCGCCAGTGTTGCTAAGTGAAACTCCCCTGGAATACAATCGTGTCTATTCATCTCTATGGAATCTGCAGCTGCTTCCAAGCTAGGGTGGTAGCCATGATGCTCCTAGGAGTTTAATTAACTTTTTACTCTGGCCTTCTGATTTAAATAACCAGGTATCAAGTGAAGATATGTTGGAGCTATGTTTGTAGTCCTATAATCAAATATTCTATGCTACCCTAACTTACCTTGAGGGATAGATCCACCCACATTTGTACTGTAGGTCCTTTCTAGAAGAGGCAGTTAGGTGAAGAGCACAGACAGTGAAGAAGAGAAAAATCATCAAAAGAAAGGGAAGACACACTTCAAAACATCTATAGAATATGGAAAAGCAGATGTATGTGAAGGAGAAATTTCCGGTAGGTAGCATCTACATAATCTACATTATCTCCCAGCCTCTCTGTGAATAGGTTTTTAAAAGCACCAGAACACATGAAGTCCCAAATGCTCCCTCCTACCTTCCCTCCCATTTTTCCTGTCTCAGAGCCATCTGGCTTTGGGACAATTGGATTATCAACAGTACACAGTGCTGTACAGTAAACATGGCAGCTATAGTAGTACACAAAGCTCATCTACATATTTCATTCAGCAGAGAATCATCAGTCTTGTCTACTGAATGAAATACAGATTCACATGTCTTGAGAATTAGCAAATAAATGAAACCAAACCAATTTCTAAGGTAAAGAAAGTGATTTGGGAAGTGTTCCCTGTTTATCTTGGCATTTTTAGTTGCCTACAACTATGCCAGCATATACATTTGAAATATATGTCTGAACACTGTCTTTTTGACGTTGGACATGCTCATGAAAAGCTTTGCCTCTGCCCCTCATCTGCTACTGAACCCATGAACATGTCAACAAGAGCAACAGCTAGATAAAAAGTCAAAGTGAGACAAGGTTGCACACACGTGGACATGTTGACATCATTATGAGCAAGCACTAGGGATATTTCCCAAGAAGAGCATACCAGGCTGATGGATTTTCTACTCTCACATTTTCTTAATAAATTTTCTAAATCTCTGTTAATTTTCATGATAAATCATCAGCTTCCTTTAGTACATTATACTAACTATGAGGTTCAGTGAAGGTGAAAGTATCTCCTTGATACCCCATTTAAGAAAGTAATGTGTTGTAGGCATGCCTCACAAATGGGTCTAGAAGTTGGACCTTAGAACAGTAGCCAAGATAAATACTACTAATTTGTACCTATTTTGGTGGACTGCTGTATTTTAGTAATAAGGTTTTAAAACTGAAAAATAATTCCATGTCCTTGAACTTTTGTGAGCAACTTTCAGATTATTCTTGTTGCTCTGAGAAGAACTGTGGCCCAGAGTGCATTATGAGGGTTTAAAGAAAAAGCATCAGGAAAGATGGTAAAAATGGTCAGTGTGCTATTGCCTTAAGAAGGTAACTGGCCAGCATGCAAACCTCAGTCCTTCCCCAGGTAGACAGTATTCATCGTTTTCTCTGTTCCAGGAACTTCAGAGGAGTAAGGAAGTTGTGGGGTATGGGTGTCTATTTCCCTGTTGATCTCCTGCTTTGTGATGCTCTGCCATACCACCCTGTGTCATTATCCTCCAACAACCTCTAAGGCTCCCTAACCTCCCACTGACTGGCCACATGCAATTCATCTGATGGTGGCCATTCCAAACTACAAATTAACAATGGCTCTCTGACTTTGAATAAACCTATCCTGTGAAATAACTACATTTAAAAGTCTCCAATTTTCAGATTTCTAAATACAAGAAGACTCAAGATGGATATAATTAGACTCAGGGGTAGGGACATTTGAACTGTAAGTATGCTTGCAACACTGAGATCAGTATATCTCAGTGCTTTCAAAAATACTGATTTATTAATAATTTATAATAATGGGTTCAGTTAAAAACAAGTCAAAACCTAGGTGAAGAACAATGTTGGAAAAATAAAACAGAATATGGAATTCACAGTCACCTGGTTACAGAGCAATTTGAATGCCTATGGATTATGATATGTATATACAAAAGAAGACTATTTAGTCTTACACAAAACAAAAGTAACAAAAAGAATCTCTGTCACTTGCCACAATATGGGTGAAGCTTAAGAGTTTCATGTTAAGTGGAATAAGCCTGGAATTGGGTCATAAATACCATATGACTTCACTTGTATATGGAATGCACAAAATATTGATTTTTGCCAGTAGAATGGCAATTATCAAAAAATGAGATGGGGTTGGAGTATGGGAAAGAGAACACTGTGGTCACCAGGTATAAAATGAAGCTAGACACAGGGAGCAAATTCTGGTTCCCCATGTTGTTAACAACAATGTTGTCCATATTTCAAAAGAGCTAAAATACCATGTTTAAGATAATCTGACCACAAAAAAATATGTTAAATATCTGATGTGGTGAATACATCACTTAGTCATATTTAATCATTCTACAATATATCCATGCACTGAAACAGCTCTTTGTACCCTGTAAGCTTATACAACTATTACTACTTAGTTAAAAATAAAACTGAAAGAGTTATAAGGAAAGATGGCAATAACAATTTAGTGAGAATAGGGGGTAACAAGAAGCACCTCTTATCAGAGGGACCTAAGCCCCCATCTCTTAGCAGGCTGAACAAGTAGCAATGACAGACAAGGAGGAAGCACAGCCATTCTAAGCATGCCATGTATGTTTATGAAGTTAATGTGCAAAGTAACATATGGAATAGGTTTCATTATGATCTCCCTTTTAAAGGTAAGTCATTACTAGAGAAATGGCCAGAGGGAAAAGGCACCTGCTACCAAGCCTGGTGACCCAAGTTTGATCTTCAAAATTCACATGGCAGAAGAAGAAAACCAACTGCCGTAAGTGGTCTGTCCTCTGACCTCCACAAGAATGGCATGGCATATGTGCACATGCATATGTGCACACACACACACACACACACACACACACACGCCACAAATGCACATATATATTAAGCAAATAAAGGTAAAGACTATTAAATATAAGTTAATTCACATGTACATAATATTATTGTTAGGACTTCTTGTGTATGTATCTTTTTCTATCTGGAGGCACTGAAGTCTAAGTTTTACTTCAAGGTTAAAGTGTCCCACACATCACATTACCTAGTAAAAGTTTTCCCCTCAAAGACTCACATCATCAACAACATTCATAAGCTACAACATGGCTTCATCAGTTTATGTCACCAACATCTTGCAGTAAATGTGATCTTATATGCTCATGCATCTCAAGACATAATTCTCAGACATAATTATGTGATTCAAAACAGAATTAGCTTTAACTCTTAAAATACCATTAATGTATCATCTTGGGTATATTAATAAATAAATTCTGTAAGTAGGGAGGAAGGTAAATGCATTTTAATCACCTCAAATGCCTTAATTAACTTCTACTGCTAATGATGCAGCAATTAAGGTATAAATGTGTCTGCTCCATTTCTCCTAGATTCTACCACTGAGCATAACTGAAACATAAGTCAAGCAAGTAGGAGAATTTGAATCTTGATGAGGAAAAAAAAAAGTGAATGAAACTAAAGTGTTAGGCACTCTGTGGCTTTTTGTTGCTCACACATGCCTGTTTCCTGACCATAACTGTCCCCATCTCCCCATGAAAAATAAGAACATGATGAGTTGAAGGTAACAAACACTCGTGGAAAGTGCATGATCAAACACACCAAACACCAAGGGCAAGTCAAGCTTCCATGCACTGATAGCCTCCTTCAGCTTGGAGCCCCCTATAGGGAAGTTATAATGATGCCTACTGGTCCACACGGACCTGATAAAGATCTAATTGAGAGATCAGGGTGGGAAGGATAGTCACACTAGACACTTTTTCCTGTAGAGATGGTCTCTCTTTAAAAAAAAAAAAAGTCTGACTCCTGAAGTCAGTTTGCCCTTCTCTTGAATCAGAGCCAGACTAAATTTGCTTTAGAGAACAGAGCAGATGTGAAATCAAGTCACTTCCAAGGTTGAGCCTTAATAGATTTGTAATGCTCACTTGTATCCTCCTGAGACCCAGACACCACAGTGCTGGAAGCACAGGATGTGAGAAGAGAACTGGGGTATCAGTGACTATCTTCAGACTGAACCCCAATCAACAGCCAGTACCAAGAACAGGTCAAAGGGGCAAGCCATCCAGGATGCTCTGACAAGGCCAAACCTCTGTATTATCGTTCCAGGTAATTCCATGTGTGGAACAAAGCTCCCCAGCTGACCTCAGACAATACGCAGACCCTAGTGAGATAAGTTATAGTGGCTGTTTAATCACTAAGGATTTAGGAAGTTTGTTATACAACAAAAGACTTTCTAATACTTCTTAGAGATCTGGGTTAACATCAGCTCCTGCTTAAGTCTCACTCATGAAAGACCCTGAAATATCAAGCAGGCCAGCAGAACTTTCCAGAGAAGAGAAGAACTTTCTAACAGTGGTTAAGACCACAGACCCTGAAGTCAGGTTGACTGAGTTAGAATCCTGATATACCCCTAGGAAAGACTGGTTATGTTCCAGTTTCTCACTGTGTAATGTAGAGATAACATATTGCTCAGATTACTAACATGTTACAAAGACTATCAGTATGGTGTGTGTAAGGCATTCCAAACAGTGGCTGCCACAGACTAACTGCTCAGTAAATAGTCCTGCTTAATATTATTGTTTACTCTCTGTTCTGTTCTAGTCCAGTGAACTGCCTGCTCATAGCTATGAGATGACCCCATGCTTAGAAAACAGAGAGACAGGCGTGGAAATGAAGAGCTGTGCACACGCCTCCTGTTTGCTTCTGCCCTGGGGGAGGTGACTTTATATCAGGCCATAGGAACATGGAAATAATGACTGATAACTCCCATGGCCCTCACATTAAGAGTCAGAGTGAATGCTCAGATTGTGGGTCATCCATGATGAAAATATCAAGCTGGGAACCAAACTCTATCTCTTCATCGAGGCATTGAAAATCCATTCTTTGGGGCTTCACGACCAGCTCCAGTTAGGTAAGGGTAGCAAGCTTAGACTTGGAATACAGCCCCGTGGTAGAATATTGGCCTCATATGTGGGAGGGACCTAGTTCAATCCCTAGTACCTTAAACAATGAGCTCCAAGCTTTATATGCATTGAGTACATATTTGTAGTCTTACAAAGTTCTTTCATCTATGCGTGATGTAACAACATGCTAGCAGAGCATTCATATGAACTTCTTTCTAAACACCACTTTCTATCTCAGTGAAACAATGAGATAATGTCACAGATCATATGTGTAAATGTATACGTGTGTGTGTGTGTGTGTGTGTGTGTGTGTGTGTGTGTGTATACATCACAACATAACTAATCTTAATACAATAGTAATGTTGGGTTAACTTGGGGGATTTTGATTTTTTGAGGGGAAAGTGTTTGGAGAATTGCTTTTGTTAAAGTAATTACGGTATTTTTAATGAAGCAAAATACATGAATTCCTTTTGCTTGAGGATTATAATGACTATAAATAGTATTATTTGCCCTAGACTTTTACCTCTGTTCAGTGTTCATAAAAAGCCTATTTCTATTTACTGCAAAATTAATGTTCAAAAGAAATGAACATATAGCAGCTCTCAGTTAAGTTTTTGAAATTTCTAGCATTGCGCTGTAGCTCCACACATCTTCTCATGAGGCTCGCTACTGGAGACAAGACTCCTGTCTCTTACCTCATGTATTCTGCTTATCACAGACCCAATAATGTCAACCACGCCATGACCTTTGGACACGGCTTCATGGTTTTTTTTGTTTGTTTGTTTGTTTGCTTTTCTCAGGGCAGCATAAGTCGATCCATTAACTCACACACAGTCAGAAGTTCTGGAAACGGTGTCAGGACTGTGCCTGACTGCAATGTGCCCATGCTTCTCATTAGATTAGCTTCCCCTTTTCAAGTAACTTGTAAGCTTGAGATGGAGAAATTCCCTTTTTCATTTCATGATTGCAAATCATAACTTAAATGCAACTCTCAGAGATGCAAAATTTAACTGCAATAATAAATAGGGTACCAATTAAATACTAAGACATTTAAATTATTAAATAATAATGATAAATACATTATTTAATAATTATTAACTAATAATTCACATTCTAGGTTTCTTCAGAAACACTACAGTGCCATGCACATTATATAGCTCAATGTAAATTGGATCTGGTAATTTAGATACAAACAAGGGCCACTAGGTTCAATCATGTTGCCCTCTCCACTTTCCCCTTGCCTCTTTCATGTCTGGTGAACAGCTAGCTCACTGCTGAATTTACTGCCGGATCTCTGCGACAAATTTTCCTACTTTGCTCTAAGAGATCATTCTTAATATTCTGCATTTTAGACTCTGTCAACCTGTTCAAAGAACTTGAGTCATTTCCACCAAGAAAAATAAGAGCATGGGGAGAGAGAAGCCTATGGGGGAGGGGGCACCTGCCTGCCTATGATACTGTGTCATTGTGTGATTTTACACAGAAGTTTGAAACTGTGTACAGTTTCAGCAGCATTATTGAGAGCCTGCATCCACTTTGTAACTGAATGCCACGGAGAATCAATAGGGACAGAACTGAGCTCATATGGAACAGAAGCTTAAGGAGAAAGAATACTCAAGAGCTGCGCTGACAGGCTCAACCGGAAGTTTCTGCACCAGTAAGTAGCCACTTCATTTGCATCTATTTTCCATAAACTGAGCTCAGCATAGTTTAAATAAATGTAAAAATGTTTGCTAAATATACTGTATGACATCTCTAATTAACAAAGCAGACTAAGTAGCTTCTGTGACATTTTACCAACTTAGTCTTTAACAAATGGAACTGGCTATTATTTGATCAGTAAAGAACAAATTATCAAGGAAATCATTTAGTTAAGATGTCCTTTGAATTTCTTAGATAAAATGCCATGGCTCTCTCTAAGCACAGCCTACAAATTCTAAATCTTGGGCTCACTTCAACCCTCATTAAATGTGCCTAAGTAGCATTAAGGGGATCGCTTAGGCAAAAATGAAAGTCAAGTGTACCCGTGTTAACAAAATTATTCCTGGAAGAGTAAGCATCCATGTCTACCTGGCAAGGCTGCTTCATCTTAATGGCCGTGACATGGTACCGATAGCAGCAGAGTTCACAGGTCCAGGAGCCTCTCTCACTGATCCACTTTAGCAGACACAGCTGATGGGTGTACCGAACAGACCCGTCACATCGGCAGGGATTTAGCAACTCACCCTGAAAAGAAAACAGCTCACTGTGAATAGCCCTGTTTCTGCCTCCACTTAAAAACCCTAAGCTTTCCTTCTTCCCCTTCTAAACGATTTACCCAGAAAGATACAAGCATCAAGCTCTATCCCAGAAAAACAAATTAAATTTTTATATGTCTGATGGGAATGATACTAAAGTCTTTAAAAGAAAAAAACTATTTCCAAGACAGTGCTTAGAGTTATGACATAAATGTTCCTCAGACATGCAAAATGTCTGCAAGACATAGCCCCCAATACCCTTGGGAAAAAGCTCTACTATTAAATCTCTTTAATAACTTTTAAGTGGATGGTCAGATGCATTTCCTCTGCAGTTATTCTTAATCATTCCTGAAGAAGAAATGCATGGTGGAAAGCAACTCATAGTAGCATTATGCTTTTACTTTTTCTAAATGCAGCATCATAAATATTGACTTGGGGCACTATGTTTCTGAAAGCCTGCATATTCTCATGCAACTTCCTTACTTTTAAAGACATTCAACCCAATGTTTTCACACACTTTGGAAGGGTGATGCATTATCTTTTCCCCTGCATGATGCTTCTCATGAAAGTTTTCATGTGCCTCTAATGGTGCTTGTAATTTTTGAAATGTATTTCTAACAAAGCATCAAACACATCAATTGGCTAAAATAGCCTTTCTTTTTAAGGTACTTCCTTTTGCAGAACTGTAGTGCTTTTTGCATTAATAATTATTAATAATTTGCAATAAGGAAATATATCCTTTTAGTATTGTAGCACGACTCACTCCCCCCCTCTCCACACACACATATCCCTTATTTGTAGTCTGCGACTATGCTTTCTGGATATATTAATAGAAAAGAGACTTCACCTTTGCATCCTATAGATTTGATTCTACTTCTAAACTAAAATGCTTTGAGTAATTCACAAGAAACGCTTGATGGTGTAACCATTATAGCACCTGAGGCGTAACCGATTGCAAAATCAGATAGAGGGGGAAAGTGTTAAATTTACTTCTGTATCTGCCACCAGGACACTTTATCTGCCTTCCCAGAAAGCGGACTGGAGTGGAAGGCAGTGCTGCGAGGCGTGCGCTGTCCGCGGTGCTGAAAAGGCTCAGAGGCTGCAGACCTGGGGTCCCTCTGGCCTTACCTGCTCGGCGCCCTGGAAGCAGATCTTGCAAATGGGCTGATGGTGCTGGTGCTGATGCCCCGAGCGCTGGTCGCCGCTGCTGCTGCTGCGGCTGCTGCACATGGAGCGTGTCTCGGGCTGATCTCCCGTGTCCCGCCGCTCGCCCTCCCCGCACGCACCGGCCTCGGGCTCCCCGGGGCCGCCTTTCTCCGCCGCTGCCTCGGGGACCGCCACCTCAGGAAGGCGCCTCGGACCTTCGCAAGAGTCGCCGGCCGCTGACACCTCCTGGTCGCGGGGCAACAGAGAGGGCGGCAGCGGTTCATCCGCACCCTTGCGTCTTGGGGCCACCTCTACCGGCGGCTCGCCCGACCCCGCGGTGCGCTCCGGAGGAGCGGGCAGAGGCGGCCGGTAGCGTGGGGAGGTGGGGACCAGGGCCGGCTCTCCCGGCGGCGGGGGCGGAGGCGGCGGGGGCAGGGGAAGCTCGGCTTCGCGGCTGCCCGCCCGGCTACACCGATTGCTGCCCTCGTTGCTCATGGTGGAACCGCCGCCGCCCTCCTGCCCGCCCGGTGGCGGGCCGGGCGCGGACTGCAGCCAGAGAGAGCACTAGGGGAGGCTGGAGAGGGAGGAGGGAGAGGGAGGAGAGCTGGAAGGGGTACCCGGGCACCAGGACTGGGAGGGCGGGACCGGGAGGGGACGCGGAGGACCGGCGCGGCGGCGGCGGCAGAAGCGGCTGTTCGGCTGAGCCGCCGGCTCGGCTCTGATGGAGGCGGCGCAGAGTTCGGCTGCGCGTGCCAGGCGCGCGGAAAGGGGGGTTGTGGGGGGGTGGAGGGAGCGCAGAGATGCGCAGGGAGGCTGGGAGGGAGCAGGCGTGGGACTGGGCGAAGGTGGGGGACGGAGAGGGAGCGAGTCGTGCGTGCGAGGGAGGTGTGGGTGCAGAAGAGGACCCGGCTAGAACTGGGGGATCCCTGGGCCGCTGCCACCAACCCCGCCCCGGGCCGCTCACGTCGGTTCCGGGGCGGATTGCCCCTCTCTGAATCGCGCGGCACTGCGGCTCCCGTGAGCTAGGAAAAGGGGGAGGGGTCGGAAGCTGCTGATCCAAAAACGGTTACTGGGTGGGTCCGAGGGGGGAATTCCGTGGCACTGGCCGGGTGGGGGCGCGATGGGCCAAGAGGAGACCCGCGTGGGAGTGGGGATGAGGGCGAGGCAGGTATCCCTGTGGTGCAAGAACCCATTGAACAGAGGCGCGCGGGAAAGGACTCGTAGGGACTGATGCTGTGACTGATTTTTACTCCACTGTTGTTTGGGGATCCCAGTCCTTTCCCCTTCAGGGGACTCTGCATCCCTTGCCTTCAGACAGAAGCCTCTAGAACCTTTGTCATCCCACTGTTTTTTCCCCTCCTTGAATCCTTCCGTTCCCCTGTCCCTCTCTCCTGCCATAAGCATCGCGCGGGTTTGTAAATTTTTCAGAAGCCTCAGAGGGTGGAGGGTCACATCTTGTAGCAATGTCCTGCTGTGTGGCTTGTGGATCTCCTTCCATGCAGAAATGACGCTGCCCCCTTCCCAGGAGAAGGGGCTACAACCTTGAACCTCTATTTGACTCAGTCCGGTTTCTCTCTCAAACTCCTTCTGAGGCCCGCTTCCTTTTTGAAGCGTTTTCCCAACACCCCCCTCACCCACCTCTCCCTGCTTTCTGGCTGGGTACTGGACAGAAATCTGCGCTCCTGCACTCTGACAGTGTGTTCCAAATCCGGCAGTCTGAATTCTTAAGGCATTGGATTTATATACCCTGAACGTTGTCTATGCAAATCAATTGTGACTTTTCACTGATGTGGCACCTTAATGACTTTGACAAAGCAACTGGCCCTGGAAACATTGGTTTTTGCCTAACTTCATAGCTGAAGACCCAGAATTAGATAGGCAAGCCACCGCATCGCTCAAGGTCACCAGCCTGATAAAGGACTTTTGAGATACTTGACTGACTTCAACTTTCCTGGCTCCGGCATGGGGGGTTGGGGCGGGGGGGGGCGCTGCATCCTCTCCCAATCCTTTCTTCATCCTCTTAAAAATAGTTCTATAGTATGTGGTCTGTTTGGAGTCTCTAACTCCAGTTAACAGATTTTGAAATGGTTGAGACAAAATACCAGCTTGAGTAAGTTTTTCAATTATACATTTGGTGGTATGAAGTATATGTGCCTTTCACAAAAAAAAAAAAAAAAAAAAAAAAAAGGAAGAAGAAGAAAAACAAGACCCAGATCTTTTGACATGTATCAGTGTGATCTGGATGAAGCCGAAAAAAGAAAAAAAATCAAGACTGCTTTGTCACAAATGGCCTCGGATGAAACAGCTTCCAGGAATGTCCTCTCACACTTAGTTCCCTCAGACCAGTTTATTTTTGGTAGCGGAGTGGCAAGCAGCAAACACAGTTTTAAAATAATCCTTGCAGGCCCTAGGAACTTACCACGTTGAAGAAATGCGATTGTAGATCCGTGTTGTTTGGGTCTTCACCTGTCAAAATTACACTGCGCACATTTATATATTATCCCACTCTTAAGATTTTCATAACTATTAATATACTCAGAAGCCTAGCTCATAAATTCTTAAAGGGATACAAAATTTATATTTAATGCCAAGTAATTCAATGTATTGCTAATAAATCTCTACGAGGCATTACAAAATATGTTATTAAAGGACAAAATGAAGGCAGAGATTGTGTGGATAGCTAAGCAGGTAACCAGCACCTAAGTGTGTCCTTTCAGTTGCTTGTTTCTGGAAAAAAACAAAAACAAAAAAAAAACTCCAATAACAGAAAAATCCCATTTCCTTAGTGTGGTTGCTAACCACATAAAAACTGAAGGAAACATTGTTTCCCAGCTTCATTGAAATCAGAGGTGAATCCTCTTTCCCCTGACCCCCAGAGTCTTGTTAGGGATCTTCCCTTTAGCTACAGAGTCTTCAAGGGGCAATAGAAACTGTGACTTTTGACCTCTGCTGTGGAAATGTGGAGTCATAGGAGACATGGAAAGAGGAACTGCCAGCACCCAAAAGGTAAGAGAGGAAGGAGGCACCCAAACAAGAGCTGAAGAAGGACACCATAGCTCCCACAGTCACCAGATACTGATGCATATGAACCTAGTTTAAAAAAAAAAAAAAAAAAAAAAAACCAAGCTTTGTCAAATGCAAATAAATGTTGAAAAGTATATGGAACCTTTCTTAACTCATATAAATAAGGAGAAAGCTAAAAATAACAAAGAAGATTAAACAAATCCATCATTATATTACCCACATACATCCTTCACTCTGTGGGCTGTTTCACTGTGAAGCAGGGACCCTTTAGATACCACTAGCTGAATCTAAGAATGGTAGGGGAAATGAGAAAGAGCCAGGCAAGTGTCAGATGCTCTTTTGTGGCATTAATGTATATCCCTAAGAGTTTCTTCTGCATCTTCCCTAGTGTGCACACCCTAGAATTAGATGCTGAGATCACTTCAAGGGAAGAGAGTCAGACAGCAGTTAATGCAGGCTATGGCAGGTGGGAGTGATTTCAGATTTATCCTGAATCTGGACTAGGCATGATGGCCTTGATATGCCCTTCAAACAAATAAAAATAGCCTGAAGAGTTCTTTAAATCTTTTAAGTGTAGCTCTTGCAGATATTCCAAAATTGTTCCTTTGGCACTTTTAGGATACATTGATACCTCCATGGAGATGGAATATATACATAGTATTCTCGGTTGTCTTCACATACTCAAGAAAGGAAACTAAGAATCCAGCCTATACTTAATCCCAAAATAATTTCCCTAGCCTTATGCTGTGCTTGACAATGGGGAGCTACACACATCATACCCAGCACTCACCTGTGCCGAGTATATCTTTGTAAGGCACCAGAACCTAAGCAGTGTCTGTGGTCTTGTGTCGGCATGGTTGCATATGCAGAGAGGTCCACAACTTACAGCTTCCCTCTGCCCCACTTAACCCTAGCTTCACATACCAGTTGTATCGTCCAAAGCCATGTCTCACTAAGCAGATCCAGTACAAAACTAGGCAACACCCCTAAGCCTTTTGTTCATTTTTGTTATGCCAGTAGCCAGTTGCTCATTCATTGTGTTGTTCAAACCAAAAATGTTTGACGTCATCTTTTCATTTCCTTTATCACATTAATGTAGGAAATTAAAAAGTCCTTCAAATGTACTTTCAAACTATATACCAAATTCTATGACTTCTTTTCACTGCTGTGCCCGTCGTCCCAGTTCAGACCACCATCCTGGTGCACCTGGTCCATCACCCACCTGACTGCCCCTGTGCTTCCCACCATGGAACCATCCCCTGCAACAGCCAGGTGATGTGATTCAAGTGTGAATTCAACCTGTCAGCTCCTTGCTCACCATCACTGATGCTTCCCATCATACTTAGTGTAGTATCAAAAAACTTAGCACACACCTACCTCTATTTCTGAAGACATCTGCATACGCTATCCAGAATTCATTTGTTATTTCCAAGGATCTCTTTCTTCTCTATTACTGTCTTTAAGACTCATTCCGGTCCCTCACTTCACTCACCCCCTCCATCTGAAACAAGATCTTCCAGTTTCATTATAAGTCTGACCTTAGCCAAGTTCCCTGGTTCATCCCACCACCTAACATCTGCTCATTCATCCCACCACCCAACATCTACTCATATATTCATATTGTGCATTTTTTCTTGTTTGTTTTCTCACATAGCATTTTGATGTAGTCTTTCCCTATAGGAAACTCTCCTCCTCTGTGTTCTATTGCCAATGCCTAGAACAGAGCAGTGCACAGCAAATATTTACAATTTTTTTTTATTAAAAATAGTCTATTAGAAAGGAAATCATTCACCAGCTTCTGTGTTTAAGGCACTGCAAGGCTGGTTAAGCTGAAACTCTCAGGTGGGAATGCAATCATCAGTAGAAATATACTTCTTCCATAGGATGCAAACTATTCTCCTCCACTTCTTAACTGGGTTAATAAAAACTATCTCATGTTCTTAGTCACATGTAGTTACTGTCTACTTAGTCCTTTGTTACCAGGGGTAAGTGAAGTCAAAATCTTAGATGATTTTACCATGTTCAACGAAGACACATACATGACCAATTTTAAAATTCATGCCACTGGACTTTTGTAGTTAGAGTTTTCCTGCCTGACCCACAGTAAGGACAAATCTCTCTCACCTGCCAGGCGCATAGATGCTCAGAACCAACCAAGTAAACACACAGAAACTTATATTGCTTACAAACTGTATGGCTGTGGAAGGCTTCTTGTTATCTGCTTCTTCTATCTTAAATTAACCCATTTCTGTTAGTCTATACTTTGCCACTTGGTTCGTGGCTTACCTGTACCTTACATCTTGTCATGGCGGTGGCTTGCAGCGTCTCTCCACCCAGCCTTCCACTTCCCACAATTCTCCTCCTCCTTGTTCCACCTACCCTATCCTTCCTGCCTGGCTACTGGCCAATCAGCACTTTATTTATTTTAACCAATCAGATCAACACATTTGACATACAGAACATCCCACAGCAGACTTAGGGACTCAGAGTGAAGGAGAAAGGAAAAACAATGGGTAATCTGACTAATCTTGTAACAGAGCTGCTGTGTCCCCAGGTTTTTCATGACGTTTTAGCATTTGTCAAGAGAGCATACTCTTTCTTGCCATCTTTCTAGTATTGGTTACTACATCTCCCCATGGTTTTCTATCCCTGGTAATGTTTCCACTCTTAAAGGCTTCCAAATCTAAGATAGCCTGGTCCTCTCTACCTTTACTATGCTCACTGGTCCTCACCAACATAATAACTTTGACTACAGTCCTCCAAGTCCCCGGTCTCATCTCTGAATGTTCTGGGATACCTAAACTCTGAGAAAAAAAAATGTCATCAAAACTTCCTGATTCCCACCAAAACTACCCCCTCTTCAGCCCCCTCCCCAAATGGTCTGAGACCTTGAATACAAGAAACCGGTGTCTTAAAGAACGTGGATGGTTTGTAAAAGATCATATTGCACTAGAATAGTAAGGAATCCTTGTGTTCTCCCCTGTCTTGAACCTTGGAAACACAAAAGAGTTCTTCACATCAGAGATGAGAATGCGCTAAGTGCCTAATTAAAACACTGTGGATGTCTGCATGCACAGGGCTTCCAGAACCAACCTGCCATCTGGAATATAGTAAAAATCGATGTCACTTGACAGGGCAGCCAAAACTCTAATAAAGCCATCTCTGATTCTGCTCAGCTGAAAATTATCTTGTTTTCTACCAAACTCATACATTAAATGTGATTTTATGCTACATCTTAAGTGCTATGCCTTGCGTTATGGCATTTGGTATATTTTTATTTGGGCCTTTCCCATTGTTCTACATATTAATCTATTTGAGTCTATCTGTGCACATATAACCCTTTTCTGTAAGGGCTATAATTACTATGATGCTTTAATTCAGTAAGCATGAATTAAACATAAAATTAACATAAATTTTAATTCAAAATAACTTATTTTAAGCTATTAATACACTTTTAAACAAGTAACAACTTAAAAAGAGATATGTTCCCACCATGCTTGGGTAGAGGGCAGAGGAGTCAGCTATAAAACTTGCTAATGCAGACAACCACTTCATAACTAGCTTTGGCAAAGACTCTGTCCCTAGGAATCATTCAAGAGCTGCAGTGTGTCCAGGGAAATTGCCAAGCTTCCTTCCTCTTTCACCTGTTCTTACCCGCCTTTCTCCAAATTGCTAATCACACTGCCAGGACATCAGACCTTGTTGAGAAGAGTGGAAAGCTGAAGCAAGAAGCAACATTAGTTTTCTGGCTTTCATGTGGATGTGAATCTGTGTGCCCCAGTGCCTACTTCTTTCATGGGGCCTCTACCATAGAGGCTCTCTTCAACAAAGAAGAGAACCAGCTCCAAGTTTACACTAGACCACTAACCCCAACATCCTCCCCTCTGCACCATTCCCCAGACCTTAAACATTCCAAAGGTGAGTTATGATGTCCCCAAATACATCATGCACTGGTGACCAGCCAGTGAAGATCCCATCAATAAAAATGCAGAATTACTGTGAGTCATTACCAACTTCTCAAAGGGAGGGAAGTGTTCTTCCCAAAGGAATAGCTGCTTGGCTAATAAAAAGCTCCCATTATGCCTACTTCTTGGATGTAATCTGTAACTTGTACCAACTATTGTATTGGCCATCTTCTGCTATCCAACTGAATTCCCACACCCCCACAGCTAGCCCTCTCCTCTACTAAGGCTATAGCATGAAACTGCACTTCCAGATGTACTTGTTATCGTGATACAAAAGCAAGCATTATAAAAATTTGACTTACACAATGGAAGCCTAAATGCTAAGTGTAGAAAGGCTTGAGGAAACAGGCACAAATTAATCATTTATACATGTAACAGTTAGGGGCCAGCAAGATAACAGAGTGTAAAGGTGTCTTTTTCCAGGCCCAGTGACCAGAGTATGATACCCAGGATCCACAAAGAAGGAGAGACTGACTACCACAAGCTGTCCTTAAGCCTACACACACACGCATACACAAACACACATGCACACAAATAAAATTTAAAACGTAAAATAATATTTGATATTGTCATGGGCCCAACTGTTAATATATATTAGAGATTGGTTGTTTTAAAAAAAATACCATTTGTACAATCAGCAATTAGCAAATCAAATCTGCTGGACTATGCTCTTTGACTGACATTTTGATACCTGTAGAAAAACTGAAAACATGGGAACAAAAGATGAAATACATTACATAGATTAAGAATTGTAAGATTAAAAGTGTTATGAAAGTCTAGAAACACAAATAGTTCTGTATGGAAAAGGGAATTCATTGCAGTAAAGCTTCTCAGAGTAGATCATTTGAGCTGGGTTTAAATGATAGACAAGAATATGTTAGAGGTAGTCCAGCTTAACCAAATCAAGGGGCTAGAGAAACTGCCTCTCACGCATAGTGAGCTCAATGTGAGGACTGAAATGCAAAGGCCAAGGGGAATTGTGAAGCAGGCACGAGAGAGTGAATAGCGTTGGAATGGAAGTGTGACAAGCAAGGACTTCCTACTCAAAGCCATCCCTGCAAGGTTTGACCAACCATTTACCTACCAAGAAGTCAAATGCAACCTAGAGCTGAGAGTCAGGAAGTGAGTAAACTGCCCCCAACAGATCACCTCAGCCCATGCCCTGAACAATCTCACCGATTATTTATTAATGTCTCCACTTCTTCAGGTGACATGACATGATCAATGTTTTTTAAATCTTAAATAGAATCTGACTAAATATGCTTCCTACTAAATAGAATTCTACTAAATATGCCCAATTTTCCTGCCCACAGCAGACTGTAAACAACAAATTTGGAAATGTAAGTAGTACCCCCAGGATTTGAAAATAACAGATAATGTTACTCCCCTCAAAAAAAAAAATTAAAGCCAATCTCTTAAAAATATCTCAACAGCGAGATTTCATTTAGGAGCAAAAAGCTTTGTGCATGCTTGAGTTAACTCCTGGAAATATTACCACCTCGTACCCTCTACTCTAACAGGCATTTATAATGAAGGGTGAGAGCGTCCGAGAAAAGCATATAGCCTCAGTGTACTGCTCTGGGGAGCACAATTACTTAGCATGCATGATCCCTCGGTTCAATCATCAGGACCTTAACATTAAAATATGAGTGTGTTGCCCATACCACATTTGTTGATGAACCTATAAAGGGCGATGAAACATGTTCAGGTCCTCTTTCAATAAGGCCAGTATATTAGTTACTTTCCTTTTTTTTACTTCTAATTTCATTTATTTAGTTATTTTTGTGAGTACTACCCCAAATTCTTAGGAAGTCAACTCTTGATACTGCTTCAGTATCATTGCATTAAAGGGTTTAAGTGCCCTTATGTAAGGACCACAGATCTTGAATATAAACCATGATGCTGGGTAATGTTTGAAAGAACACATTTGATATCAATGGTCAGATGAAAGATACCAAAATGTCTGGCTTTTCTCCTGCTGTAATAAAACACAATGACAAAGACAATATATAGAAGCAAGAGTCTATTTGGGCTCTGGTTCCAGAGAGCTAGCATCCATGATGGTGGAGGGGAGGCAGCCGGCTATAGATGTGGCAGCTGGAGCAGAAGTGAGGCCCCACATTTGAACCATAATTAGGAAGCAAAATGTGTGAACTAGAAAAGGGCACAAGTCTTCCAACTCTCAAAGCCCACCTCCAGTGACACACTTCCTCCGGCCAGACTATACCTCCTAAACCTACCCAAACAGTGCCCCCAACTGATTATTCAAATGTCAGAGATTATGGTTGGCTTGTCACTCAACAACCACAGTCAGCTATACACTTTGGTCACCTAAGATAACCAGGTTGAGAAGTTCCCGTGTGTCCTTGTGCACAGCCTCTGAACTTCCCACTCTCCCAGTCCTGGCAGGTGCACACTGTGCCTTGACTAACGTGCAATCCGAGATCCTCTTCTTTCTCTACCAGCAGACCACACGTCATTGGAGGCCAGGTCATTTATAGTCACACAGCTTCGATAGTTTGTCCCCAGTTCTTGGTGCAAATCTCTAACCCATAATGGGTATTCAGGAAAAGCTTACAGAGTGAACACATGGAGCAAAATGATTGCAACATTTTCAAAAATTCATCTTAAAAATGAATGAGCTTTCAACTACATGAGCAATTCTTTTGCACTTATTGATGATAACTAAAATTGATGGCTCATTTACTAGGTCTGGCACTGTCCCAAGGGCTTCATATGTGCTAATTTATTTAATCTTCATCTCAGGGCTAGGATCCAGGTACCTATTATCTTCATTATAAGAAGGAGGAAAGTGAGTCCCACAGAAAGGGAACTGCCCATTCAGTAAGCTGGTGACAGAAACTTATATTCCCACTCTGTCAATCAGCTCCCAGCCCATGCCATCACCAAATTTGCTGTGCTTTTTGTACTAGTAAATCCATAGTAGACCAGCTCAAGAGAGGTGTGCACCTCATAGCTGCAAGACATGGATGAGAGCATCAACCAGCCTTACCAGTTTGAACAGTAACACAACCTCCTAAGGTAACATAACCTTCTGAAGGCATTTGTGATGATTAAACTTGATTCTATGATTCAATTAAAAATCAAATAATGTTAAGAAAAGCAAACACTGGATGTGTCCATGAGGGTGTTTAAAGCTTGGAAGCTGTTTCTATTTCTATTATAGAGAACTATATAGTTTTTTCCTGACTTTCTGCAAAAGAGACTTGTCTTGAAGTACCCCCAGAATCTGTGTTTTTTTTTTTTTGAGCCCTATAAGCCTCCCTGTATTTGCCTTCCATTAACATTATTTCTAAGCTTCTTTTCATGTTTCATGAATTTTTCAATTATAAAATAGGTTTGACTATACCATAGCTTCCATGTTCATATATGATAACCAAAATTCTGAGACATGTAGAAAACTGATTTACTACATTGGTAATATCCAGAATATAAGAATATTCCATGCCTGAACTCAAACTCTCTCCCATATCAGAAGCAATACAAGATGAAAAAATAAGTTCCTGTAGACAAAACTGTTAGTAGAATTTCATCCATCCTGAGGCAGGGATTTAGTTCAAGGCTGTATATATCCCCAGCTCTGGGAAAAGTGAGTGTCTAGACAAGGTAGATGCTCAATAAATATTTGTGGAAAGAATCATGACTGTCAGTCTACTCTACCTAGTGGTTGGGAAAATGCTGATTACTTCTCACCCTAGTATTTCAAGTGGAGTTTTTGGAAGAGCTCTACATTTAGGAGACACAAAGGACTAGATGGTGGCTGACTCATACCCAGTGTAAAGAAGATGGTGATCTGGGATCCACTACTGCTCTGAATAGCCAGTGAGCCAAAGAAAAGACAGCTGCTCCAATGTTTGCAGCTATGGACATGCTGTTGCCATGAATCTACCTACATTTCTGGGTTGTGTGTCAAGGAGTGCATAAGTATGTAATCTCACTCAAATGTGTCACACAGGAGAAAATGTGGTCTGCTGTCCAACTCCTCCACACAGCCAGTAAGGTTCAGCAGGAAGAGCTGGAAATGAACTTCTCAATGTCCACAGACTAAGAAATCCCTTAGTCTTAAGAGCTATCATAATTGCAATGCATCTACAGGTCAAGGGAGCCATGGAAAAGTTGAGACCAGCTGGACATTGCTTGATAGAGTCAGCTTTCAGGAGAGCCTAGGGCAAAACAGCTCAAAGTCCTCGTCAGTCCCAGCCAGGACAAATGTAGCTGGCCAAAAAATGGCTACCACACATCCTTACTTTCCTCATCACCCTACTTTACCCAGATAGGATCTGGCTGTAGGAAGAGATGGCCATGGGGGAAATGGAAAAGATGCAAGCATTCAGATCATCCCCATATGTCCCAAGCAAACTCTCTTCACACTGAGGTTGGGAGAAGGAAGAGTTTGGTTTGGAGACAATTTATGATTATTGTCAGACACTGAACATTTGAATAAAAATGAGGCAGCTGGCCAAGAATGGTCCACAAAGCTTTAAGACCAGTAAATGTCACCTGGGGTAGAAAACACTAGCTACTGCCACTTCTCAGCATAATCCATGTACATAACCCAGCATCATTTTGCACTACATGTGAGCTGTGTTCATTAAGAATGCTTTTTGAAAAGACAGATAAGTTATGTGGAGTTTTGTGGGAGGAAAATACTTTTTTTTTCTTATTCACCCCTGGTTTAATGGCTGAAATTCCTGTAAAACAAGATATAAATTTATGTAGTACAAATTGTGCAGGATACATGAGGCTTTCTGAATAAAGACAATTAACCACAGAAAATTATATTCTCTTTAATGTTTGCTTCTGATAGAAAACTGGAGAGGGATGATAAAAATAATGATTTGGCAAAAGGATAGTCTGACATTAATAAACTGGAGGAATTAATCAAGGCCTGTTCATACTGTTCTGTGTGCTCCTGTGTCTTAAGAGACTCTGTCCCTCCAGGTCAAGGGATGGTATTGTTCACACAAGGGTCATGTGACCTGAGTTACAAGAAGGTCTTAGGATTCTTTCACAGTTTGTTTCAAGAAAGAAGACAAAAGGCATGGAAGAAGAGGTGCCAAGCAGACTTTGCTTCTGCTGTTTGCTCTCATGCCGAGGTGCCATGTTGTAGGTTAGGGTGCCATGTTGTAGGTTAGGGTGTCCTCACCCCGTTAGTATCTACTGACACCTGCACAGATTGTCTTATGGTCACTGATGAGGGAAGAGAAGCTCCAAGATTGGCTACAGGATACTTTAAGTTAATAGCAGACCCCCAGGGTGGTGTCATTGGTGTGCTGAAGACTTTGAACCAGAATTCCAAGAGTTTCAAACCCCCAAGTACTAACAAAGAAGAATATGCAACAGATAGAACATTTAGCCTATAAAGATGAATGTATTTACTGTACAAGCCTTCACAGAGAAGGAATCCAACCCCCTACTTTAAACAACACAAGGTTCATGAGAGGAATCTGGGGTTCAAGGAGATGAATAAGCCTTAAACAAACATTCCTTGGCCAACATAGCATGAGGGGATAGGATGAGACCTAAGGAAATCATATTTAAGGAGAAGGACCAGGCTGAAGGAGAGTGAGGGAAGGAATCTTTAACAGAGTTCAATTTGGTCTTCATGATTCCGCCCCTAAAAAAAAATGGGTGGAGAAAGGATGGGGTGGTGTACAAATGCTAAGCTTGACCTTCGGAGATTGATGGCATGAAGTAACATAGCCACATATCTTCAAAATTACTTTTTGATTCTGCTGACAGAAAGAAAATACCAGGAGTGGAGGGTCATTGAGTAAGTATGACATATCCTAGGCTTCTATCTGTGTTCTGTCAGAAAAAGAGAGCCTATGCCAAAAGGTCTGCCTGGTTCCATGCTTCAAAAAGAATGCATTTACAAATTATAACTAAAAGTGATAACAAAAGCATAAACTCATTCTCATTCCATGGCTCTTAGCCAGGAGCAACTTTGCCAACTTCTACCCAATTCCTACCTGCTAGGGATATTTAGCAATGTTTGTTATTTGTGGACATTTTTTAATTTTGCTGTTACTACATTTAGTAGGGTGGAGTTTCTGATGTGTAGAAGCTAAAGATGCCAATGAGCATTGTATGACACACACACACACACACACACACACACACACACACACACACATACACACACACACACATCACAGCAAGGCCATCAGCATTATCAGGGTAGAGATACACCATGCTAAGTAATAGTGAATCTCTCTAAAGGTATGAGTATAGCAGAACTGAGCAACTTTAAATGCCACAAAGGGGCAGGGGAGGTGGCTCCATGGATTAAATGCTTGTTGTACAAGTGAGAGGGCCATCATTAGACTCCCCCATGACCCATATAAAAGCCAAGCAGGCATGGAACCTCCTGTAATTCCACTGCTTGCAAAGGGATGCCCGGAGCAAACTGGCTAGCTAGATGAGTAGGAATTGTCAAGCTTCAGGCTCAGGAGAGACCTTGCTTAGTAAGTACAATGAGCAAAAAGGATGACATCAACATGAACACATTTACACATGCACACGCCCACACACGTGATCATCCATATACACTAGCATGCACCCTGTACATGCATGCGAAAAAGTGCCACTAGAAACTAAAGAAAGATAATCTAAAAGTTTCAGAAGTTTAAACAAAGTGTCAGTAAGAATTTAAACACCAGAGGCTTTTGTTGACTTTTTATTTTTTGACTTGAAGGAAGCAGAGGGTTTAGGGGAAAGGGCAGTGTCTAAAACTAACTGGGCTGGCTATGCACAACATAAAGATATATGTCTAAAGTAAAAGTTAATTTAAAGCGGAATAAATATAACGCATATGCACCAACAATATGGCTCAGCATGTAAAGTCACATGACCTGATAACCTGAGTCCAACATCCATGACATACATGGTTAAAGGAGGAAACAGACACAAGTCATCCTCAACCTTCCACAGATACACTATAGCATGTGTGCACCCCCCAGCAACACACATACACACACACACACACACACACACACACACACACACACACACACACACACTAAATGAAAGCAATATAATTCAGTGGGGAGAGGAGAGGCATCTCAGACAGATGAAGCCAGGGCCTTTCAGTCTCTTGTTTTCCTCAGCCCTCTGTGCAAAAGTTTCCCATCAACTTCAAAGGATGGTTGGGTTTTTGCTTTGGAAGCTAAAAATTAGACTTTGAAAATTGCAACCCTCGGTGAATTAGATTTTAAATCTCCTCAAATGTAGAGACGTGCTTATTCAATTTGTGCTAAAGCTCATGTACTGAACAGAAGCAAACATTTTGATGATAGTTTGGGAAATGAAGTTTGTATTTCTAAGAGGTGATGCTGAAAATAGATTGACTAATAAAAAAATGCAGATCAAGAACCAAAAATGGGCAAAGAAGAACCAATAAATAATCAATCCATGTGGAGGACAACTATTTGTTTTCTTACATTTAAATAAACATTTGTCATAATTATATTAATTATATGAGAATTCCATACTATGTATTCCATGATTACCCCAGTCCCCCCCTTAACTTCTAGATCCACCCGCACCTCTCTCTACCCCTGCAACTTTGTGTGTTTGTGTGTGTTTGTGTGTGTGTGTGTGTGTGTGTGTGTGAGAGAGAGAGAGAGAGAGAGAGAGAGAGAGAGAGAGAGAGAGAGAGAGAGAGAGAGAGAGAGAGAGAGAGAGAGAGAGAGAGAGACATCACTTCTGACCAAGGCCATTACACTTGTTGCCTGTAGTGCTGTAGCGCTTCTACTGGAATGACTTTGACGTGCTTTTCCCGGCTTGTTATTTCTACTCTAGTTTGGTGATTCTTAGCTGTGTGTTCAGCATGTGAGGTGGTGTCCAAATGCCTGCCTTTGGTGTCACTGTCTCCATGGTGGATAATGCAGAGCCAGGCAGGTCTAAGTGTGGAATGAAAGAGGACAGGGCAGTGGCCTAGCCTGGCATTGGCATCTAAAGGTGTTCAGTCCAGGGCCCATCACCAGCACACCTGACTCAGCATTATCATGCTAGAAGCCAGGACCAGAGTCAGTTCCTCTCTAAAGGTACAGGAGGGGCTGAAGTAGTTCTTTGCCAGCATTGGCCTTTTCTATGTGTGGTACATCCCTGCAGACCAGCTTTCTCCAGTACTGCTCAGTGTGAAGTTTCTTGGGGAGAAGCTAAATTTGGGTGGGGGTTAAGTTGCGGTATTATGAGATTCTCAACTCTGATAGCATTTCTACCAGTTTATGACCACCTCCCTCTCATGCTCCAGGACCACGGGTTGTATTATACAACTGGCCTGGCCACAAGCTTTCTAATACCCTATGGATTCACATAGGGTATTTTATTTTATTTATAATGGGATTTGAGAATAGAAAGTAATAACTATGCTTTTCATTTCCTAAACTGATTTGAAACTTCTTTATCTATTAAGATTAGTAAGGTTCAAAATTAGATTCAACTTACCCTACAATCTGGATAAATTACCATGCCTCTGTTTCCTCATTCTAAATATGTATATATGTGTGCATATTGTCATGCATAGAACATGTATAAGATACTCTACAAACTCCAGATATAATTATTTTGTCATGTATATTGTAAAATTTTATATCTTGTAAAAGAGACCTTTTATGTGTGGTCCAATATGTTTATGTGAATGTGACTATAGGAATGTGTTTATCTTTATGCCTTCCAATAATAAAGCTAGAATGTATACATGGTATTAACCACATACCTTGTAAGCATTGCACATATATTAACCCATAGTTCAGAAGGAGAAAGAACAGAGGAAATTAGAAAGTATTTTTAAGCAATAATGAAACACAACACAATAAACTTAGGGTGTGCATTTTGCCATTATGTTTCCTAATTAGCTATTGCTAGTTCTTAAAAACGTTTTTTGTTTCTGGCCATTTATTTTGGATTTAGTTAGTACAGAACAATGCCTCAGGCAGAGGGCTTATGAGTTATTTTCATATTATTCTAAGGAGTGGAAACAAGGCACAGGGCAGGGAGGCAGAGAGGCGGTCTTCTGAGGATGTACTACTGAGAGGGACGCAGTGAAGTCACACACTCAATGCTTGAGGCCACTCTGAGGGGATATGAGCTCCACTTCAGGGTGGCATCAGTGGGGACAGGGATGAAGAGGAAATTCCTTATTATCTGTCTTCTTCCTTATCTCTGGGACATCAGGGCCTTAATCCTCTGCCTTGGCAGAGATCCAACTCAATCAGCTTGCTTCTCTTCAGGAACTTCCAATTGCTTCTGTGATTGTTCTAAAAGGCATTGGAAACCACACTGAAGTCACAAAAGCTCATCTTTATGTTTAGTTTGATTAATAAGTTTTCAGTGGCATTTGTGATATTTTATTATCATATACACATTTGTATGCACATTTGTGAATATACACACCCAGAGATATGTTTGTTCTTGTTTTGTAGTATATAACTCCTGAAACAACCAGAATTTCCAAAGCAATAAGTGCCTTTCTATGCTAATGAGTTGTCTGATGGCTGGGGCCTAATGATGTGAGCAATTGTCATTTCATAAGGAAGCATCTATTAAAGACCCATGGGCTTTGTCAGACTTAAGAGTAGCTGGCTACATGGCGAGTCTTGGAGAGTGGTCCCCCTGTCCGTCTCACTGTCTCACTCCTTACCTGTGTCTTCTGTATTATCATTGTAAGTGGCCAACATGTAAGGAACCATGGCCCTAATTTCTGGGCAGTATACAGCACAGGGAAGGGTTGTGAAAACCTCAACTCATAGCTAGGTAGAAGTGTAAGTAACAGCCTATTGTATGCAAATGGTAACTGACAAGGGAGCAGCCCTGATAACTCGGTCCAAGTAGACTGGGTCAGAGTGAAACTGAGTTAAAAGACACCCTGTTTGTGTCCATCGCAGACTCTACTGCTGAAGATCTGGTTATGTATAAAGAGAGACTCCCCAATACACACACAATTTGGTTCCCATAGGTGATCTGTTTTGAGAATTACTGTAGGAATATTCACTCTGATATCTTCCTACATATTATACTCTTTTTTTTTTGTAGTCAACAGTGTTAGTTTTGATTACATCTTCTCTAATAAATTTCAGCTAAATCTTCATTACAGAATCCTTTATGAAGCATGTTGGATTTTTAATACTTGTTTCTGTTGTGTAACAAAGCCTCTGGGATGTTGTAAGTTAGAAGAGTCATGAGCATCATCTCAGCCTCTCTATGGGTCAGGAGGCTGGGAAGAGATCAACTACATGCCCCTACCACAGAGTCTCCCAGAACACAACTAAGGGTCATCCATGGCTATGTCTGTATCAAAATCCCAAGCTCACTGGGACAGTTGCTGGGTGAACTCTTTTCCTGCAGAAGATTCAGATGTTCAGGTCCTTCCTGGCTGTGGGCAAATGTTAAGTTCCTTGACGTGTGGGCAGCTTAACACAGCAGTCGGCTTCATATAAGATGAACAACTGAAAGAAATTCCAGCAAGAAATCAGTCTTCCACAGTCTCGAGTTAGAAGCAGTAGGCCATTGCTTTTGCTGTATTCAGTTTTCTCAGAAGGAATTTACTAGGCTGAAGGCATATGCAAGGCTTTATCTGTGTTTGGGAACATGTAGCAGGAATCTTAATAGGTCTTATTAATAAGAACAAACCTGAGGCCAGTTATTGGGGTGAATGCTGGAAGATCAGAGAGACAGAACAAGCCACAGCTTCCTCACCTTGATAATTCCTCAGCTGATACTATTTCCTCAGACTGGATGCCTCTGAGTCCTCATCCAGAACGGATCTCAGCCAAACTGTGATGCTCCAAAGCCTAAAAGTTTAACCAGCCAAATGCTTCTAGTTTCTGGTCTTCAAACCTTATATAATCTTTCTCTTTCTGCCATCACTCCCTGGGATTAAAGGCTGGATTTCTGGAATTAAAGGCATGTGTCACCATGCCTGGCTGTTTCTATTGTGGCCTTGAACTCAAAGATCCAGAGGTATTTCTGTCTCTGAAATGCTACGATTAAAGGCGTGTGCTACCACTGCCTATTCTTATGTTTAATATTGTGGCTGTCCTGCTCTCTGACCCCAGATAAGTTTATTTCGGGGAACACACAATATTTTGGGAAACACAATACCACCACAGGAACAAAACCCCTTTAGGTGAGGAAGAGCAATCAATGCTCCTCTAGAGAAGAGCCTAGTGTCTTTTCATTGCCTTCTTAGTAGCTGGAAGGCAAATGCCCAGTCTGCACTTGCCCACTTGAATCTACCAGCACAAACTTTAAAACAAAAGCTGCTTTGGGGAAAGAGTGTGGCAGCGACAACCAAGTGTCAAGTTCTGCAATGTGACAGAAGCATTCCCATCCCGGTCTGCCTCACTTCCATGGCCCAAGCTGTAACCTCAGTGCCTGGGTCTCTGTACTGTCCCTGGAAACCCATATCCCAAAACTGCTTCTGAGACTTTCTTAGTGATGTTGAGATTTAACCAATGTCTCTAAGTGAATTCCTTTCCTCATTAAGTCAACCAGTAGTTTGTGTTTCCTCTGAAGCTTGCCCCTAAGAAATTGGAAACCTTTAATGTTCTCATTGCTGTGCTAATTCTTTCTTTCTTGTGTCTTCTCCAAGATCTGCAGTTCCCCCATCAGAATCTCCCTTTTCTTCAACTTGGTCACGCCTTTGCCTTTTGACTCTACATTCTAAGACAGACTCAATTCTCTTATTTAACATTGATTTGTTTTATAAATTGGTCTTTCCATGGCAATTTGCTCTTTTTATACATACATATATATATGTATATATAATGCTTGGGTGTTTGCCTATATTATGCCTGTGCACCATGTCCATGCAGGGCCTGCAAAGGCCAGAAAAGGGTGTTAGATCTCCTGGAGTTACATGAAATTGTGACCTACTGTGCTGGAAACCAAACCAGGATCCTCTGCAAGAGCAGTGAATGCCTTTAACTGCTGAGCCGTCTCTCCAGACCCTTGAATGCTATAATTTACTCTTCACATAGTTTCCACTTTAACTTGTACTCTAACCCTGTTCAGAACGACTACAATTTTCATCTCTTCATTGTTCTCTTACTTTCTAAAATTCATTTATTCTCCATTGTAATTGAGAATGGTAAGCATGAAATCCTCCAAAAGAACTTCCACTTTCTAGAATGAATATTTTGAAATATTTTTTTTTCCTCTGTCTTACCTATGTGTCCCTGTGATGTAAGGTCCAAGACTGTTTCAAAACCAAGTGCTTCAAGAATGAATTTTACTTATTGTCCACCTGCTTCAAAAATCTGCCCAGATGTAAGCTTAAAAGCTTGATAGTTTGCATGGCTAATAGCAAATACTTTTTTTGTTGTTTTTTCTAGACAGGGTTTCTCTGTAGCTTTGGAGCCTGTCCTGGACTACCTCTGTAGACCAGGCTGGCCTTGAACTCACAGAGATCCACCTGCCTCTGCATGCTGGGATTACAGGCGTGAGCCACCACCGCCCAGCTGCAAATACTTTAAAACATAGCTTAAATCTAAATGCTCAGAACAAACACAATATAAAATGTTAATTCTCACACAAGAAGATTTGAAGGTAGAAAGGAGAGATGAATATGATTGAAGTGTATTGTACACATATATGAAGACATCAGGATGAAACCCATTACTGTAAGTAGTATACACTAATGGTTAAAGATGGGCAAATGTAGCTAGAACACACTTTACAATTCCACAATGGTATAAGTAAAGTCAACTGACAAAGAACAAACTACCAAAATGTTGTTTGATATTCATAGATCTATTAATTTCTTCAACTATATGGATATATAATCCTTATGATGGGGTTAGTGCTCTAGCCTAAGACTTTGTGTAATTTAAGCTACAGTCACTTGAGTAATACTAAGTACAAGAGGGATTCTCCTACATTTCTCTAAAGCAGGATAAAGAACTGCCAGGAGGTTCCTGTTTTAGGGTTTCTATTGCTGTGAAGAGACACTATGATCATGACAACTCTTACAAAGGAAAAACATTTAATTGGGGTAGCTTACAGTTCAGAAGTTTAGTCCATTTCACCATGGTGTGACATGGTGGCAGGCAGGCAGACATAGTGCTGGCTATATCTTGATCAGAAGGCAACAGGAAATGAACTGTTCACTGGGCATGGCTTGAGCATATATGAGACATTAAAACCTGTCTCCATAGTGACACACTTCCACACCTACTCCAACAAGGCCACACCTCTTAATAGTGCCATTCCCTTGGGGGCCATTTTCTTTCAAACTACTAAACAAACAGGAAATTTTCTACACAAATAGAAGAGCCATCCTCATCTCTAAAGGCAAAGGAGCACCAAGAGCAGTATAAATGAATGCCCTTGTCAAGGGTTTCCATTTATTTCCCTCAACACACATCCTTCTTTTTTGGTCCTCTGATCAAAAATTTTTATAACTTTACACTCTTTATTGAGTTTAAAAAAAGTAGGTTCACATCATTGCTTCACATCTTCATTTTTATGAAGGGTCTCACTTCTTTTAAAACTTTTATTAAGAAAATTAGTTTGAGCTAGTCGTGGCAATGACATGCTTTTAATCCCAGCACTCAGGAGGCAAAGACAGGCAGATCTCTATGGGTTTGAGGCCAGCTGGTCTACAAAGTGAGCTCTAGGACAGGCAAGGCTGTTACACAGAGAAGCCCTGTCTCAAAAAAACTACAAATGAAAAATTGACAAAAGGAAGGAAGGAAGGAAGGAAGGAAGGAAGGAAGGAAGGAAGAAAATTGACTTGTTTGTTTGTCTTATGTCAGCCTAGAACCAGTAGAAGAAAAAGATATTTTCTTCCCCTAAATTTTCTATCAATGTTATTTATTGTAAATTATAAAAAGACAAAAAAATCATAATCTTCTATATATGAGCAACAGTCATGAATGTAACTCACAGAAAAGAAAATATAATTTTTTACTTATAAGAAGATTTCTCAAAATAAGAAATTGGAAAATAAAACTATAAAATAATATCATTTGTTACCTTTGATGTTGGAAATTTTTTATGGCACACTGAGTAGGCAAGGTGTGGAAAAATAAGAATGTGATATGTAATTGTTGGTGATGTAACTCTCAGACAACTTCTGTAAAATTTCTCACTAGAATGATTTCTAAATGTATGCGCCATTTGCCTCTGCAATTACACTGGTGATCTTTATCTTATGGGTATCCCAAAAGACATTTTTCCATACTAGCAAAAGGCAATACTAAAGAAACCTTAAGGTCTGCGATGTGAAGGTTAGTATCATCAACTTGACAGAATCTGGAATCACCTCCCAGACAGGCTTCTGAAAACATCTGTGATAGATTAACGGATTAGGTTGCCTTTGCTTATCCCTTTATGATGTGGTTATTTTGTTTGGGCAGGAAAGTAGAAAATGGTCAAGCTCAGCCTGCATTGGAATCTCTAGTAGTTAGCTGAATAATCTCTAAGCAGCAGTGGGGGAAATAACAGATGTTCTTTTTTTTTTTTTTTTTTTTTTTTCCGAGACAGGGTTTTTCTGTGTAGCTTTGCGCCTTTCCTGGAACTCGCTTTGCAGACCAGGCTGACCTTGAACTCAGAGAGATCCACCTAGCTCTGCCTCCCGAGTGCTGGGAATAAAGGTGTGTGCCACCACCGCCTGGCCAGTTGTTCATTTTTGAAGTGACCTAAGAGTCTTGTATCTCTGTCTACCATTGCCTCTTTTCCAGATCCCTGTGATTCACATCACATTGTACTGGCCAAGACAAGTGGTGACCAACATGGAGTCTGAAGGATGCTTGTCTAATCAAGAGGCAAAACAGTTTAGGTTTGGACAAAGTAGTGTGTAAGCTTCAGGAGCACACTGATAAAAGGCTAGCAAGTACCATAGAACACAGGGAATTCTTACACTCTTCAGAAACATTATGTCTCTTTATTGAATGATGTGTTAAAGTTATGGGACATTAATTATAATAAGGATGATTTAGATCAATGGTTAGACATTGTTGTTGAGCACAATCTTAGATTTTTCAGAAGAAGAAGCATTAATTAGATCCCAAGGATTGGCAGAAAAAGAGAAAACAAAATAAACAAGCAGCAGCAACAACAACAAAAAAAAACCTCACAAAAACAGACTGAACAAATATAAGAGCAAAATAAACCAATCCCTATTTAAAAAATGTCAAAGGATCCACCTTCTGTGAATGGCTTCATTTCTAGGCCTGGGAGCCTAGGATCCACCCACTTTGAGCAGTGTCATTTCCGGGGCTGGGACCTAGGCTACATCAAAGGAAAAAGTAAGCTAAGAACTAATGCTCATCGCTTCCTGCTTCCTGCTTGTGAATGTGAAATGACCAGCTGCTTTAAGTCTCCACAGTTGTGACTTCTTTTCCATGATAGACTGTGCCCTTGCCCCAGGAGCTGAAATAAACCCTTTCTTCCCTGAGTTGCTTTTATCAAGATATATTTCACAGAAACAGAAAAAGACAGTGTCTGCCAATGGGGGTGAGGGTGGTAAAATAAATTTCAGTCTGTCATATAGCAAAAAAAAAAAAAAAAAAAATCTATGCAATAGTTCAAACAATGTGGTAACTCTAGCTTTTCCAATCAAAGGTGATTTCCAGATCGCATTGGAAATGGTGACAAAATAGTGGGGAAGGGAAACAAGGTGCTAGTTGGTGTTGTCCTCACCTACCTGAGAAAATGAGGTAGCTGCCTGAATGCTTATATGTATATGGAATGTCTACAAAAGAAAAACAAAAAGATATTGCTACATTGTTGACTCTTGGAAAAAGTTCTAGAGACAAATGCATCCATAGAATTACTTTTATATTATGTACTGTTGTGACCTTTGATATTTGACCAAATGGGTAATTTCAAAAATTCAATTTAAGTTTTAATGAGTTTGCACTGGTACAGTTGCCCATTTTTATATCTAGATATCCCAAATGTTTTGATTATACTTACATACATTCATTTGGTTTTGTCCTGAGACAGGGTCTTCCTATGTAGTTCAGGCTGGTCTCAAATGTGTGACCTCTAGTCTCAACTTCTCCAAAGCCAGAATTGTGCTGTATGGACTACCAAGCCCAGACTCCTTGCATGTTTTAATGCTCTAAATATAGGCCAGCACAATATAATTCCCTCAAAGAATGGGACTCTTAGATCATCAAGCAATTTTACAAACTGAGGAGCTATTTTTAAGAATGAAGGCAAAATTATCCACAAGGGTATCTCGGGAGCAAATCACTAGACAGTGAAGCAGCTTTGGGAAGTTGAGGGTGAATAGTTAACCATCAGGTCCATTGAAATTAAACTTCATTTAGAAGCTGTGCTGTTGCCTTGAAAAGGCCTGCTCAGTTAAGAGGATGTAGCCCCCATGTCTACATATGAGAACATCAGCATCGTACATCTAGTACATTCCTTGGCTTCCTCACAAAAATGTGGGCTTTTGATCTTTCTTCCAAACTAATTTCACCTGTGATGATTATTTAGCATAAACATTATCTTGATCTTAATTATGTATTTTCTTTCATTTTGTTTCTTCCTCTTTACCATTTAAATTTAATTGCATGGTTTTTTTTTTTTCATTCAAGTGGGAGTTTTCATTAAGACTGCCAGAGTGATTTTATAGCATGCAGTTAATCTACAGCAGTCTTTAAGATAATTTGCCAAGATTTTGAAAGAGCTGAAGTTTTGTGAGTAAAAGTGGATATTTTGTTTATAATATTGCATTTAAGATAAAAATTAAAATGACTTCAAAAATCACAATTCTTTCTTTTAGACTAATAATCAGTTGAATTTCAAGGTGGACATTCCTGTGAGTATCTAATAGATGACACCATGACAAATATCTGTGAAAAACAGTTTAAAGGCATGTTCTAGTTCTCTTTCTGTTGTTATGATAGAATACTTTGACCAAAATCGACTTAGAAGCACAAAGGGTTCACCTGGCTTACACTTCCAGGTCACAGTCCATCACTGAGGAAAGTCAGTGAAGGATCTTAGGCAAGAATTTGAAGAGAAACCATGGAGGCATGCTGTTGGCTGGCTAGCTCACAGCCTCAAGTTTGTACAACCCAGAACCAGCTTCCCAGATAATAGAGACACCCACAGTGCCCAGGCCCCATCAACTAGCCATCAAGACCATCTCCTCAGTTACGCTCACAGGTCAATCTGATCCAGATAATTCCTCAGTGGAGACTCTCCTTTCGGATCACTCTGGGCTATATCAAACAGATGAGTAAGGCTAACAAGGATGAGCAGGAATGGTTTATTTTGGATCCTGATTTTGGTTTGTTGTTACTTGGCCATATTGCTGTGGGCCTGTGGTGAAGCAGGGAATCAGGGTGAGAAGGACACAGTAGAAAAGAATTGCTAGCATATGTTAACTGGTAAGCATAGAAAGACAGGAGGGTGCTGAGGACAAGGAATATAGCCTTCTGGGGAAGGCCCCAAGTGACCCACTTCCTCCAACCAGGCTAGTACCACATCCCCCAAAATACTAATAAATTGAGACCTCACCAATAGATTAACCTTTAATAAAATTAAAATCTTTATAATCCAGTTCCCTAAGGCCTCAGTGCCAACCTCTGCTACACTGCGAATCAAGCTTTCAACATGTAAGTATTTGGGGGGGGATATATCACATTCAAACCACAAGAACACTCCTGTTCAGATATTTAGATTTTTTTTTTCTCCTGAGGATAGATGAAATAACACTGGTTAATAAATTATAACTACTAAAACAGGAATTCAGCTTCAGGATGAGTTTATCAAACTAGTCTCTCTGTGTTTGCTTTAGTTACTGTTCCAATGCTGTGGAGAGACACCATGACCAAGGCAACTCTTAGAAGAGGAAGCATTTAAACAGGGGACACACTTGCAGTTTCAGGGGTTTCGTCCATTATCATCACAGAAAGAAGCATGGCAGCAGGCGGGCCTGGTACTGGAGAAGTAGCTGAGAGTTACATCCTGATCTGCAGGCAGGAGCAAAAGACACTACACAGAAGGAGTCAGGTATGTGTCAAAAGCCAGTGAGGGGCCAGGAAGAGATGCAATGGAGAGAGAGAGAGAGAGAGAGACAGAGACAGAGAGAGAGACAGAGACAGAGACAAAGAGACAGAGAGACAGAGAGAGAGACAGAGAGAGAGAGAGAGACAGAGAGACAGAGACAGAGATCGAGACCCTGGGCCTGACACGGGGCTTTTAAAATCTCAAAGCTCACCCCCCACTGACACACTTCTTCCAGCAAGGCCACACCTACTTGAACAGGGCCATACATCTTAATCCTTCTAATCCTCAAACAGTTCTGTTCCCTAGTGACTGAGCATTCAAATATATAAGCCTATGGATGCCATTTTCCTTCAAGCCACCACAATGTTGTTGTGTGAAATGTCCACTGTGTGAAAAATTAGTGCATGCATTTGAGGTATAGATGGTATTTTATACACATATATGCAGTGAAGTAAAATAATTGCTACAGAAAACAACTCACATATTCACTAATCTCATATTCTCTTTGCCTCTAGCTGTCTCCACTCCTCCTACATCTCTCTCTTCAGCATATCCAGTGTATAAGGGTGAGCCTTCATACTCTGCCTCACCCCAGGGATGGGGAGGAGATGGATGCCTCCATGAAGGACACTTCATCCTTTCAACAAATAATCCGGAGGGCTGCAGTGGACCATGCCCTCCCCTAGCCTTGGAAATCACAGAGGTGTAGTAAATCATAGTTTTGAAACATACTCCACCTTCATGCTCTAGTACTTTGTGACCTTGAGAGTCTTCCATCAAGAAGTGAGGTCTAGGAGATGGAGCGGATAGCTCAGCAGCTAAGAGCACAGGCTTCTCTTACAGAGGACCTAGGTTCAAAACCCAGGACCCACACAGCAGCTCATAACCACCTGTAATTACAGTTCTAGGGGAGCTGATGCTCTTCTGCCTTCCACAGGCACCAGGCATGCAAGTGGTAAACAGACATACATAAAGGTGAAACACACATAAAATAATAATTTACTATTTTAAAAATTTAAAAAGTGAAGTAGTACCTGACACCCTGACCCTTGGGTCTAGCTCTCCTTTAAGTATGATTTGGTAGGTGAGTCCACATGATTTCAGAAGGACCCACAACCACCGCCTGTTTTTCTACTGTGCTTGATCTTCTACAGTATTTTTTTTTTGGTGGGGGGATGGAATGAAATGTTATTCTGGCATTGGCAGGTCTTCTAAGCATCCTGAAGCACCCTGGCCTCCACACATTAGGTGAGAGGGGGGACATTCTTTAGATCACAACAACCAACACTGTTCCCAGATGTTTTCAGCTGTCCTTCCTGTAGACAAAGCACCCTCAGCTGAGAACCACTGTCCACAGGAAGTCAGCAAAAGAAGACTCATCAACACCCCATGCTGGAGACTCACACACAGGTTCCCATCAGCAGGCCTAGGTAGAGTCCGGCCTTCTAGCCACCCTATTAACATGCTGTATCCATGAGAGGAAGCATTCTGATCTCCAGATCAGCCCATCTGCTGGGAAAGCACAACTGAGTGAGCTTAGTTAATGCCACCACACCCTCTTGCAGTCCTCATTTGTAGAACCTCTGAGGTTTAATTTTTTCCATTTATTTTTATTTTGAGAATTTCATCCGTGAGTAAATCATTAACCCACCACATATTGGAACAGTTTGTTACATGGCAATGAAAGAGCACCTAAACGATAGAAAGTGCAATGACTTTTTAAAATAGAAATTAGTATGCCTTGTTTATCCTTGGATGCTTTTTAAGTTTTTCACAAATTGCTGTGCAGCGAACTATTTTGTAAGTGCATTCATCCTCTCACTGGTTTAACAAATATTTATCCAAGAACCACTCTCTATGGCATCATGTCGGATGTGAGAGACACATCAACATATGGTATTTTTGAAGCATACTGTACAGACCACTTCCTTGGTCTTCCCTGTGATCTAACTAGTTACTCACTTTGGTGGGGCGATGACCATGGCATAACCTCCACTCTTCTGTTGGCATCTGCTCATGGCCTTTCCCACATCTTTTCTCTCTCCAGTTCCCTGAGTTCTGCCCACATCAGGCCCAAGTGCAACTCCACCTCCAATATAAAGCTTGGTCATACTCAGCATCCAGAAGCATGCTCATTCTGATGCCCCCAATTTGTGCTTTCAATTACATGCAGTCATCCTTTCTCAGGATGTGGTGATCTTTCCTTCCACTCTGTACTGAATATGGAACCCCTGAGCACTTAGAGTGTTAGAGTCCAGCCTCCAACTCACAAGCATACCCACACCTCTGATGAAGTCAACCGTACATTCCTAAGTGGAACCTTGTTGAACAAGGCATTTCTTAATCTGATGGCCTGGATCTCCAGACTTCCTCTTCCCAGTTGCCTCTGGAAGCCAGAGTGTCTAATTCACCTATCTCTCTCTCTCTCTCTCTCTCTCTCTCTCTCTCTCTCTCTCTCTCTCTCTTTCTCTCTCTCCTTCTTTTTGTCTACCTTCCCTCCCAGGAGCTTTAGCATCATGAAATAAACTCTTCTACTGATTGAAAGGAAGGGCCCTTGCCCTGTTGTAACTTCATCTGCACTAATTACCCTTTCAGATAAATCCAGTCCACAAGTTATCTCCAACCACCCTCACCTCTTCTTAAACCCTCTTACTATCCTTCCGTCTCCATAGCATTCCCTTCCTCTTCCTCCCTCATCCTCATCCTCATCCTGTCTCTCACATGTTCTATTAAAACGTCTTTAATGAAGGTGAGGACTCATGGGGCTAAACAGCAGACAATTTTCAGTTTCTACTTCAGTAACCTTTGTTTTAACCGAGCCAGCCACCCACTTGCTCCCACTTATGATCACTTGGTTTTCTCAGTTTCCCCCCTTCTTCACCTTGTAACTCCTTCTCTCTCTCTTTTTGGTCTTCCTCTCTGTAAACAATACAAATGCTCTCTTCTTCCTAGTTCCTGCTTCTCAGATTTTGTAAGAAGGGTGTTTTCCAAAGTTACCATAGCATCATCATTCACCACAGATGCTTTGTTAGTCTGGAGATCCCCAGTCCTGTGCAGAGCTCAGAACTCACTGACTCAGTTGCTTTCTGGGAAATCTACCCATTTGTTCATCAGAAACTTCAAACATCACAGGTTCAAGACCAAACACGTCACCTGCCTAATTGACTATATTTATCCTTTGATGTCCATCTGAGGGATGACACCCCCTTCTCTGAGCCACCCTGTCAGCCACCTAAGGACAGTACTTCATGACTTGTCTGTCATTCTTCATCAATTCTGCCTTAGCTCAGGACCTCATCTTTTCAACCTTGGATCTTTGCAGCAATCTGCTAATTGATGGTCATCTCCAACTTCACTCTATCTCCCAGACTCACTTCTCCATGTTGCCAGATCCCTCTTCTTAACAAAAGTATAACAATCGTGCTGGTGACACCATTTCAGTCTACCTTGAGAACAAAGTCCATGTTCTCAAAATTGCAGAAAGGATTCAGTGGGGGCTCTGCTCTCTTTCTTGGCACTTGCCTCTTCCTGTACCACCTGTATTCCGGCCACACTGATTGCATTTGTGGATCTCTGAATACTTCTCACTTTCACATATCTACACTTTTCCAAACTTGTTTGCTCTGTTACATTTCCCTCTTTCTGGCACGATTTTTTTCTTACTCCTTCCTTAATCCACTAGTGGTACTCAGTTTTAAAACACCCAGCCCATTTGCCAACTATTTGTAACCCCTAAAGAAAGACAACAGAGAATGCCTGGCCCTCTTCTCGTGACTCAGCAAACCTGTTGGCTCTATTACAGCTCTTACTCACTGTCCTCCTGCAACACGATCCTGAAGTCTTCAGAGCAGCAACACCTCCTCTGCTGCTCTTACCTACTCTCTGAGTATAGTCCTGCAACGTTAGGTGCTAGACATGCCTTAGATCACCACGTTTTGCCTATGAAAGCACAGTATGCCGTTTTGTCTTTTTTTTTGCTGGTCAGCAAGCTTATGAGAATAAGAATTTCTCTTCTCAAATCTTTCTATTACCACACTCTCACATTCTAGACACATAATGTGGAACTAAATTACCATATTGTATCACATACTGTCTTAGTTAGGGTTATCATGAAACATCATGACCAAAAATCAAATTGGGAAGAAAGGGTTTATTTGATTTACACTTCCACATCACAGTTCATTATCAAAGGAAGTCATGACAGGAATTCAAACAGGGCAGGAACCTGGAGACAGGAACTGATTCAGAGGCCATGGATGATTTACTGGCTTATTCAGCCTGCTTCCTTATAGAAGTCAGAACCACCAGCCCAGGGATGGTACCACCCATACTAGGCTGGGCCCTCCTCCATCAATTACTAGTCAGAAAGTGCCCTACAGGCTTGCCTACAATCCAATCTTACTGAGACATTTTCTTTGTTGAGGCTCCCTCCTCTCTAGTGACTCTAGCTTATGTCAAACTGACATAATAAAACTGGACAGCACAGATACCAGGATGAACCTAAATGATATTAAGCAAAAATAACAAAATGCTTATTTTCACAATGCTAACCAGCAGCAGGATGTCACCAAATTAAAACAGGTGGTAAACTGGGACCTTTCAAGACATGCCACATATGTCCTTTTAAGTAACAATCAGCTACACAACCTTTATCCAGCTAGTCTACACTTAATAGCTTGCATCACCTGTGTTAGTATTTTACAGGAAAGTGCCTTCTATTCTCAACCAGAGCCAGTGTCCTGTCTACTAAGAGCTGAATAAAACAGCTACAGAGCAATTCAACTCTCCTTGCTGTAATTGCCTGTTAACCAAGGCTATGCATTATTTATTGACTGGGCAATAGGATGTAAATAAATTCTCTGATCTGCCTCCAGGAAAGTGTTTATTTGGCCTTGAAAAGTTCTGAATCAGACCTGTTGGTGAAATTTTACACTTAAACTTGGATGCATCTGCATAAATTTTGGCATAGCTATAACTTAATCACTTCAATACTGGATAAATGCCCTTGCATGTAGACTGAGATTCTGGAAGCAAAGATGATTTTCATATGATTTTTGAAGGCAGTTTTCTTAAACTATTAGCGAATCTCACTTAACTTGTGTTTCATCTTTTCTAGTTTTTAAGAGTATATAAGAGCTTTTAGTAATCAAAGTGATACACTGGTATCTGGACAATATAAATTTTAAGCTCAGTGGGGTTTTACTTGTACTTAGGTTTGGTTCTGAAATCAACCTTTTTGGCAAAAGGCATGTGTAAAACAATTACCCTTGTCAGGCCCCCAGCTAAACAGATGTCCCTTTTCTACAAGTCTACCACAGCCAGATTTCCGTGTCACCACACGGCCATTCTGTCAATCTGATATCAAATGAAGTGGCTGGCTTGCATTTAGGGACCTCTACACAAATAGCAGATAATCTATTCTTTTTTTTTTTTTTTTTTTTTTTAAAGTAAGGATACATTTTGGCAGTGTGAGATATTCATGCAATCAAAAGCCAAGAGGATTGCTGACTCAGCAACAGATTTGGGTCGTATTTCATTTGCATAGGAATGGATGATGTTTGAAGACATAGCAGATAGAATCACAGTAATGTTCTTTCTTTCCTTTCTGTTAGGTAACTCACAAAAGCTAGAAGTTGGTGCTCTGTCACTGCAATGCAACTTGATTGTCCTCAAGACCTTGTCACAAACCTACAAAAAGATGAAGCATGCCTTGGCTTCATTCCACTCTATGACTCTTGTCTGATACCACAAGTCACATTTCAGCTCTGGAGTTCCACAATATCCTTACTGCAATCACATTGGGGGGAAAGTAGATTGGTTCCAGCAACCCCAGGTTGTAAAAAATATGAAAGATTTTCCTGATAGCATTATCTGTGGTTCCACTTTTAGGGCCATGTTAATTGTTTTTTAATAGCTAATGATTTCTATTGTCAGACACGTCTGAAGAAATAGATTGAGACCCTGGCATATAGAAAGTCTTACATGAATATACAACTGGGTACTTCATGTAAGATGGTTTTCCACCCTCTCCTATCATGCTTTAACTCTGAGGTTCAAATACTACATGGGTCCACTGAAGACTACCTAAGATTTCATCTGGCATATGGGTGTATCAATATCTTAATGATAGGTCCACTGCAAAACCATCATACAGCAACTACCCTTCCATTAATTATCTCTCTAGTCCTTGAAGCCACTTTGAAAAGTTTATGTGTGCTGTGGAACAATCCTTTTCTACACTGTGAATATGTATTACTGGTTAATAAAAAGCTGACAGGCTGGTGGCTGGGGATGAAGTTAGGTAGGGAAGCTAAACTGAGAATTATAGGAAGGAGGGTGGAGTCAAGGGAGAAGCCAGACAGCTTCCCAGGAAGCAAGACATGGTAAAGGACAGGTAAAACCATGAACCATGTGGCAAGACATCAATTAATAGAAACAGGTTAATTTAAATGTAAGAGTTAGCTAATAACAAGCCTAAATTATCAGCCAGGCATTTATAATTCATATTCAGCATCTGAGTCAGTTATTTGGGACAAGGAGGTCGGGAAAGGAAACATCAATTTACAGATATGAGCTTTATTCTATTTTGAAAAAGAAGAAATGGAGATTGAAAATATTCAGCAACATATTGAAGGCCATAGACATCATAGATGGTATAGTAGAAATGCAGACAGCTTTATCTGCCTCCAGCACTCCAATGGCTGCACTATATCATGCAATTCAAATTATCCCTACGCCCCATACTTCCTCTCAGCCTGTATCACAAAGATGCTCTTGTTTATTTTTATGACAGCTTTTATTAATCAAGCAAGAAATTTTTGAGTGCTGATTTCATTAAAAGATTTGAATATAGTGTATTAGATTTATAGCAAGGTCTGGTTATTAAAAAGGAGTTAGGTGTCACTGTCCACACAAAGTGCATGATTTTCCATATAAAGCCCTCATTTTTAGTCCCACATCCCCAAACTGGAGTTCTCAGTCCTAGATTTCCTCTGCTTCCCCTTCTCCATAGAACAACCTCTTTTCTCCTCACAGAAGAACATAAATGCAGGCTGAAATGAAACAAGGGAACAGGTTCCGGGGTCACTCGTTCACATAAATACTTGCTGACAATCTTTCTGTGTCCACTCCACACAGATCCAATTTGCAGAGGAAGAGAGAACTTTCCATCTCCCCAAACTTCCACTTCAGGGCTTCTGCCACAGACCTCAACTTGACCCTCCCTCCAGCTCACACTCCAGTTTCCTCTGTGTTGCCGACTCTCTTATCATTTGCCTTTTCCTTTCGGACTCCTGAAATTGTACTGCTGTTATGTCTAGACTTAGGCTTTTTTTAAAAAGTCTCTGCATATGTGACCTGCTAGGTTTGTTCACTTCCCTGCCCCCTTGAGTACAGATGTCCCATTTCTCTTTTCTCTTCCTCTCCAAGGGTTGCACACAGAAGTTAGGTTACAGGATCCCAATAAGGCAGGTCCCCAGTAGGAAGGATGAATGGGCATGATGCTGACCAGGAGTGTGTGATTACTGAACAGCAACTAAATGACTGAATTACCCAGCAACTAAACAAATCAGACATCAGAAACCTGATTTAAACAAAGCTGCACACTGACCCTGTGATCTTCTCTGGAAGCTGCATCCAGTGTGGGAAAATGAGATCCCAGTGTTAGAATCTCTGCTACTAATGCCGCCATCCTGGACAACAAACTCAACTGGACTGATCAGATCATCTCCACCTCAAGTTTCATGTTTGAGAATTAGGAGTTAGTGTCAACTAAACAAGCATGTGATAGCATTCCAGAAGGGAGGTCTTTAAATGCCAATACAGTGCCTCTAGTCCTCAGACATCACAGAGCTCGGGGGTGGGGGGGCTATTCTTTGTGCCCTATGAGATACTGCCATAGACGTGTCTTTCCAAGGAACCCTTCCCGTTTAAAGGCGATACCGTCCATTGTCAACTGCCACAGTTCAGGTGGGTATAGTACTGAAATTGAAAGAAAAAGTCACATGCAAAATCTTCTAACTTTATCTTTAGTGGCTTTACAAATTGAAACCATCCGTGATGGTGATACTTATTTTAAAAAATGGACAAATGGTTCATTTTAGCTCTATTCCCATCTGCCATAAGTCGAGCTGACTGATTCTTAAATACCTCACAGCATATCACTGAAAATTATTCTGGTAGCAGCTTCCTTAACCCTTCAGTTTGCCTGAGATTGAACGGGTACAAAACTTCTGTTTTCCTCTGTCCTTAGACATCGTGTTGTTGAGACTTGAGCAAGGCAATGAAAACAAGTAATATAACACTATGCAAACTCTATTATGAATATCCAGTGAGCAAATTCTCCATGCAAGTCCTATAGCAAAAGAACAAGGATCCTAGAGAATAAAAATCAAAGTGAAGCTGGGCGGTGGTGGCGCACACCTTTAATCCCAGCACTCGGGAGGTAGAGGCAGGCGGATCTCTATGAGTTCGAGGCCAGCCTGGAAAAAGGTGCAAAGCTCCACAGAGAAACCCTGTCTCGAAAAACCAAAAAAAAAAAAAAAAAAAAAAAAATCAAAGTGATCTTTTGGAGTCCCCCTTTCTCTTTTACTACATAAATTGTTCTTCTGGGAAGATAGAAGTAATCGCCTGTTCTGAAGGTGAAAAGGGTGTCAGTTCAATACATTACTAGTTTATATTTGTACATAAATATATTTTATAAAGCAAGTCTATACGCCTCATCATCTTCAACTCCGTTTACATCCATTTTTATTTCAGAATTCCAGCACAACTCTCATCTTGCTGTTTCTCTTTACTCACATATGAAATAGACATTCTTAGATAAAATACCGATTGAAGGTAAGCTTCTGGTGAGGCACAAGGATGCACAAATCCTATGTTAGATCCATATCCTGGGCTTTACAGATGACTCTGCTCTGAATGCTTGAATTACTATCAACCCTGTATGCTTCGTTGGAAATGGACGTTGAATCAGGACAGTGTGGCTATTTATCACTGTGGGGGGAAACGTTACGAGGTAGGCCATTCAGATAACATTAGACAACTACAACACAGCAGGTGCTCTGATTATTTACAGGACGGTTCTGAGAGCGTAAGAGGAGGAGTCCCTACAGTTGTCTTTGAAGGACAAAAGTGGAGACAGACACAGTGATGAGATAGTGTGACCTTGAGTTTCATCCGACTTATTCCCAGAGCCATCTTTCACACTTTATCCTGGGGAGGGCTTTCTTAGGGGCTGTATTCAAAGATATGGTGAAACCTAATCTCAAAACAAATTTGCAAGGCAGAGACTGCTGAGAAAAATCTGAAAGAAGTGTGTTTCCACATATAAAGCCCAGGAAAATTTACAGGGAGAAAAAGAATATCAAGACTTAAAGAAAATAAAGAATGGAATAAAATATTGGCAAGAGAGAGGTGAAATTTGTGTAAGACAAAAAAAGAAATAGAAAGATCTTTAGGGTAGTAATGAGGCAGAACATAGCACTATATCTTTATTTACTAACAGTCTAAAATTATACAGCATTCTTGACACAATTTCTCCCTTCAGTATCAGAATAAAATCTGCAAAGGAAGATATGAGCAGACCCATATGTCATTTCAGGTACCAAATGTATGTGCCCCCACCAAGACCCTCCCTAGGTCTTTTAAGTTTTATCTTTGATTTAGCATGAAAAGCCTGGTCCAGGTAAAGCAATTTCATGCGTCATTGAGCAGGAAAGATTTGGCCCGTGGACTCTATCACATGATACCAGTTGTGTGTACCTATATATTTTTAATTATTTTTTAGTTTTGACACAGGTGAAAATATAACTTCAAAGTGCTGATAGCCACGTTGAAATTGAGTAGGTAAAATGTTCAATCTGAAAATAAATTAAGCATGTGGCACAATTAGATATTGTAATGGCTGTTGTCAAAGCTAGGGGCTATTGAAGATCTTGAAAGCAAAAAGACGTAGCTGCTTCCATGAATATATCGTGTCAGTAATCTCCTCCATCCTTTTATTTACTCACTGAATGTGTATTTGCTGAACAACTATTCTGTGTCAAGCCATAATCATAGCATTTGTTTTCTGGAGAAAGTCAACACAAACCAACACAAACACACACACACACACACACACACACACACACACACACACACACACACACACTTCTCCCATGGACATTCCATTATAGGCAGCAGAGAAAAAAAAGCAAACAATTACAGGAAAAACATGTCGACTAGTGACAAAGCGTTCTACAGAGACCTGGAAAAACATGACTATTAAGTTGTGTGGGTAGAGATCTCTCTGAGGAGGTCATGATTTACTAAAGCAAGTATGTATAATAAGAAACAAAATGATGAGAACAAAGAACACCGTAAGAGGAAATAGCTACCTTAATTGTGGAAGGAGCCCCCTGTGGCCACCCTGTCCTAGATGAGGAGGAGTGTGAAGTGAATCCCAAGCAAACTGAAAAAGTACAACTTCACTTCAGGTCTAATTACTATGAGTCAAATGCCCCCAAAAGACAAAAGGCAGTCTGGAGATGGAGAAGGACAAAGGGAATACTATAGCTCATAAAAACATCTCTTTAATCTCATAACTGGGTTTCAGGTTTGATCATAAGAGTCCTTAATACACAAATGTTTATTGTATTCTCTTCATGTACAAGCTATTTAGTTGTATCACTAAGTTAATAAACTTGATTTTACTACCAAAGAGAAAGTGAGTTTGTTTGCTATATACATCACCATAATTATGCACTGAATGGAAATAATGTTATCTCTGGTGACTTGATCCCTATGCTTGAAAGCAATGTTATATCAACTGTTTCCACCATTCTGGTTTTTTGAGGGGGGTGGACCTTTGAGACAGGGTTTCTGTGTTGTACCCCTAGCTGCCCTAGAACTCACTCTGTAGACCAGGCTACCCACAGTCAGAGGCCTCCTGCCCCTGTCTCCCAAATGCTAGGATTACAGGCATGTACCACCACACCTGTTCCTTAGAGTGAGGGAAACAGCACATCCTTTTTCATCACTAGTGGCAGCATCAGGGAACCACCCATGCCGTTCTTCCACTTACGTCTAGCAACAAAATCAGAAATTATCCCCCTCTCCCCTGTATATTCTAGTTCTTACTTTATGTCTTATTCCTGCCCCAACAAACCATTTCCATCTGATTGCCACATAGGGAATTGTTTTGACCCCTGGTAACAAGTTTAGGAGCTGCTCCTTGCAAACAGATTTCACATTTGTATTCATGTTAAGCTGCTCATGGATGGCCTCCCTGAGAGCTCTCACATAGAAACCAAGGGGTCCCTTTGAAGGCTGGCTGCTTTTCACATCTTTATTAAGAGTCTGAAGGAATGTGAAAACACTAGTCATGTAATCTGATTTTAAGTTGGGAATTTCTGTGATGACAGAGGAATAAATTGAGGAGAAAACCACAGAATGGCTGAAATTCAACTTGGCAAGTTATAATATAATATATCAGAGAACTGAAAGAGAATGCAAAATGTGAACCGCCAGTGGATGAGTGAAGTCAGTCAAATATTAATGTCTTCAAGGCCCAAGGGTGACAGCAAAGTTAACCATGCATGTTAGCAGAACCTTGACCGGCTAGGCAACAATCGATGCTATTTTGTACCACATACAAAGATTCACCGTAGGGACAGAGAACGTGAAGAATAGGCAGATGGCATCAGAATTCAGCATTGTGCTGAATCTGTTATTATGTGGAAAGTTCTCTCAGTTGAAGATATATTAAAGGTAAAAGTCAAGAAAGGAGAGGCAGGAGAGAATTGACTTTCCTGGAGAACAGTTGAGTGGAGGTGCCAAGCAGCTAGTAAGATTGGGCTGCTTGGCAGTTACTGAAGGCCACAGAAAGAATTTGAAAACCAGATGTATTTTGAATCTCTCATTCTACCTTTTATTGGTTGTGCAACCTTGGGGAATATACTTGACTCACAAAATCTTCGTATCTTGGTCTGACAACCTAAAACAGCAGAAATGCTAAATTCTTAAAGTTGTTTGAGAAGTGACTGGGAAAGCATGTGCTAAGAAATTAATATAGTCTCTGATACAAATACTCTCAGTGAACACTGAGTGCAATGAACAATAACAATAAAAAACTTCGAAAGGACTTCTTAAAATTTTTTCGAGACAAGGTTTCTCTATGTAGTTTTTGTGCCTGTCTTGGATCTGCTCTGTAGACCAGGCTGGCCTCGAACTCACAGAGATTCCCCCTGGCTCTACCTCCCAAGTGCTGGGATTAAAGGCGTGCACCACCACTGCCCAGCTGGAAAGGACTTTTATAGTAATGTACACAACATTTTGTCAGAAACTTTGCTTTCCCTTCAACTTGGGCAATGTTCTTCTAGATCTGCCCTTCAACCTATAGTTTCTACCCAACTATGCAACAACTCATGTTAGCAGAGTGTTAACTGTAAGTAGTTCACTGCCTGCATTCCTTTCTCTGCCATGTAACTCTACCATCTGTCCACCTATCTCTTCTTAATCAGAAAAGCCCTAATGGGTAGTCCTGGATCCAGTGCTTTTCTTTTAAAGAAAGAGAATATGGAATGGGAGCCAGATGGTAAATTCGAGTACATTTAGGACAATCTCTATTTAGCTGCAAAAATAAACAAATATAATTAAAGTGTCTTTCCTTTCTTTTACACTATTTTTCTGGTCCAGATAGCTTCTTAACACTTTTTTAGATGACAAAAATGTTCTGTCCACTCATCATGTAACACATATTATCTTAAACCACAACATTTCAAAGCTGGAGTGCACTCTAGCTGAAAAATTTTGAAAAGACTCAGTCATCATATAATTAAGTGTTCCCTATTGTACATGCCAAATCTCTTTAGTGATTTTAGCTGAAAGATACATAGGGACATCTTTTTTTAAGATAAATATTTGAGAGTAACTAAATTGGAACTGCAGGGTACAGGAATGGGTAAATGCAGAGCATCACTATAAGGACAAGGATGTAAACAATCTGGTCCAACAGAGTCTCCTTCCTTCTCAAGGTTGATTGCTGATTCACACATTTCCCAGAGACACGAGCAGTTGAACAAAGAATGTTCCCCCCATGAAGTGAGAAGCCAGCATTTCCTGTGGTAATCTAGATCTGCTCTATTAATTAACAAGACACATTCCTTTTTCAATTGAAAGCTTTTGCTCCAATGGCTTGGTCAATCAGATAACATTGAAATAAAACCATTCTATTCCCAGCTTTTTTTTATGGAAACAGAAATAAATGACATACTACTTACACATTGTCCAGATATGTTCATTTCTTCATTCAAATTGAACATTTTTCAAAGAGTAGGTAAAAACTATCAAGTAGACATTGTTTGAAGTAATAGAGTAATTTTTGCATCTTTCTCTACCATTTTGACTTTAATGCTATTGAAATAAGTTATTGCACTTTAGACTACTTCCAGTGAAGTTATCAAACTATATCTTAATACTAGTTAGAAAGTTTAGCTTTTAAAAATGTGGCTGTCTTGATACATACCTCACCTCTTCCCTTAACACTGTAATTCAGCACAACAGAGAAGATACTTTAACTTCCATAGCACATTTTAAAAATTATTTTTGAGATTATGACCTAATTAGATCATTCCTCCTTCCCTTCCCTCCCTCCAAACATTCCCACATACGCTTTCTTTGTTCTCATTCATAGTCATAGTCTCTTTTTCACTAAATTTTGTTACATATATGTGTGCATATATATTCTTAAACACATAAATACAACCTGATAAGTCGATATAATGTTACTTGTCTATATATGTTGAATTTCATGCCTGATCATTTGGTATTAGCTGCCTAAATGTGACCTGGACAAGGAAGTCACTAATAGACATGCTAATGTGAACAGAGCAGGAAAGCCTCTTAGGAGGCCTCAATCCTACACAAAGAACTACAGGGAACTAAGGGATGGTGAGAGCAGGAGAAACAGTCTTCCCTGGGGAAGAGAACTCCACTTGGCTGTCCAACAGTGAATGGTCATACTCCCATTGATCAGATCCTGTTTTGAGTTGGGGTGGATTCCTGGCTTTTCTGGTTACAATGATGAAATACCTAACAAGAGCAATGTAAGGAAGGGACAATTCCTTTTAGCTCACTGTGGGAGTGTGGTATGAAAAAAAAAAAAATGATGGCCGCAATAGATTCAGGCAGCGGGTCACTGTCAGGAAATCACAGTGAGGGCCACTGTTCAATTCACTGTCTCCTTATCATTCAGCCCTGGACCTCAGCTTATGGAACAATGCCTCCCACATTTAAGGTGGGTCTTCCACATCAATTAACCTAACCTAGACAATCCCTCACGGCTATCCACATTGGGTAGGTTCCATGGTGATTCTAAATTCCACCCACTTAGCAGTTAATATAAACTCTTCCAGGGGTCTTGGCTGACCTGGATTACCAGGGGTTTTTTGTTTTTTGTTTTTGTTTTTGTTTTTTAAACCAAACTGGTCTTAAACTTGTGGCTATCTTCCTATATCCACCTCTCAGTACTGGAATTACTGCTGTGACACCATGAATGAATGATCTGTTTCTCATTTTTGCCCAAAGGAAATTTCTTCCTCAAAAAGGGGGGACATTTTTTACTTTACTTTTTTTGTAAATACAAACATTAAGAAGTCCTGCATGTGAAATTAGTCACATTAAATACAAGTTGTCATTCTTGAGAGGTGTCGGGAGAAGACTCATGAGCTTGGGGCCAGCCACAGAGCAAGAACCTTTATCTAAAACAAAACAAAAAAAAATTAACTAAAAATGTGGGGACAGTTTACTATCTAGAGAAGATTTTTGTGGGACAGTGTAGAACATTTCCCAACTCTGGCCTACAGCAGGCTGAGTTATTATACTTCATGACTGAATCACATTGCCCATCGCACTGCCAAGCTTATCCAGGTATCTGGAGCAAATTCCACTTTGTGGTAGGTGGAAGCAATTTGCCCTACTCAAGAACCAACAGCACATCATTAAATGTCTGCTACCTTGGAGGCACTAACTGCAATTCTGACTCAAACGCTTGATAGTGATGTTTGTTTAGTTTCATTTAACATTTATTGCTTATGATTTGGAAGTCTGTTCTCCCCAAATGTCCTTGGTTATGGGAGGGAAAGTATGGAAACAACATTTCTGTTATTTACTACAGAAAATGGTTCTCTCTGTTATTTGCTACAGAGAACGGCTCTTCTATTTATATGGCTAAGTCAGTTTTATCTAAATTGCTTCACTCATCACTGTCAGCTTGTGAGTATACTGTTTCACAAACAGTTAAAAAGTATTTATGCATCTCTAACTCTAGTCATGGAAGGGAATTTTTACAATAAAAAGGAAACAGGGAACTAGTCAACATTTTCCTATGGCTTCCCCAACCAGATACTTTTTAAAGCTATTTTAGATGTCAAAAATGTTTTGTTCTTCAAAAACCTGGTTGAAAAATAAACACCAAAACAAACAAAAAACAAAAACACCAAGTAAAAACAACTCAAGTGATTAAGAAAAAGAAAGAAAACATGTAGTAAATGTGACTCAGAGTGCAGAGTTAACTGGCAAGTAAGAAAGACCAACATCAAAAGAAACTACAGAGCAAGGATTCAAGATTTCTCAGCATTTCTGAACCTGTGTGCAACATTGATTCTGGATCAGCACACTTTCCACTGTGCATCTGAGGAGCAAAACAGGAAATCCCAGAATTTTCATGTCCACTGCTCTCCAGGGATTCTTAAAGACAATGAAATCTGAGAACTGCTTGAATGTGGCTTCCTAAAACTACCTTGATGGCATTTAATGTATCAAATAACAACAAAAATTGTCTCTCGGGTATCTTACCTTGTTATCAAAATGCCTCCAAAGATAAAGTCAGTATCTCCTACCTCTCATTCAAGTCTCAGCCTCCATTCAAATGCCCTACCACCCCTTATCAAAAACTAGTTAGAGGTTCTTTTCTTCGATGCGAAAATAGCATCCTATTGGTTCTTTCCTACATACTCTGATGGATGTGTGAAACCCAGGCTTCAGACTATATAGCACAGGCTTCTCCTGCTGGCCTTTCCTTTAACCGGAAGCATGCTCCCAGATATCTTCTTGTAGATTCTCAGCAGGCTTTCTCCTGGAGCTTTTGAGTCTGTAACAGGTTTATGGGGTAGGCAAAATCTTCCAGGAAGAATTACTACCACTACCACCCCCAAGGGGTACATACACACATACCTTTTCTGGAAGAGGTATCCTTCCCCTGGTGGTGTCTCTTGACTTTCACTTTGTATTATACAAGGTCTCATTGTCCTAGTTTGGTTTCTGTGTTATTGTGATTAAACACTGACCAAAACCACCCTGGAGAGGAAAGGGATTATTTGGTTTACAGTTTACAGTCCAGTCCTGTCATACAGGGAAGACAGGACAGGAAGGCAAGATAAGACCAGGAGGCAGGAACTGAAGCAGAGACCAGAGAGAAATACTGATTCCAGTTTAACTTTCTTTCTTTCCTTTAAAAAAATGTAAAAATATTTTTTAAAAAGGGAAAAAAAGTTTGTAAAAAAAATTAAAAATAAAATAAATCTTAATATCATTTAAAGTTTAATTAAATTCATTAATTTTTTGTTTATTTAAATTTTTACATGCAATATATTTTGATCATGTTTTTCCCTTCCCCAAATTCCTCCCAGATCCTTTCCACCTCTCTACCACCCAATCTCTCTCTCTCTCTCTCTCAATGAAAATCAAAACAAACAAAAACCAGTAAGAAAAAAAAGAAAAGAAAATGAAACAAAAAGCTTGCAGAAACAAAAAAGCACGAGTTGGCCCACTCACTGTGGCCAGGGCTCTCCTGCATCAATTAGCAATAAAGAAAATGTCCAAAAGACAGGCCCAAAGGCCGTTCTGATGAAGGCAATCCCTCATCTGACAAGATTCCGTCTATGACTACACAGGCCTATCCCGTGGACCACCGAGGTTATCCGCCACACTCCCTCTCCCTCCTGGGTAAAGTGTGTTCCTTTCCCACTTTCTGCTCAGCCCACCTCATCACCTTCCCTTGCTTATCTCCTCCTTTCCAGCATCAGAGGACAAAGTGAGTGTGGAGGTGGGGGATTGGATTAGAAAAAATGATACCACAACTCCTTTATACACCTGGAGCTATTTGAGTTGCCTCTTCCTAGCTTGGCCAATACCCAAGGGCAAGCAAGCTGTTTGGGCTCAGCAGAGTGGCTCTTCTCTTCCACTGTGACTGACTCATCACTTGGCTGCTCTCAGCAGGGTGGATGAAGATTGGTCTCCTGTGCCTGGTTCCACGTTATTTGGTTTAGCTTCTTCTCATTCCTTGTACTTCCTGACAGCATGGAAGTCTCAGGGAGTTTTTTCGTTTTCAATTCATCTTGCTTAAATGATAGAAAATAGATGCTTCCAGTTCTCTGAAAAAATCAGCTGATAACCAGCACAGCTCCACGTCTACCTAAGCACTTCTCGACACAAGGCCAGATTCAAATGAAGGGAAATGAGCCCCCTTCTCTTAATTGGAAAAGTAGCTCACACAAGGTGGAGAATAACATGAAGTTCATCTTTGAAGATTCTTTCTCATCCTGGCCCTTCTGCTTGCTATGCTCTTTCCAAAGGGCTCTGATTGCCAGCCTTTTGACATCATCCAAGTCTCAATTTAAATGTCAACAACAAGACATCACCATTTCATCCACCACAAACAACTCAGTGGGTACTGAGTTTGTTCTCCTCATTGCATCTTTTATTTATTGTGTATTTATACACTGTATTTCTTCACTATACAGATGGTATGTACTTGTTACTCTATGCGTATATTATTTATTTATCACCTATGTCTAATTCTTTATCACACTTTGGAGTGTGAAGTCTTCAAACAGCAAGGAATTTGTTCTTATCGTTTACCCACTATTTCTTATCTAGACTAAGGGTGTCAATCTTTGGGGAGGTAAGAATGGCTCACTCAGTTTTACTACACTAAATCCAGCTCTAGTGTTATATGGACACAACTCTCTTTTTCTACCTAAATTTCATGTAAGAGAAATATTTTCATTATATTCATTTTATTTGTTTTTCTCTCTAGAGAGTGACAGATTCCGAGGCAAGTTTATACCATAAATCTATCTTGTTTCTTAATAACATGTAGGATTTCATCTGGATACAATGATCCCAGATTTCATGAAACTTCTTAGTTTCAATAAAAAACAGAATGACATTTTCTTATTGAAGGTCAAGGGAGAATATAAATGTCACACCTTTGACTTTTGCTTCCTTCAATAGTTTATGCTAGTAAATTAAGATCCATAATTTTAGTAAGAATCTTCTCATGGAGGTTTTATGCTGTTGGTTTTACTTGGATGATGGCAATACCTAAATATCTAGTGTCTAGACATCTGTTTTTGTGCCAGATCCCAGGACACATGCCTTTCATGGTTCAAATGCTGGGTTGTTCCAAGCAGTCAGCCATATAAGTCTTCTGTGGTCTTTGGGCAAATGTCTGAGCCTTTAGGCATATACTCTCAGCACACAACCACTACTGCAACTTCCTCTCTTGAGATTCTTTTGAAACTTTGAAAGAAAATAAACAAGTGATTTGATACACCACTTTTCAAAAAGGATCAATCCTGTCCTTAGGACAGCCATACTATAATGTACCATGACATTTATTTAAACATGACTCAGGTTTGGAGAGATTAGTCAATGGTTAAAAGCATGTTGTATTCTTGCAGAGGACCTGAGTTTATTTCCCATCATTCATGTCAGGCAGATTTCAAACACCTTTAACTTCAACTTCAGTGCCTCTGGTCTCCAACCTGTACTTGTATACACAAACCCACATGCAGAAACACATACACATAATTTAAAATAATAAAGTAATTCTTTAAAAAAGACACATTATGTTTTATTATTTGATGTGTAAGTCAGTTCTTAGTCCCCAAAACATCCTGTGCACATCATTAGAAATGTATCTAATACATGAGCTGTAGATACTTTGTTATAATTACATTTTGACTTGATGACATCTTCCAGTAAGGGAATAAGGATATTGAGAAGCTCAAAGTTATAAACTTCTTATTATATAAATTTGTCTGTACCACAAATAATGTTTCAATATAAAATATATGTTTATACATTAAGTTCTATTCTAAATATATTTTGATGTTATTCTCTGGAGACATAAATTCATTTTTTAGCTTGACCAATTTTCTTAAGTTTTTGATAAATACTATCTCCAAAGACAACGAACTTCTGCTTAGAAATATGTCCACCAAGCCCACAGCTTACCTAACTATTCCATATTGAAAATTCTGGTCTGGAGATCATTAGTCCTTTAATTGATGGCTACTGTCTTCATCACACAGCTGTTAGCCCATCAAGAAACTGTTAATGAACTTGGCCACACAAATTGCATTAACTTTTTTGCCCTAAGGTTAAACATGGGAAATATTTTCAAATGTGCTTTTTATGTGCTGAGCTTTCCTAATAAATATGATTAAGTAAAATAAGTTGGGAGGAAGAATATCAACACAGTGGAGATTGCTTAACATTAGGTGTTGAACTCAGGTTTGAGGAAAGGGAAAGAGATGTCTGCATTCCTGGTCTGATGAAGAACACAGCTCTGGCCCAAAGGAGCATCAATTCCATTCAGCTAAGATGTGGAAGTGCCAACCAATCATTGTTTTGAATATGACATCACTGGGAAATTTTTGATACATGCAGTTTACTGGCCTTTGTATCAAAATGGACATTACAATTCTTGCTAGAATAAAAATACTGTCTAGTTACATCTATAAAGACTAGCAGTGTTGGAGCAGCACACTCCCAAGAATAGAATGTGTTTCACTAAAGACACACAAACTGTAAGTATTACAGGAAATATTAAGTTTAAAACAAAATCTGTCTCCTTACTTTTTAGGAACAGCAAAGCAGAATTCGTCTGTTGCTGCTGCTTCTATGACTGACCCTCTTTTAAAATTGTTCTTCTAGATTATTATATATACATAATTTCTCCCTTCCATTTCCTTCCTCAAGCCCTCCCATTTACCCATTCTTGCTCTCTTTCAAATTTATAGCTTCTTTTTTCATTAATGTTTTTACGTGTGTGTGTGTGCGCGCGCGCACACGCGCACACATATATATTCCTAAATAAAACCTACTCAATCTGTGCAATGTTACTTGTGTGCATGTTTTCAGGGCTGACCAATTGGATAACCAGTCAGTGTGTTCTTCCCTGGGGAAGATTGTTTTTCCCACTCTCAGCGTTCTTAATTGCCTGTAACTCTTTATATAGGGTTGAGGCTTCCTGGGCTTTTCCCTGTCTACATTCAGCTCTTTATCTGTATATGTGTCTTCTGTGTGTACATTTACCACAGGTACATAGATAAATGACTGTGGAGGCTAGAAGATGGTGTCAGATTCCCTAGGGATGAAGTTTCAGATAGTCGTGAGCTGCCCTATTTGGGATCTGGGAACTGAACTTAGATTCTCTTCAAGAGCAGCACATTCTATTGACTGCTGAGCCTTCTCTCCTGTCTATCTGACTTATATCCATTGTTCTGAGTGCATCATTTTAGCCCTTATTGATTCACTTGATATTGGACTAATCTGGTAACGAAATATAAGTTATATGGAATTTAAAACTATGAAGATTGTACAGGTCATTAGAAACACATTTTGTGATCTAATGTTCCTTATTTTAGTTTCCATTAGTGTGATAAAAATAATGGCTTTGAATTTAAACTCTGCATCATTTGTCTGGATCTAAAATGATGCTATTTTTGGACATTTTGATATAGTCAATTTAGTCATTTTCTCTGATGTCTGGAATGATGACATCAGTATTGGATATAACAACCACTATTGAAGAGAAAAAATGATTTTATATTTGAATTGGATCCAGGATTTTTTTTCTTTCAAGTACAAAATCAGTACTTCTTAGCTCTTAGCACAAAATGTGTTCGCAAAGGTAGAAAACCCAACTGAAACTTCCTGAATTTATCTATTTTCATCTTGGCTGAAGGGAAAAAAATCACAGAGTAGATGTCAGTGAGGGAATAACCCCGACTCCTCTCGAAGTTCACAACGGGGGTGGGAGTTTTCACACTGTCTCCAGACTGACCTTTGCCCTCAGGGCTTGGCACAGTAACCTGAAAACACCCATCACTTCAGTGTTAACACAGGGTGGAGACAAGGAGGATTAAAAGTACTCTTACCAATTTTTGAAGACATAATCTTGTGTTATTAATTGTGATTGCTGTGGCATACACAAGATCTACAAAGTATATTTATCTTGCAACTGAAAATCTGTACCTTTGACCAATGTCTGTCAATCCTGTCAGCTTTTCCCTACCCCAGGAGCTGCCAGTCTTTCCTCTGCTTCTATGAGACCAGCCTTTTTCAGAATAGGGTCACACACCTTCTACACCTTGCTTATTTCATCCAGCACAATGTCATCTAGATCTATCCCTGTTGACGCAAAGCAGATTTATCTCTTTTCATCTCTAAATATAGCCACTGTACTATAGACAATATTTACAAATATTGTCCAACCCTGTATAAGTTTGGAATTTGTTTTTTTACTGTTTCCTTTGCTGTTTTAAGTCTTTTTTATTTGATGGAGTCCAAATTGTTTATTTTTCCTTTTGTTGTTGTCATCTGTCTTAATTAAATTTTATTGAGACACAGCCTCAATTTTTGTCTGTGTGTTGTCTGTCTGTTTTTGTGCTCGTACTCTTGCAAGCTATGGTTGGTGTATTTATATTATGAAATATAAAGTGTTCCTCTCTGGCCTTTTCTAGAAAGTGTTTACTTGTCTCTCATCTAGAAAATATGATGAAGAGAAAGGACATCGGAAGACTCAAATATGATCCTGCTTTGGGATTCCCTGGATGAACATATTATATAGAAGGAAGTACTTCCAACAGGGAATGCATGAACTAGTTGCCATGAATCTTTGGCTTCTTCAGACTCTTATTCTAGGTGTTATTGTGTTCTAAATGTCTCTCCCATTTTCCCTTCAAATTTTATGAGACATATCTTTCTGCTCATTTATTTCCACTTGAGGAGATGATGAAGCTAGGTCAGTCAGGAGAGAAATGACAGCAGATGAAGAAAAACACCACTGTGTTGTATGTGTGAGCCCTAAGCACAATCGCTGTGTGTCCACTGTTTGTCAGTCCAGGGTCTTTTCTTCATTGCAATATGAGGACCATAAACTGGAATATTATAACATCATCTTGATACAGTGGCAAAGCACTGAAGATTTTGACAAGGAAAGAGGTGTGTTTGGATGTTTTCCTAAGAAGATGCACTTTCTTTTTTTTTTAATTATTTTTTAAAATGGTTTTCTTTTTCACTTTACATACCAATTCTGGTTCCCCTTCCCTCCCCTTCTCCCACTCCACACCTCTTCCCATCCTACCCCCCATTCACTCCTCAGAGAGGGTAAGGCCTCCCATGGGGAGTCAACGAAGTCTGGCATACTAAGTTGAGGAAGGATCAAGCCCCTAGCCCCTGTGTCAAGGGTAAGCAAGGTATCCCACCCTAAGAAATGTGTTCCAAAAAGACATTTAATGCACCCAGGATAAGTCCTGTCCCACTGCTATGGGTTCTCCAAACAGATCTAGCCACATAACTGTCACCCACATTCAGAGGGTCTAGTTCGATCCCATGCATGCACCCCAGCTGACAACCCAGTGTCTGTGAGCTCCCACCAGCTTAGGTCAGCTGTCTCTGTGGTTTTCCTCATCATGATCTTGACCTCACTTGCTCCTGTGATCCCTCCTCCCTCTCTTTAACTGAAATCTAGGAGCTCAGCCCAGTGCTTGGTTGTGGATCACTATATCTGCTCCCATCAGTTACTAGATGTGAGTTCTATGATGTGTAGTCACTAATATGATTATAGGGGAAGGTGAGCTCAGGCACCCTCTCCGTGATTGCTAGGAGTCTTAGCTGGAGATGCAATTTCTACAATACTCATAGTGCATATTGGAGAGTATGAGAAGTTGCTTCAGGTAGAACATCCAGTACACCCATTAAAAAGTCCCAACAGGTGCCAAGAGCTGGGAGGAGACAAGGAGGAGCAGGTGGAGTGCAGGGGGTGTTTAAGAAAACGATTGCACATCCTGACATAATGTAAATATGTGTCAGGGGACATTGGTCATGATCCTTTAGTGTGGCTGGAAGTTTTCCTTTGTCCCACCTGGCCTGCAGTCAGGACAAATCTCTCTCACCTGCCAGTCCTGCAGCCACTTGGACCCAAATAAACACACACAGGCTTATCTTATTAAAACTGCTCAGCCATTAGCTCAGGCCTACTATTTACTAGCTCATACATTTAAATTCAGCATATTTCTGTTAATCTATATATTGCCACATGTTCCATGGATTTACCTGTGTGCCATTACATGCTGTTTCCTGGATGGCGGGCTAGCATCTCCTGACTTAGCCTTCCACTTCCCAGTATTCTCCCCATCTGCTTGTCCTACCTATACTTCCTGCCTGGCTACTGGCCAATCAGTGTTTTATTTATCAACCAATCAGAGCAACACATATTCACAGCATACAGAACATCCCACAGAACCTTAGCATGACCAAGACCAGGGGAGAATCTGAACATAAACTAAGTGTTAAGTTTTCAGTGCCCTGCAGCACTCAGGTAGAGATGCCCATCACAGAAGTGGCTGGCTGTAGATGTGCAGGTTCCAATGTTCATGAGAATGCTCAGACTTTTGCCTGGTTTTGTTGTCTAAGTCCCCAAATTATTTTTTAAAATCTATTCTCTCCAACATCTCTGGGGAGGGAGGAATAACCCCAACTTTGTTAGATGACCCAAAAACGTACCTTTAGGGTATTCACAAAGACAAAAATCTCCAAAGAAAGTTTCTAGAACAAAGCTGGAAGATAGTTTGCTTGAAGACTAGAGTATGGGGCCAAGTAGATGTCTTGGCAAGTAAAGGCTTCTGCCACCATGCATGATGACACCTGGGCCACTTGTGTAAGTAAGAGCTGACTCTTACAAATTTTCCTCTGACTTTTACATGTGCTCTGTGCCATACACACACACACACACACACACACACACACACACACACACACACACAAATTTCAAATGTAATTTTAAAAGGAAAAAACAACCCTGTAGTCTAGAGAGTCTGCTGTCTGTGCAGACTGCAATTCCAAAATAGCTGCTTGAAGAGTTTCTATCCCGCCTTCCTTCTCTTGGTGTGGCACTGACTTCTGCAAGGGCTTTGCTCTCTCTCTCAAATCTTGGCAGGTCTACACAGGGTACTCACACTGTGGAACTCTTTAGGGTAAGATATTGGTGCAATACAGGTTCTACCTGGTTCTCTTGGGATGCTTACCACCATGCTGTGAGCGAATAGCTAGATCTGACAGAGGTCACCATGTGTTTCTGGATTAAAGCTCCAAGTGGGGCCTGAGCTAAGAGCAATCCAGTACACTCCACATGCGCTTAGGTGGGCAGTGAGATTGCTAGTGTAACACAAATCGCTAAATGGTCTTATTAATAAAAAACCTGGAGCCAGATATTGTGATGAAAGCTGAAAGATCAAAGGAATAGAACAAGCCAGCCACAAGTTCTTACCTCCGCTCAAGAGAGCTAGTTCCTGTATACTCATTCCTTATATACCTTTCTGTGCCCCACCATCCTACTTCCTCTCTCCGCCCAGCTACATCACTTCCTCTTTCCGCCCAGCTCTGTCACTTCCTGTCTGTCTATATAGACCTCCAGACCTCTATGGTTAACTAGTGCTGGGATTAAAGGCGTGCGCCACCACGTCTGGCTCTGTTCCTAGAGTAGCCTTGAACTCACAGAGATCCAGATGAATCTCTGCCTCCCAAGTGCTAGGATGAAAGGCATGTGCTACCACTGCCTGACTTCTATGTTTAATATAATGGCTGACTTTGTCCTCTGATTCCCAGGCAAGCATTATTTGTTAGAGCACAAATAAAATACCACCACATGCTAGAGTTCCAGACAAGAAGCCATGACATCACAAAAAGCCATCTGAAAAACTGTATTGTGGAGCACAGCCTGCATACAGACCTTTGGCAAAAATGAAGTGATTCCTGTTGGTGTTGGTGTGTGATTCATTATATGACAGTGAAATGCCAAATAAGTGCAGTAAGTAAAAAGGAAAAGATGCTCAAGCCTGTGACCACTGCTCTTTAATAAATCCACAGAAAAGTGGAGTTAATTTTGCCAGGTCTAGATCTCATGTTTATTTTTTCCCCTTGAGCAAGTGGTCTAAGATTTACTACCCTTCCTTGGTGTGCTGCTGAGCTGACAGGGTCCTGCTTTTGCCAAGGAGGTAGTCTATAGGAGCTAGAAGGAGAGTGTTCAAATTGCAACCTACACATTTTATTCCAAATAAAACATCATACGTTCTAAGTCCATCCATTTTCCTGAAAGTTTGGTAAGGTCATTTTCTTTTGATCTGACTACTATTCTACTACAGATATATGCCTATGTTTATATGTGCACCAAATTTTCATTATCCACCATCTGTTGATGGACAACTTGATAGATTCCAATTCTTTGTTATAGTAAGTAAGGCATAAATAATATAGTAAATAAAAAATATAATCTCAAAAAGAAAAAAACTGTGTTTCTTCCTCATATGCAGAATCTACTCAATCTCATATATATATGTATATATATATATATATATATATATATATATATATATATATATATATATATGAACAAACATACATGGGAGTACAGTGCAACATGCAGAAAAGGGAACAAGAAAGGCTTCATATTACAAGATGAAGAAGGACTTGGCATAAATAATGGACACAAGTTGTTAAAGAGGCTATAAAGCTAATTGTTTTTCTAGTTCTAATTCTTTCATGGATGTTTCATTCTTGGCATTGGATAAGTGAATAAAATATAGATTCAATAGTAAAAAGTATAAAGTCCAATGTGAAGCTTTATGGCTTCAGAATGGCTATTTTAATTGTACAGAAGTTCAGTGAGATATACACAACTTTGGGTCTTATTAACTATGGTATGACATTTATTTTATTTGCAAGTGTATTTTTTAACAATAAAGTTTATAAAATTAAGAAGCTAAATTAAGAATAAGCCATTCATCATTCCACAAATCCACTTCCCAGGAAGTTAGAATGGAGACAATGAGGTACTGAACCCAAGGATTGCAATTCATTTTTAGAAGTACATTTCCTAGTTACACTCTGAGTATTTATCCTTATGCCCACAGAGAAGTCTCTTTCTTCATCAAAGAAACATCTCTTTGAAAGAGATAAAATACATTACAGAAAAACACGATCCATCAAAATACAAGGAACAAATGAGCACATCTCCATCTGATACATCTACAACACAGCGCTTGCCCCGGAAACTGGGTGGTCACAGCATAGGAAGTAATGGAAAGATTGCTAGAGCCAGAGGAATAAGAAGTTTGCTATTAGAGTGTGCATCCTAGAAATGCCAGAGAAGCCACACCCATGAAGTCTCATCAACATGGCTGCCTAAACAAGACCTGCACAAGGATGACACTGATAAACTTGATGCCATGGAAGAAAGAAACCTCATGGGGTCTCAACCATGAACTACAGGCAACTAAGGAAGGATGGTAATGGGAAAATAGTCCTCCCTAGGGAAGAGCATACCAATTAAATAATACCAAGTCACTAGCTCTGAAATCATATACATATAGGTTGCATATGGACTAAGGAGTTAGCATTTAAATATTTTAGAATATTTAGGAACATGGTGTGTGTGTGTGTGTGTGTGTGTGTATGTGTGTGTGTGTGTGTGTGTGTGTGTGTGTGTGTGTGAACAATTTATGAAAAAGAGAGCAAGGGGTTATATTGGAGGGACTGGAGGAAGAAAAGAGAAGGGAGAAATGTCATGTTTTAATTTCAAAAAAAATCTTTAAATATACTTTTAAAAGACTAGTTTTACTAAGACCCCACCTTGTGTTTAACATGACGCTTCATCTTTTATGTTTTATTAATACTGTCACAGATACTCTAAGACCCTACAAGTCTTGCTAAGGCCCTCTGGTGTGCACTTTAATCTAATTATGGCAACAACTCCAGAAGGCTGTCATTCATTTGGAAGCTATGAGATGTGTGATTGAACCGGTCACATTCTTGGTCAAATTCCACTCTAGTCAACCAGGAGGCAGCTGCTTGAGCATGTCCAAGGATGCAGAAAGTGGATTCATCTGATTCCAAGCCTGCACTTGCCACTTCATTGTACAAAAAGAAAATTCCCTCCCACTGTAGGGCTAAGAGGAATGTCTCTGTGTTTGCTCTCTACTTCCTCCTCTTGTTTATAGGGCATTGCTCCTCACTCCCCTCCTTATACTTTCTCTAAAACTTTATTTTGTTCTGTGTGAGTGAGTGTGTGTGTGTGTGTGTGTGTGTGTGTGTGTGTGAGTGAGAGAGAGAGAGAGAGAGAGAGAGAGAGAGAGAGAGAGAGAGAGAGAGGGAGAGGGAGGCATGGCATGGCATGGGTGTAGAAGTTAGAAGACACAGAGTCTGTTCTCCCCTTCCACCTCTACACTGGCTCCAGGGGTCGAACTCCGGCTGTCAGGCTTGCACTGTAAGCATAGGTATCTGTTTAGCCATCTCCATGGGTCCCAGAGCAAGCCCTTCCTAGTCCACCTTGCTTCTCAAATCCTCCCCTTTCCTAGGTCCCCTGAAACCTTGCCCACAAGTTATTCTCTCTCTTTCAAATGTCCAGCCACTCCCTTCGTTCATGGCTCTAACCATGAAAACAATAATCCCACTCAAAGATCTACCACTCCTTCATCTTTTTTGTCCCCTTAGCGAGTCCTTTCTTCCTTTCTAACCAACACTTTAAGCAGAGATGCCTGTCTCAGGTCCTGCCTGCTCCTTGTTGTGGTGACATTTGAGTGCCACCCACATGAGTTGAATCATCAGGGCTGCCTACTGTGCACTGAAGTGGCTTTCAGGCTTATGGCACTTGACCTTTGTGGCAGTGTAGAGATGTTTCACTATTCCATCCTTGAAAACCATTCACCTCCCTGATTTCCAGTAACTCTTGCCAATAGCTCATTGTTTTGTTTCCTTTCTTCCTTGTTTCTCTCCCACTGTTTCCTTTGTCTCTGTCTCTTGCTGGATCCTAATGGCTCCCTCAGGAAAGGGATGAGAAGGTGTGTAGTCAATGGTACAAACACAGTTGAAGACAAATAACAAACTCCCTTATTAAATAACAGGGAAGACCTTATATACCCTCCTCCCAGCAGCACCTAAGGTGTATCCCAATCTGGTGGCATTGTGTGGCCATCCCTCACTGGCTGGGCATGATCAGGAACTCTGGCAGCATCTGTTCCTAGGCCCTCAGGCAGACTTCAGCTTGGCTCCTAAGGAAGTACATTATGTACATGCCTTGGCAACTAGTTGGAGCCAATTTCCTCGACCCTATGAGCATGTCCTACTACATCTGTCTTCTTCTTGTTGGTTTGGAGGGTAGAACCCTAGGCCTAGTGCATGCCAGGCAAGGGCTCTCTTTCTACCCTCTGCTTCCTAGGCATCTCACAAATCTCAACATTTTTTTATGTCCCATGCTTCTTCCTTACCCATGTAGATTCACTCTCTAACATTTCTTTTCCCATCATACCATGCCATTCAGGACTTTGTATTTCTTGTGTTGAGGTATATAGCATATTTTATATCTTTGTCTTAACACATTTCATTAGTACTGCACATGAAGATGCAAGAGATGGGAGAGGACCTCCTCATTTTTATTGTTGAATTACCTATATCAACCTGGCCCAGGTGCCTATGAAACCAAGTTTATTTCAGCTGGCCAGATCTGTACACACAGAAGAAATGACACAACCTCCCTGCACTAAGCTTTTAGGGCCAGACATTTGAATGACCTCTATCATTCACTTCCTGTATAACTAAAGAGTACAGTACCTTCTACTAAAGACCACAAAAGCATCCAAAGATATTAAAAGGCTAAGTGACCCCTAAAACAACATGATATCTTCTATAGGCAGGGGTCGAGGTGTATTAATTTATTTCACCATTTCATATGCAATTTCTGCCCATCTGCATTACATGTGGACTCCCCACAATGAATTGCCATCAATGTCTGAGTCTGCAGAATAAATCTTGGCTCTGCTCAAGTGGATGGTCTCTTGTGGGTCTCTTGCTTTATCCTTCTGTGATTTTTTTTTTTTAGATAAATAAGCCCATTAGGTGGGAGGAGGGAAATTGCAATCCCTAATCTTGTACTGAAATAATGGTGTGGCTCAAAAAGGCAAGCACTTTATTTTTAGGGACAGGAAGTTAGCCTCAGTGTTTCAAGGTTCAAAAGAGTGATTCATCTTTGGGAAAAACGATATAAGAAAGCAATATATCCTTTTGAATACAGGTCAAAAGTTGAAGGCATAGCATATGTGATTATATCAGAAATATTGTAATAAATCATAACAATTGAGACATTCTGCTCTTCAATGAAATTCTCAGCATAACAAATAGCTCCAGAATATAAGACCATAATTAAAACTAAGATAAGATTAAAGTATTATATCATAACTTATCCTACTACATTTAGCCACTTTGATTAAGTTGGAAGAAATTTTATTGGTTGGAAAGAATACATAAGTAGTTTTCAATTAATTTGTTACAGATAAAAAATAATAAGTTGTCTCCTCTAAATAAATTGATATTTATATTTCATTATTCTTTTTATTCAAATATTTACACTTGAAAATTTCAACTTTTGTTATAAATCTCGTTATTCCCACAGCACCAAGAGTGATATACCTTATATTTACAGTGTCTTATTTTCTACTATGTCTTTTTTGACCTATCTCACTATATCTAAGTCTCACATTAATCTTATGAGGTAGATAAGCCAGATATAATTTCACAGATGAAAGAACTGTCACCTCATCCATAGTCACATGAGTAGCAGCAGGACTGGGGGAAATTCTGATATTTAGCCTAGTGCTCTTTGAAACTCATCAACGATTCCAAACTCAGAAAATAAATCTCTCTCTCTCTCTCTCTCTCTCTCTCTCTCTCTCTCTCTCTCTCTCTGACTTTTCTAGAAACGAGCATTGGATTTGCAGGGTGTGTGCAGATTCCGAATTGCTTGCTGACTTTTGATCACTCCTTTCTTTTTGCCATTTCAAAACTGAAATGGCAAAGCTTGGGAAGGTGTCCAAGTTTTACGCAGTGAAAACTTTACTTCTTGGGACTTGGAAAAGTCCACTTGATTCTGTCAAAGTAGGGAAAACTGTCACTCATGAAAAATTTATAAGACAAATGAATTTTTTAAACTTTCAAAGATACCCAAGTTATAACCTCACAAACTGTGTTTCAAAATGCTCCAGTGGTCTTCCGCATCTAGCCAACACAACATAACTTGTACCAGAAAGGCCCTCTCACAAGAAACAGATAAAACTGGATGAACAATATGAAATAATTATTTTCAGGTGCTAAGAAAAAGTCCGCACAGGTCTGTGAACCATGAGTAAAGAAACCATAAGATAAGCCTTCCAGGAACCCAGAAGCCTGTCTGGGAACACTGGCCAGTGGTTCAGGGAGCTGTGTCCTGAGACCACTATTAGAGCTCTGAGTTGCAGTCTTTCCCCCAGGAAGCATGTGACCCTTTCTTCTTTATGCCAACTCTTGACAGTTTGTCTCATGAAAGCCATCACTGGTGACCATCCCTTGCAGAAAAGCAAGCCCACCCTTGTCAATTCCTCTCACTTCCATTCATTTACTGCGTTTGCCACTTCTGAACTTGATTTCATTATATTTGCTTGTCTATGGTCCATTTCCCATTAGACTGTAAGTTTCACAGTAGCACCAGTTCTGATTTGCCTACTGCTACACCTGTGTTCCTGGCACAAAAGAGAGACTTAGTCTACATTTGTTTAATGGGGCTGGTGATTTGTGTTCATACAAATGTTATCTTTATGCTTAAATGTATCGGTGTCAAAAATGAGAGTGGCATACTAATAAGCATGTGATATAAGTAGGTAAAACCAAAAATCCTTTAGAGGAAATGAAAAGATGCTGATGCAGAGAAAGAAACACAGAAAAAGATCTCGTAATGATCTTTGTCATTTTCACGTTGCTTAGAGTTTATGTTCCTGAAAACATTTTGCCATTTTGCAGGTTCCATACTGTTTTCTAGCTGACGTTCTTCAAATACTGAACTGAGTTTGCATGATGACATCAGCAAGTGCCATGTTAAACGTATCCTACCTCATAGTTTCTGGTGCATGAGAACCCATCTTTCTCCCTGTAGGCATTCAACAAAAATAGGCTAATAATTCATATGTGTCAGGAACAAACACATTTGAAGTTGAGGACCAGCCCAATAGGGATGAAGCCAACAGTCTAGTGAGGGAAGAAGATCTGAGAACAAGTATGAAGGACATTGACTAGTACTAAAGTAGAAGTCTTTACAGATTGCTAAGGAAACTCAACAAAGAACATTTAACGTAGACCAGCTAAAGGGAGAAGGACTATAAGAAAACTATGTATATGCTGAACCCAAAAAAATGCTTTTTTTCATATGCAGAAGGAGGCAAAGAAATGAGAAAAATCCACAAGTCCAGATATATATGAAAGCTCACACTGTAGACATCTACAGGAAGTTCTGTGTTGGACCAAAATCAATATAAGAATAAGTAAGAGGCCAGATCAAGAATATTCCAACAGTTCATTAAAGAAAGAGATCTATTCATAGACTTGCTTGAATTCAATTCAAAATAATAAGGGCCTGAACCAAATTAATAATGGTAAGAAGAAAGAGATGGGGAAGCATGATGGATGAAAGGGGCAGAACTAACCATGAGTCTTAGGTGTTGATCAAACACCAAATGTCATGGGCAAGGAAGGACTGACTAGGTTTTCTGAGTAGATGGCTCTGTGGATGGTATGCATTCACTAAGAGAAATCCACTGGTGACTGTCATTTATGTTGATGATGTTTTTGTACATATCCCAAACTCAGGAAAGTCCTGAGGACTGACATCTAGCATTGAGTGTGCAAACATGTTTATCTTTTTGATACATGTACCATGAAGCCATGGGAATAGATGAAAACATATCACAAAAACAGCAAAGGACATCACATTAAATGTGGTGCTCTGACTGGCATTTCATTGCCGTAATAAATATCATGACCAGAATAAGTAGGTCTCTAACTCTTGTGCCTGCTCTTGGGACTCTTTTTATCCTGTTGGGTTGCCCTGCCCAACTTCAATATGATAGCATTTGCTTCAACTTATTATATTTTATTTTGTCATGTTTAACTGTTGTCTCTTTGAAGCCTGTTTCTATCTAATAAGAATCATAAAATGGAGTGGATCCAGGGGGGCAGAGAGGAAGGAGGACCTGGGAGGAGCAAAGGAAGGGAAATTATATTGTATGAGAAAAGAATCTATTTTTCAATAAAAGGAAAAAATATTAAAATAATAATGAATACCACATAATAGTAACAGTAATAATTACAAAACAGCACATAGTCTCTTTAGTGCTATAGGTATAATGGAGCTACAATGTTGTGATTGTCTAAGGTAAGTCAACAGCAATCTACTCTTTTTCTGCACAGCTATGTACATTTTTTTAAAAAATTGAGTCCTCTTTACTGAATTGACTTGCTCAAGTAAATTAAAAATATAACCAAAATAAAGAAATAAATGATTGAATAAGTGAATACCATGACCAAAGAAAACTTAGGGAGGAAAGGTTTAATTAATTGGTTTACAGGTTATACTGTAATATACTTATCATCAAGGCCTGCCACAGCAAGAGCTCAGGGCAGGAACCTGCAGGCAGGACTTGAAGTCACATTGTGGAGGGATGTTGCTCACTGACCTGCTTCCTCTGGCTTGTTTACCAGCCTTTCTTCTACAGACCAGTCCTACCTACCTAGGGCTGGCACCACCCACTGCAGGCTGGGCCCTCCTACATCAACTAACCAACGAACAATGAAGAGTGCTTTGCAGACATGGCCACAGGCCAATATGATCTGAGCAGTTCTTCAGTTGAGGTTCCCTCCTCCTCTGTGACTCTAGGTTTGTGCCAAGTTGATGGCTGAAGATATCTCTAACAAGTGGCAAAAGGCAGTTTCCAAGTAAACTATGTGTATAGGATTTCTTTATAAGCAAACATCTGTTCTTGTTCCAGATCCAAGTGGGATGCAACCAACCTCTGTCAGTGATTTCCAACATGAGTCTCTTTCAAAGTAAAGGGAATTACCTGAGCAGTGGAGACACTGATGCTGAACATCTACCAGTTGTAAAGTATGAGAGGAGACTTTGTGGACATGGGCTCGTAATAGTGGCTCCATCTCTTCAACAAGGATCACTTTCCTTCAGTCTGACTTTTGTAACAGACTGCTGTTCTCTACAAATTCCACTCCCAACACCTCCTCCTTCCCTGTTTCCATCAGCACAGTTGTGTAATATTTGCTACTTAGAATATACATCACAATCTCATGATTGATCTTCCACAATCTGATAAATCCAGAGCAAATTCAACTGTGATTCTACCAAGTTTTCTAGTGGTAGAGTGATTTTTGGTTTTTTGTTTGTTGTTTCTAAGAATTTGTCTTATTTTACTTTAGTATATGTGTCTATGTATGTGCATGTGAATATGTTTATGCAAGTACCCAGTGGCTAGAAGGGGGCATTAGACCCCAGAAACTGGAATTAAACATATTTGTTGAGCCACTTGATGTGGGTGCTGGAATCTGAATGCCACTTGTCCACCTCTCCAGACCACTGTGTATAAAGTTTTATAGTATTTGCAAGGATAAAATGATTGATATTCATTTGCACAAATAGTTCCCAAATTGTACCAACTTCAAGTTCTATAAAGTTGGCTCTGCCACTAGGTAAGGATTATAAATCCAATGTCACAGGAAATAGATTAATAAAGTTAATGTAATATTTGTGCTGGCTAGTTTTATCAACTTTTGTCAACTTGACACAAGCTATAGTATTTTGGAAGAGTTCTTTCATTATCTCATTGAGAAAATGTCCTTATCAAACTAGACTGTGGGGTCATTTTCTTGATTGAAGACTTATGCGAGAGGGTCTAAGCCATTGTGGGTGGTGCCACCTCCTGGGCTGATAGCACTGGGTCCTATAAGAAAGCAGTAAGCAAGCCATATGGAGTGTCTTAGTTAGGGGTTCTATTGCTGAAAAGAGACACTACAATCACAGCAACTCTTATAAAAGGAAAACATTTAATTGTAATGTGCTGTAGATATCGCTCTGTATACATAAAATGCTGATTGGCCAGTAGCCAGGCAGGAAGTATAGGTGGGACAAGTAGAAAAAAGAGAATTCTGAAAAGTAAAAGGCGGAGGCAGAGAGACCTGCCAGTGGCTGCCAAGACAAGAAAGATGTAAGGTACCAGTAAGCCACGAGCCACATGGCAAAGTATAGATTGATAGAAATAGGCTAAACATAAGAGTAAGAGCTAGACAATGGTAGGCCTAGGCTAATGGCCAAGCAGTTTAAAGACTATAAGCGTCTGTGTGTTTATTTTATAAGTGGGCTGTTGGACTAACAGGGCGTGGCAGTAGTGGTTTAGTCCATTAACATAATGGCAGGACATGGCAGAATGCAGACAGGCATGGTGTAGTGATACACTGTGTACCCTAATAAAGCTTTCCTGAGGATCAGAGAATAGAATAAGTCATTAGACAGACATACAGGTCAGGCAGTGGTGGCACACACCCTTAACCTTATCACTCAGAAGGCAGAGATCTGTCTGGATTTCTGTGAGTTCAAGACCACACTGTAAACAGAGCTAGGCAGTGGTATCACACACCTTTAATCCCAGTACTGGGAAGTACACATGCCTTTAATTCCAGGAAGTGAAGTCTGGGCAGAGAAAGGTATATAAGGCATGAGAAAACAGGAACTCATTCTCCTTAGGCTGAGGATTTCGTAGAAGTAAGAACTAGTGGCTGGCTGCTCTGCTTCTCTGATCTTTCAGCTTTCACCCCAATATCTGGTTCTGGGTTTTTTATTATAATACCAATTAAATTTTGTGCTATACATGGTACTGGAGAAAGAGCTGAGAGTTTTACTAGCTCAGGCAACTGAAAAAAAAAAACTGTTTCACTGTGTGTGTGTGTGTGTGTGTGTGTGTGTGTGTGTGTGTGTGTGTGTATGTGTGGTTTAAGCAGATATGAGACCTCAAAGCTCTCCTCCACAGTAACACACTTCCACAAACAAGACCACACCTACTCCATAAGGCCATATCTCCTAATAGTGCCATACCCTTTGGGGGCCATTTTCTTTCAAACCACCTCAGGCAACAAGCCAGTTAGCAGCACACCTACATGGTATCTGCTTCAGTTCCTATCTCCAGTTCCTACTCTGCCTTCTTCAGTTCCTTCCTGACTTCTCTCAGCGATAGACTACATTGCCTTGAATTATAAAATGAAGTAAACTCTTTTCTCCCCAAGTTGTTTTTGCTCATGATATTTAATTGCAGCAATAGAAACCCTAAGATAATATTTTATTCATCAAATTATACCAGTTAGAAAGGCGGTCCTCACATTCAAGTCTTCTGCAAGCTCTCTCTGATCTAACATGTGTTCTCTACCTGTTTACACACTTCAGTGACCCAGTGGAGAGTTGAGAACCTTATGGTTCAATACAGACTTAACAATAACAAAAACACATCCTTGAGGAAATATTGCCAACAGACACAACAGTGGGACACACAGAAGAAGTTCTTTGTGTTTATTTTTAGATAATTCACTCAGGGATGGTTGAATTGTGCCAAGCACTGTAAACATTTACTCATGTATAGTGATATTTTATTTGTATTGAAATGTGATTTTATTTGTATGTCAATAAAGTTGCCTTGAGGTCAGAGCAAGCCAGAGCAGAAGCCGAGAAGTAGTGGGGCACGCCCTTAATCCCAGCAATTGGGAGGCAGAGCTAGGCGGATCTCTGTGTGTTCAAGGACACAGCCAGCATAGCAGACACACGCCTTTAATTTCAATACCAACCATAGAAGACCTGGAGGTCTGTACAAACAGGCAGTGACGAGGAGGTCATGTGGCTGGGTTACAACCAATGAGGGAGGAGAACAGAAAGTCTTTAAATAGACAGGACGCACAGAAGTAGGTCTCTTGCGGAGAGGAGGAACCGCAGAAGCAGTGAAGGGTAAGGTTTTAGAAAGGTGACCACTGAACTTTGCTTTCAAAATGGTCCTTCAGGTTCCTGTGTCACAGAGGAAACTGCCAGACATTCTACAGGACACTGAGAGAAGTGACCAAGAGACTCTAGCCCTGTGAGCTGAAGACAAATGCCCCAACTTTACAAAGGAACATTAGGTGACTGTCCAGGCTGCCAGCTGTCTCTGTCTACTCTTGCAAGACTCCTGAAAAAATGCTTACATCCTTCTCCCGGTATCAGGTAATATTATATCCTTCTGAGGTCTTTGATGTGGTTGAAGACTAGATAGTTATAATTTCCTCAGTTATGATAAAAGATACGTTAGATATAAAACCTTAGACTCATAAATATAAGATAGATAGGATATCTTCTTTAATATTATAACTGTAATTCTTGCTTGATAATTGTTTTATGTAATTGTACTATGTAAAAGTTAAAACCTTCCTTAAAAAAAAAAAAAAGAAAAGGGGAAGTGCTGTGGATATCGCTCTGTGTAAATAAAGTTCTGATTGGCCAGTGGCCAGGCAGGAAGTATAGGCGGTACAAGAGAGAAGAGAATTCTGGGAAGTAGAAGGCTGGAGAGAGACACCGCCAGCCGCCGCCATGAGAAGCAACATGTAAAGACACTGGTAAGCCACACGTCATGTGGCAAAGTATAGATTAACAGAAATGGGTTAATTTAAGATAGAAAAAGTAGATAACAAGAAGCCTGCCACAGCCATACAGTTTGTAAACAATGTAAGTTTCTGTGTGCTTTCTTGGTTGGGTCTGAGCGACTGTGGGACTGGCGGGTAAGAGAGATTTGTCCTGACTGTGGGCCAGGCAGGAAAACTCAAACTACAAAGGCGCCCAACGTGTTGGCAAGAATTTTCACCTAAAACCTGAGAAAAAAGATTCTAAAACAGAGCTAAAAACAGCTTCCTAGTTGTCTCTCTCAAGTTAGCGGCAGCCTGCAGGTTTGAGCTACTATGGCGGGTTCCTGGCTTGTGCGTCTGACCTGTACTGCGGCGGGAATGAGGAATCTACAAGCAGCACTTTACTCTGCTGCATGGTGGATTTAGCCTTTGGTAGTTAAAAAAAAAAAAAAAGTTTCTGGGCTATGCACTGCTTTGATAGAACTGCTTCTGATAGCTGATGGTACACATGGCTCCAGACCCAGAGCTGGCGGTAAACAGTGCCACCACCATGTTGGGAAACTGAGGTGGGCGGAGCCAGCAGCCACAGCAGCGTTTCAGTCTTACAAAGATGGATAATACACAGAGAATCTGGTTTATGTTGTCTTTGGGATTTTTAACCACAGAAAAATATTTGAAAGCTGTTGAGTTAAACAAAAATGTAAATTTTAAAGGTACCTTGACTTTGAAATTTGGATATAAGGATATGTTGCTTTGGAAAGGAGTCTCTGCTTTTGTTTCCACAGAAAGCCAGAGGCTGTGGATTTGTTCCAGATTAAGATATATCAGGTTTGATCAGCCAAGACCACCTGAAAGGTCTCCAATGACACCATGGCCCAGATGATCCAACATCCAGAATGGTTTCAAGGCAACTGGCTCAGAGGTTCACCCTAATGGACTACTCTATAATACTAAAATTTTCTTTGTATCCCCATAAGATACAGCGCCCCCCTCCAGCAGGAAGTAGTAAGAGAAACTACGCCCAAATTCCCAAAATTATCAAGCTGGCTTTGGAGATAGAATTGGCTCACTCCTTCTCTAAACCCAGACATATTGCTAAAAGAAAAGGTTAAGAGATTCTTGTGTCCCAAATCAGAAGAGCCCTCTGGTGTGGGACAGAGAAATACCAATATTTTTCTTTAAAGCAGGTTGATTATAAATGCGATCTCTTTCTAAAGAAGAAAAGGGGATATGATACAGATATAATAGGATGAAAGGGTAGATTAAGGAACTTACTTCTAAAGAGCAACAACTTGTTTAAAATGTTTTACATTGGTATAGATTTTAGTCTATTGATACAAACTTAAAGTTAATTTTGTTATACTGTGTGCATATTTCTACTCATGTTTAAGGTATTATGTTTGTATAGCTCATTTTAAATTGTAATGGATAATTAAAAATAGATTAATAATTAGTCATCTATGATAATCATACTTGTAGCCATGTTAGTTAAGTCTTCTAGATATACATAGACATATTTCAGATAGATAGGTAATCTTCAAATACTTCAAAGACCTACAGAATATGGCATTTAAAATACTTTTAAAATTTAGACTTTCTGGACAGTGAGACATGTCTGCTCCTGGCAGCACCGATTTACTTCAGAGAGGAGGATGGGCATTGAAGACACTTCATATGGAGTTTATCTTCACCTTGGCAAAAATAGCCATTTGAGCAAGAAACTGTTCTTGCCTGGACTGCTCGATCACCTGGACATGCAGGACCCATAGAAAGGTGACCACTGAACTTTGCTTTCAAAATGGTCCTTCAGGTTCCTGTGTCACAGAGGAAACTGCCAGACATTCTACAGGACACTGAGAGAAGTGACCAAGAGACTCTAGCCCTGTGAGCTGAAGACAAATGCCCCAACTTTACAAAGGAACATTAGGTGACTGTCCAGGCTGCCAGCTGTCTCTGTCTACTCTTGCAAGACTCCTGAAAAATGCTTACATCCTTCTCCCGGTATCAGGTAATATTATATCCTTCTGAGGTCTTTGATGTGGTTGAAGACTAGATAGTTATAATTTCCTCAGTTATGATAAAAGATACGTTAGATATAAAACCTTAGACTCATAAATATAAGATAGATAGGATATCTTCTTTAATATTATAACTGTAATTCTTGCTTGATAATTGTTTTATGTAATTGTACTATGTAAAAGTTAAAACCTTCCTTAAAAAAAAAAAAAAGAAAAGGGGAAGTGCTGTGGATATCGCTCTGTGTAAATAAAGTTCTGATTGGCCAGTGGCCAGGCAGGAAGTATAGGCGGTACAAGAGAGAAGAGAATTCTGGGAAGTAGAAGGCTGGAGAGAGACACCGCCAGCCGCCGCCATGAGAAGCAACATGTAAAGACACTGGTAAGCCACACGTCATGTGGCAAAGTATAGATTAACAGAAATGGGTTAATTTAAGATAGAAAAAGTAGATAACAAGAAGCCTGCCACAGCCATACAGTTTGTAAACAATGTAAGTTTCTGTGTGCTTTCTTGGTTGGGTCTGAGCGACTGTGGGACTGGCGGGTAAGAGAGATTTGTCCTGACTGGGCCAGGCAGGAAAACTCTAACTACACTCATGTAAAAAAAAGTTGTTTTCCTTATGTGAAGGAATTAAAATGCAGGAGACAGACCACTTCTGCTTATTCTGCACTCAGTTATTGATATTTTTATGGCTTGGACTGCATGATTAAACATCTAGCACCTCCCTATGTTCTAATCTACATAAATTTGAATCAGACATTTGGGTTCAGGCTTTATTCTCCATCCTTTGAGTCCTTTCCCATCAAGTGCATTAGCACCTTCACGTCACTGAGAAATTTTGCCCTAAATTTGAATAATGGGAAGAGAATCATTTACTCCAGCGCTGAATTTTTAATTAACTAATTTTATAGTATCATACTTGCACACGTGCACTGTGAGCATATTTACCCATTTGCCTCTTGCACCACCAGCCCACACTGGAGACTTTTCCCCAATCAGTCCCCTTCCTTGCCTCCTCTTCCTTCCTCCCTCCATGTTTTCCTCTTTCCTTTCCTTCCTTCTCTCTCTCTTTCTCTTTTTTCCAGGTCACATGTAGGCAGTCACGGGTGCTGTGCGTTTGTGATACTTTAAGCACACCCACGCTGTTTCCAGAAGTCAGCGCTCCACTGCTCTCCTCCTCATCCTCTCACACCCACTGTTCTGCTACCTCTTCTCCCTCGATGTTATCTGGGCCTCGGAGGTGTGATATCAGTGTCCCACCTAGAGCTAAACACTCACAGCTGAGTTTTAAAACCTTCTCTTTCCTTATGTAAGCCTTAACATACCATGAAATTAATTTTCAGTCTCTCTTTTAAAAAAAATTAAATTCTGTCTTCAGGAAGGGCCAGAGGAGTAAGCACAGTTGTGCATGAGAGAAATTATTTTAATATTTCCACATTGCCCTGGGATTCTTTGAACAAGCAAAACGTCTCTGCTTTGGAATCCCGTTCATTTATACAAAGCAGGCACTTGTTACCTTCTCCTTCCGGTCTTTTCTCTCTAAGGTAACTTACAGGGAAACCATGGCTCTGTGAATAGAATAACTGAGTAAGAGCTGTGGTCCAGCTAAGTAGTTGTGTGAAATTAGCAAGGTGCTCAAACTTTTCAGAATCCAGCTTCTCCTGTTAAATATGCATTTAAATCCACACAGTCAGTGAGTGACCTCGTGCAATATTTTTATCATGTTTTATTTGACAGAAATAAGTTTGCACTGGGTCTCTGACCTCCAGGTCACTGAATGTATACAAGTTTAGAAAGCAATATCATGAATTATACTCTTAATACATAAATAATTTAGTCACACTTTTCATCTCGTGCTGCAAACCATAGGAAGCTTGATATATATTTTCATTAATTGGAAATGATTCCACATTCAATATTTCATTTTATTTGGGAAATATCTACCTAGGTAGTAAGTATTGCTATCATGTAATACTAGGTTTTGTCTTGGTCTCAGAATCTGACTGACCTTGAATGATACCAAAAAGGTATTATTGATTACTCAATATTATCATATGATTTCTTGATACAACATTATCCTTAAAGTCAACTTCAATAAAAGCTTTCTCACTGTATGGTGATAAAAATCATGGCAGTGGCTAAATGTACAATTAAACATAGGCAAAGTCTAACTTGGAGCCATGAAACTAGACCCGAAATGCATATATAGTTGAGTGCACTGAAATCTTCATCAGAGATGGACACAGGTTAAGTGGAGTGGTCACGGAGCTTCTTTGATGAAAAACTAGAAATCAAGGCTTCTAATTACTGTCTACTGACAATAGGAACTACTCCAAACATTCACAGTATAATAGCTAATGCTTAAAACTGCTAGGGTCAAGGAGAGACTATGTTTAAAATGTAGGGGGAAACAGCTTTAGATTTTAATTGGACATTGACCAAGATTCCATCTTATGCTTTGATCTATGTGAATGGTGTTAAAATTACGTAATGCATTCTTTGTTCCAATACAGATTTTTCTACCAGACTATGAAATCCTAGTTAAACATATTTAATTTAGTTGCTTGATTTTACTTGCAGTACTGATCATAAATTGAAATTTAATTATAAAAAGCATTTGACTAAATTAGCCTCAGAGTTCCTCTTATTGTTTTTATGCAGCAGATTAAAAATGATAATAAAATCAGGGGGGAACCCTAATAGAACACCCTCATATATACTTTCCACCCATGGAATGATCCACGTAAGAGTCCACTAAACGGTCTGATGAAACAAACATCTTGCCCTGTTCAGGAAGGACAGCTAGGAGCATATTATAAAGTCGTGAATGCCAAGATGACATCATCATTAAACACTGTCGGTTCTGCACAATTATATGTCAGATGTACTGGACACATTTAATCTAGACAAATGTAAAGCAAGTGAATTCATGTAAGAATTTAGCTTCATGGTGTTGACCTTGCCACTGGAATAGGGAAAGAGGCAACGTGTGTTGTCCCTTATGCTACAGCTGTTCCTAGATCGTTATGTGGCAGTTGCAAATAGCTTCCTCTTCTCACAAATGCTTAACTCCACCAGTATGATAGCCTCTTTAAAATGTAGACATCATCCCAGTTGTTCACATCCAAGAGAAGATTATATAGGCAGATGGATATTTGAATATCCAAATAGAAACTTTTTTCCTGATAATAGAGATAGTTTCTAAACCTCATGGTGGTAATAGGGCCTAACTGAACTCTAGTCTCAGGTATTCCTCTAATTACTTTTGTAGGAACCTCCTAAATTCCTGGGACTTGGTATCCTCCTAACTAAAATATTGGTCATTATGGTCCATCCTATACAAGAATTCAATTCTCCAAACTGTCTAACTTCCTTGCTCAAAGGCTGAGCTCACAGTTCATGTTTCATTGTTATACATTTACAGCTACAATCTTTTCTCTACTGAAGAATGGGAAATACACAAATAAACAAATTAATCAATTACAAATGGTGATGCTTATATTGCAGACATGTCTAATGTGCCTTGTTCATTTTAGAATGCCTAATATGCATTCATTTACATTTACGTATCTATCAACAGCGTGAACAAAAGACATTTCTTCTAGGGAAGAAGAGACTCTCCCAATTGTTTTTGTGAGACATATTGTTTTGTTTCTTTCTGTTTTATACTTATACAGGAAGAAGAAGCTATAGTTTCACACATATTCTACTCAGAAAATAAAAATGAATTCTGGGAAGAAACCAAATAGAAAATAAAATTGAAAGAGAAAGTGTTATAGAATTTCCAGCTATTAAAATAGCATGCTCATGAATACTTTAAGTGGATATTTTAAGTGATTATCTACATTAAGTAGATATCAATTTGGTACTATTGTTGATTCTATAAAGTATTTTCTAGCGTACTTTATAGAGGCTTTAATGTAAACTTTGGTGATTACAATAACCCCAAAAGTCATTCATTGAGAATGTTTAAAACGTGATGAGAAAATGTTGTGAACTTGCAGCTATGCTGGGAATTCACAGGTGTACTTCTCAGAGTACATCCATGCCACAGTCTGGGATGACTGCTGTCTGTGAGCGGCCTCCATGTGCTCATTTACCTAACTAAGTACAACACCGATGAAGTCTGAACAGCACTTTCCTCATCAAAGTCATTCTCACTTCACTAATGTCTATCTCATTAATCCAATGGCCATTGGCCTTCCTTGCCTTGGTCAATTTGAGGTTGGCTGCAACTTCATTAGTTTTCTAGGTAAAACAAAGCAAAAGAATACAACCTGAGAGGCTTAAAGCCAGAGAAAGACACTTGAACAGCATTCAGAGACTCTGAGTAGATGTCTCCTTGCCTCTTCTTGCTTGTGACAGTGGTCACTAGTCCTCAGTGTTTCTGACCTGCAACTGTCTCAGGGAAGCCACAGGCCATCTCCCTCTTAGATATCTACATCATAACATGACTTTTTCCTTGTCATATGAGGATATCTCTAGTTGGATTAGAAGCTTAGCCTACTCCAGTGTGACCACATCTCAACCAATTATGTCTTCAATGGCCCAATTTCCAAGCTGGCTCATACTCTAGGTACCATAAATGAGGACACACATAGTTCAAACTGTAATTAGGAGAAGTCTTGCATTTTTCTTTGATTAAACCCTCAAACCCCATGCTTGAACATCTCCTTGGTCTCTTCTCTGAGATACTTCAGGCCCCTCCTCTCTTCCTCCTTAGCTTCTCAACACCAATGTACCCAAGCCCCTGCTCATGGCACACATCCTAGTCTATGGGCCATCTGCTGAAGCCATCCATGCCCCAGATTTTATTATGGGCTACTCAGTACTTCTCATCATGACCTCTCTTCTGAGCTCAGAAATGCAACTGTCTCCTTAAAATAACCTCTTGGCTATGTCATAGGCATGTCTAACCCACTGCTCCCAAATTCCACTGCTCACCCCACACTCCAACTGTGCTATCTCAGTTGTCTCTAGCTCAGATTCTGACACCCACACCCCCAGTTGTTCATGCCAGTAACCTGACAATCATCTTGCATCTATTCCTCCTCAAAATATCTTGACTCAACAGAGCTTTCTGTTTTGGTTGCTAACACTCTAAATTGAGCCCCACCGTAACTCTCCTGAAATCGTTACATGCTGGGTAAATTCCAAAGTCCATACAAGGCCTCCAGGGCTCCTTCCATCACTTACTTGATCTCTCTGATGATAAAAGTTGACAAAGCCCTCTAAAGAATAAGTGGCCACCTGTGTGGATATGACATCAACCTCCAAACCCCTTTCCTGAGGTTGGAGTTAACCTTCCCTGGTTGGTAGTATTCCCAGGAAGAGGGTTCAAGGCAATTTAGTCCTTCTGGAAGACCCTTCTTTAGAAAATAAAGGGAACAGAGGAAGTTTCTGCCTGCATCCAGTGTCCCCATGTGTCCTCACTTCAAAGTAATCAATATAACACAGCGTTATGTTTGGGGGTAGCATTTCCTAAATTCCATCAGCAAAACTATTACAAAGAAAGTAGACAAGTCCCCAATCTCAGATGACTAACCCAAGATTATATAGCATAAGAACTAGTTATTAGTTACAAGGGACTGTACTATCACTGAATGAGTCAGTGAGTGAATAGTGATACTATTCATTTTAACGTTTTAATTCCTCCTTCATGTAGGAGGAATTAAAGTAGACTTTGTTGAGATTCTGATCTCATCTTTCTTATGCTGACCAAGGTGTGAGATAACTATGCCAAGACCTCTTCCCCCACACAAACATTCTCCTACATCCTAAACCCTTTTCTATGCTTTTGTCATTGTCCATCCATAAGGTCAAAAACCAATTGGTATTGTCCAGTTGATAGCTTTCCTTGAAGGAGCCCAAGTGTTTTGGCATTGGCATGAAGGGTGTGCCCCTGACAATGCAACAGTGCTGGAGTCTGGGGTCTGGATGGTACTCTCACCTTGGATAACTGTTGTGCTGGCCTTCTTTGGGCTTCTAGCAGCACAAATAGACAGTAAGGGAAAACCAGGATGCTACTTTAATGGTATATTCCAAGACAGGCCATAACTCTTAAGGTTCTGTCTATTATCTTGCTTTCTGGGTTGGTTTATTTCCAAAGGCTACTGAGTCCACGGCACACTAATTGCAATCTTGGGCAAAGTGAAAATCCTTTTGCAAAACCTCTTTTCTAGCCATGACAAAGAAATGATATTTACTTAACAATGTATTCCAAATCCTTTAAATATGAGTTTAGTGATAATCATCAAAACAAGTCACGTCTGTAGCAAAGTGTGTTGATGAACAACCCTGCTACTTCTCCCAAGTTTGCCACGTTAATGATCCTGTAATTCTCTTTTTTAATTTCTTCATCCCTTGTTACCAGCCTTCCTCCCCTTCACATACATCCAAACATCTGACCTGCCTTTGGGAATCGGCTACCAAAAGGCATTCCATTGTCCTTGGTTGCCCATTATTGCCCTTATTGCTATTGCCACTAGCCCAGATGAGGCCAGAGCTGTTACATTCAACCTAGGGTGTGACAACCCTGTGACATACTCCTTACCCCACATCATTGCCTCTTTAGCTATACTTCCCTCATCCTGCTAACATCTGCAGCTTTGATTATCTACACAAAGGCCAGCTATAACCATCTAACTACTTGGCTTATGGAATAAAATGCAGAAACCTATCTTGGAACTTAAAGGCCTTCTACCATCTGTTTCCACCTTAATCCCCTTTGTTTTTAGTTTTATGGATCATTCACACTTCCCAAACTTTCTGTTGCTGTTCACAGAGTGCCTTTCAGTAGAAGACTTTTTTCTCATGTCCATATTCCACCTGTTTATATATATAAACTAGAGATTACCAGTGTTTTTCTTTATGAATTTTCTGATATCTTCTAAAAATATCTGAAGTATATGTTTAATTACTGGAACTGTTAGCCTGACTCTTCTACTCTGCCCATGGCTGTTCACAGCATTTGCTTTCTGCTCAATGTCAGAAGAATCCTTTCAATCAATAATGTCTCAAGATGACTGCTACCACTTACTTCTCCTGGAAGAATTATGCTACTTCTCAACTGCTTCTAATTATCTGGATGGATTTTTTTCTTCAGATTGTGGATTAAAATAATACCCCCATTATACACTATTAAAAATCCCTCACTTGAAAACATTTTCAATGTCATATAATTAATTGAATCACAGAAAGAGTATTTAGTTGTCCCAGGAAATACCTACATTTAACTTTGTTTTTACAGTTAATTACTTACCAGACTAAACTCAGTGGAACTGCATGTTTACATGCTGAGTGTGTTCCATGTTTACATGCTGAGTGTGTTCCACCAGAAAAGATAAAACCCAAAGTTAGGATTTTGATGATCTGTAGGACATAAATGCTTTATCCGACCTAGTCAATGTATTCTAGCATTCTTACCCTAAATTCTGTATAAACACCCCCACTTCTCAGTAAGCTGCTTCTTCTAGCCTGCTATTTTTGTAGGTCTCTCATTAGTGGGTTCATACACCTCTGAGTCACTCAATTCTGTATTTGCATAATGTTACTGTTTGAATGTGAAATATGTGAATTGTTCCCAACAGGCTTATGTATTTGAATACTTGGTCCTCAGTTGCTGGTGTTGCATGGGGATGTTACAGAATCAATACAGTGTGGAGCCTACATAGCAAAGTAGAACACCAGGAGCGGGCCTTAAAGGTTTATATTCACCTCTGGCTTTGGTCTGTGTTCTCTATTTTTTTTCAAGACAGGGTTTCACTGTGTAGCTTTGGAGCCTGTCCTGGAACTCACTCTGTAGACCAGGCTGGCCTTGAACTCACAGAGAGCTACCTACCTTTGCCTCCCAAGTACTGGGATTAAAGGTGTGCTGTTCTCTAATTTTTGACATGTGTGAAGAAGTAGCTATTTATGCCACCACACCCTCCCTACTACAAGGAAATGAAATCTCTCTGCAACCACAAGCCAAAATAAACTTCTTCTTTAGGTTGTGTCTATAAAATATTTCATCACAGCAATGAGAAAACCAAACGAATGCACATGAAAATGGTGAATTTTAATTTTTTATTATGCATTAACATCTTCATTGGAAGTATTTTAGAATTATTTAATTTTTGTAAGACCCACAGTCTCACGTACTTTTTCTGTGTTATTTATTTTTTTTATAGCTATTATCCTCAAGAGGGCTGGGCCCATGAAGAAAATTCAGCTTTGCATCTGCAAATAGCAGATACTCAAACATGTCATTTGAGTGTGAGGGGAAAAATGGGCAAAAAGTTCACATTTTTATAGTGAACACTACTTTAAGAAGGAATTTTAATAGGTAAAATTATGTTAAACTCCTATTTAAAGTATAAGTCTGTTCTCATATTTTGTTATAAATAACCTTCAGTGATCATGCTTAGCTTTGATATATTCTTTTAATTTTTCATCATCTAAGGAGGCTATTATTATCACTAAAGGGAAGGTCTCAGCACTGTCAACAACTACTTTAATATCAGTTATTATAACAAATTGGGTCAATCAAAATAAAACACTTGTATAGAAAGCAAACTGGAAATTTTACAACATAATTTTGGCATACACAAAGCAAATACCTCTGATAAGTGTGTAAAAACAATACAATAATTCAATGTCTCTGTTTACTTTCTTTGATGTATTGTGAGTATTTTGCCTACATGTATATCTGTGCACCATGAGAGTTCTGGGTGGCCAGAGGCCAGAAGATGTCAGCCCTCCTAGAACTGGAGTCAACAGATGGCTATGAAATGCCCTATGGGTATTGGGAATTGAACCCAGGTCTATTGAAGCAACAAGTTCTTCAATAGAGCCATCTCTCCAGTTCCCAATGTCCTTATCTTTAATTCCATATTCAGGACTTGCTTGAGACCTGGGATTACCTGCATCAAATAATCCATCTAATATGGCAGCAGGAGAACACAAGTATCAAATTGACTCGATTGATCCAAGTAATTCATACTCAAGAAAGTAAGATGGTTAAGCAAGAGTGAGCCCTACCACTTGCTTCAGAAAATCCTCGTTAGCCAGCTTTTCAAAGCAGTCTGCTCTATCAAGGCAGTAATGGACTCACCTCCAAAACATCCATGCTCATCAGCACCAATGGGGTTGACACCTAATCTATACTTTGCCTAGTCCTACTAGACCATGACTTGAGAGACCTATATCAAGACATTTGCTTCAAAATTCAAAATCCTATTATTAAAAACAAAAGCAAATAAACAGAAATCCTTCCTCTTCTTAGTATAAAAATGCCCCTTTGCCACTCTGGGAAGAAGTCAGTCAACATTCTGTAATAAAAGACCTCCAAAGAGTTTTCTGGTGCTGCAAAGCTGACTACAGAGCAGACTTTCCAGTAGTTTCCTAATTGTTCTGCTGAAGGGTATCAATTTATACTAAATTCGTGGATTATGAGTTTGTTGTTATCTCAGTGTGGTTTGTCTCCCAGGGTCCGTGTGCTATTGGGCATCTTGGTCCCCAAGGGGATAGAACCATGAGGTAGATGACAGAGCATGAAGAGAGGTGTTTTGGGAGTTGACTCCATAATGGAGAATGGTGGTGGTGAATTCTGTCTCAGAAGGTCAGTTAGGTGGTTGCAGGACTACATTAGTTATTACAGGAACCAGTTGTTATGAGGCACTGGTTCTCAACCTTCCTAATGCTGCAACCCTTTAATACAGTTCCTCAAGTTGTGGTGACCCCCAACCATAAAAAAAATTTCCATTGTTACTCTGTGCCTGTAATTTTACTACTGTTATGAATCATAATGTAAATATCTGATATACCAGATATCTGATCTGTGATCCCCAATGGGATCATGACCCAGAGGTTTAGAACTGCTGTTATAAGGTGAGGCTGTGTTTGTTCCAGGCTGTACACACACTTCCTACTCCCAGAAGTTCCTATCATATGATGTCATCCACCATGAGAAGCAATGACTAAGCAGATGGTGTCATCGTATATGATGTCATCTGTTCTGAGAGGCTCTGACTAAGCAGATGGTGTCATCATATACTTGGACCAGAACTATGAAACAAAACAATCTTCTTTTGTTTATGAAGCACCCAACCACCAAGTTTCCTTTGTATTGCTATAACTAAATATCCTACCAAAAATGGACAGAGGACAGAGGGAGAAAGGATTTTGCAGCTTGTAGCTCTAAGTTAAAGTCCACTGTTGTAAAGAAGCTGATCACATCACATGCAGTCCAAAGCAGAGAGAAATGAATGTAGACATGATGGCTCACTTGCTTGCTTATACTCAGTTTGATTTCTCTACTTGTCATAACAATTCAGGACTCCCTGTCCAGGTAATGGTGCCCCACACTGGGCTAGGTCTTCCCCTATCAATTAACTTAATTAAGACAACCCCCAAAGACATGTCCACAGTCTAATTCATATAGACAAGGCCTCTCTGAGAGTTTGTTACAACAAGTTGACAAAGCTAACCATCAAATCAGTCCCAATGTTTTGTTATAACAACACAAATAGAACACAGCCCTACTGAGTAAAACATTTAAGTGAGGAGCTGGAGAGATAGATCAGCCATAGAGAATAATTACTATTCTCATAAAGAACTTGAGTTCAGTTACCAGCACAGATATTGAGAGTCTCACAACTGCCTGTAACTCCAGCTCCAGGAATCTGACACTTCTGACCTCAGGCAGGTACCTGCACTCCCACGTATATGCCTACACACAGACATATATACGTACATAGAATCAAAATAATAATAATGAGGATGAACCTTTTAAAAATAGCTATGCTAGTGGAGGGCTATTGGAGTTTGTAGCTAACACAAGTATGCAAAACTAATCAGAATTATCATAGGTGAATGATTTTCTTTCTTGTTTCCCTATACAATTATTCAATGCCAACAATTGAAATATGGTGAGTTTTGATGAAATACAATGAGAAAAATTGAAATATGGATGAGTTTTGACATGCATAGACAATCTATCTATCCACTTAAAATGAATTGCTTAGGATTGGCCTTTGAGGAAAATTCTGAAATGAAAAGCTTTGACTATGAAGCTCCCATTTTCTGTGCCTTACTAATTTTCTTCCATTCACTGTAGGCTTTGTTCTCTGTTACTCTTGGCCCTCACCTGATCAGTCACTTACACCTTGCCATGACTGAGTTTCCACCGATGTTTAATCTCCTCCATCTCCATCCCATTTGGCAGTTCTCTGGCCTCCATAATACTTTATAATAATATTACAGTGTTTTCATTCTAAACCTGTTATTCTATTGAATGCCTGAAAGTACTTATTTTCAGTCAGAAGGATTTTAGAAAAATAATAGGGACAGTTTCAGAAATACCAAGGACTTCCCCTATACTCGTTTCAATTATTGAGCCCGCTTAACCTAAAAGATAGGCTAGTCATAATGGCACTAAATAAATGGGAATGACTATAATAGACTAAGCAAAACCAATCAATGAGAAGATAAACTGCTGCTGAAGGATAACCAGATAATCCAGGAAGCATGGCATTCTGAAGCACAGCTGGCCCAGATGCCCTGGAAAAGAGTGTTCTCCACCATAGAACTGGAATTTTAAAAACAGTAGGAGCCAGTTGGTACATTTTTTTGGACTTTGCAGCCCATATGACCCCTGCTACAACAACTCAGCTGGACCTTTGTGGAGAGTAACCAGGCATGGGCAACACAGAGGGTCTCATTCCTTATAAAGCATTATTTCCAACAGCAGGCAGCCTGGCAGATTTGGTATGGCCCTCTTGTTCTAGAATACAGCCTTCACTGACTTAACAACTGGATGCAATGTACAGTCTTGGTGTCAATTTGTCTTGGAGCAAACCGTCTGTCAAGAAGTTTGGGAATGATTGGTGCAGTTATAATAGGGCTTATAGATGATGACTGACTTAATGAGGTCCAACCTATGACTTCTCCGCCTCATGGTGGAGTGGAGGCACACACCAGTTTTTGAATTTCAATCTTTTACTGGACTAGTAATACCTGAAAGGCACAGCGAGCCACACCCCCAGGTCGGCCCACTACTGTGTATCTGAGCTATGATGTTCAGAACATAATGGAAATGGAACACATTTTGGGCTAATGACAGATTTTTGGGGATGCAAACCTATCCTACATCAAGGAGGATCTGTACCTAATGGTTTACAATTTTGTTAACATGGAAAAGGTAAAAATACTAACTAAAACGCACATTATTATATTTTATATAATATTACTATTTCAGTCATTTAAAATGCTTATGCCTAAAACTTTAAAGTAATAATTCAACAAAACCCCATTAGGGCTGGGAAAACTGTTTTGAGTTTTCCAATGAGAATTATCTAAATTCTTACATTTTTACCTTTAAAGCTTTTGTACAACATACTTTCACTGATTTGTGATAGAAAGTTTACTTATTTATTTAGTAACACATAAGAAAGCTAAAAATTATTGTATACCTAAAGTGATTAAAATGAAAATACCAAAAGCCTCAAAATTCCATCATTTTTTGACAATTTTTATCTTTACAAGGTAAATACAAAACACATTTAAAATATATTTTGAAAAGTAAACTAAAACAAATATTACTACTTAAATGAATAAATCCTCAATTTTTCTAGAATTTTAATGGTTTTTGGAACTGTTCTTAAGAGAATAAGAAACAGACTTCCCACAAATTGTTACTTATAAATCACATTTATTATTGCCCACAGGAAATTTTATGCTTAATGTATGCAATGAATTATGTGAGGCAATAAATGGGTGTCATTTAAATATACATAGCTATTAACTGTGGATTTCACATTTTATTAAAGGAATTCTGCAATGCATTTCTAAGTGGTTGTCATTTCACATAACTGAGGCTAAATTTACACAAAGTAGTTCTTCTGTATAATGTGTTTTTTGACTCAGTTAGCTTTTCATATTTTTCACTTTATTTTGATTTTCCTTGTGTAATCAAATGTAAGAGCTTAAATCTTTGCACAGGTGCTAGATACATGGCTCAGTAAGTAGAAGAACTTCCCGTGAAAACATGAGGATCTAAGATCAAATCCTTATCACTCCTGTAAAAATCTGGGCATGGTCCTGCATGCATACCTAACTCCAAAGCAGCAGGGAGCAGAGAAAGGACAATCACTGGGGCTTTCCTGCTTCCTGACAAGCTCCAAGTTCAGTGAGAGACCCAGCCTAAAAGGAAAAACAGTCATATCTGACATCTTCCTCTGGCATCTGCATGCACACCCATGCACCTATGTTCATATATGCCACATACTCTCACATAGGTGCACAAGCATACAATATCCTCATGTGGGTGATTTTCGTAGGGAAAGATTCATAGTTTTTGACCCATGTTCAGTTCAGTGAAGTGCAATAATATGGAACTCACGTCTATAGAGATCCAAGTGTGTATGTATATACATATATCTTATTTATGAATATACTATATTGATATATTATCTATATTATATAGTATATATTGTTTGCTCTAGCTCTCTAGAGATACATGAGTTAGATTTCTACAAACACAAGAAAAATGGTTATAATTTTCCTACCAGTTTCCTCTTCTGAAAATCCACTGCACTTGATTGCATGCAAGTGCCTTCAAATTTCTCTTACATATATGTCTTAGTTTCTGTTCTATTTCTGTGACAGAGCATCATGATGAAGATAACTTATAGAAGAAATCATTTACCATTCAGGTGTGTAGCATGACAGCAGACAGACAAGCATGGTACTGGAGCAGTAGCTGAGAGCTTATATCTGATCTATAAGCATTAGATAAAGAGGGAGAGTCAAGGAGGAATAGTGTAGGCTTTTGAAACCTCAAAGCCTCCTCCCAGGAATGTACCTCCTCCAACAAAGCCATACCTCCTAACCCTTCCCAAACAGTTCCACCAACTGGGGACCAAGTATTTAAACATATGAACCTATGCCACCCATCTTCATTCAAAAACTATAAAGTGATAGATTAAGATATTGTTCAAGGGTAGCATGCCAAGTATTTGAATGCAGAATCTGTCTTATGAGTTAAATCACCAAGACCATGCTCTGGGCCCACATGATAAGGCTACTTTGCTTTGAATTCATTGACGTCTCTCCCAATTTTCCTGTTTCTATCTGCACTTCCCCTTTGTAGTTTGATCCTCTGACATCTCAGACCATGAGAAAATCATATCCAACTATTTGACAGTCAAAGTTTCTTAAAACCCTGTCGTCTATTCATAAGAATTATATTTAGTACTTTTAGCAAATATCATAAAATGAAAAGACTCATATATGCCTTAAGAAAGTATGATTCTAACTTATAAAGCCTTGTAAATACTACTAATACAAATTAAAAATAAAATCAGTGTAATCCAAAATAGAATAGAAACAGTCATTTTATTAGGTTGGGTCATGGCTGCCTAACTGAGAGACTCTAGCCCTATGGGCTGAAAATGGATACCCCAACATTACCGAAGAACTTTAGGTGACAGTGCAGGCAGCCAGCTGTCTCTGTCATTCTATATTTTTGGAAATTGCTTACAATGTTCTTCCTGTTTACTTGGGTAATAATATATCCTTCTGAGGTCTTTGATGTAGTTGAAGACTAGATAGTTATAATTATAATCTTCCTTGGTTATGATAAAACATAAGTTAGATATGAAACATTATATTCACAAATATAGGATAAACAGAATATTCTCTTTAATTTTATCAAGTACAAATAGATTATATATTGTAACTGTAATTCTTGCTTGGTAATTGTTTTGTTATATATAACATATATATATATATACACATCTATATGTCTATATCATATTTTACTATGTTAAAGTTAAAACCTTCCTTTTTGATTAGACAGAAGAGGGGAAGTGCTATGGAATGTCATTCTGTATGCTGTGAATGTGTGTTGCTCTGATTTGGTTGATAAATAAAATGCTGATTGGCCAGTAGCCTGACAGTATAGGCAGCATAAGGAGACAAGAAGAATTCTGGGAAGAGGAAGACTGAGTCAGGAGTCACCAGCCAGACACAGAAGAAGCAAGATATGAAGGCAGAACTGAGAAAAGTTACCAAACCACATGGCTAAACATAGATAACAATTATGGGTTAATTTAAGTGTAAGAACTAGTCAGTAAGAAGTTTGAGCAAAGGGCCAAGCAGTTGTAATTAATATTAAGCCTCTGTGCGACTATTTTATAAAAGGCTGTGGGATTGTGGGTAAGAGATTTGTCCCAACCACGGACAAGGTGGGACACAGAAAAACATCTGACTACAGCTGCCCAAATATATATGAACTACTCTGTAATACTAGGATCCTTGTAGGTATAATTGAATGAGAGATCTGGTTATTACATCATCCTGAATTAAACAAGTGAGGCTGAGATACAATGAGTTGTCCTTCTTGGAAGCAGAGAAATACACACAGAGAGAAGACTTGTAACCATGAAGGCAGATTGCAATGACTTACAAGCCACAGAATACAAAAGATAGAATCTGTCACCAAAATCCAAGAGTGAGCTATAAGACAGAGCCACTCTCAGAGACTCACAAACAAACCACCATGTTCAGCACCTTCAATTTTTACTTTGTAACTCCATAATGGTAATAGAAAAAAATTCTTATCACCCAATTTGTTATACTTTATTATAATAGTTCTTGAAAACTAATATAGGCTGGTACTTTTAAAACCCCTGAAATATGAAAAAGAACACCTACATGTTATTGCATCCTGATAATGAACAATGATAATAGTATCTGTTTTTAGCCTTATCTTTGTGATTTTTTTCATGACTTTGTCAACCTTGATCCCTAAACATGTGTGTTCAATGGTTGATAAAACCAGGTTTGCCTACCTATTCCCAAATATTGTTGATTGAGTCATTATCCTTAGTCATCTTATTTTAGAAACATTTCTTTCACAATAAGCCACAGATCTAAAATAGTGAGAAAAAGGCTTAAATGCCAGCATAAATTTGGTAGGTATCCTTCTACAAATTAAATTCAGAAATGACAAGCACACCCATATCTTTGCTGGTAGCCACACTAGAGGCCTTCAGAATACTTCCCAGTGAAAACATTTAAGTACAAATAGCAACTCAAGATGGTCAGGAAGGGAGGCACTATTAAAGTATCACATTGTTCATTTTGATCAACATTATTTTTAACCTGTTGTATAAATCCAGGAATGCACCCTATCAAAGGGAAGGAAGGCATACTGTTGTTGGTTGTTTACTCTTTTGTTCTTCAGGGGCCCACCACACAGCTCCCAAACAAATCACACACAGAGGCTTATTCTTAATTATAAGCCAGCCTTAGCTTGGTTTATTGCTAGCCAGCTTTTCTTAATTTTAAATTATACCATCTATCTTTTCCCTCTGGGCTTTTATCTTTGTCTATTTCTGTATCTCTTTTTTGCTTTCTTACTCCATTGCTGATTATGTAGCTGGGTGGCTGGCCCCTGGAGTCCTCTTCCTTCTCTCTTGCTCTATGTTCCTCCCCTTCCAGTTTTCTCCTTTTACCTACTCTCTGCCTGCCAGCCCCATCTGTCCTTTCTCCTGCCTCGCTATTGGCTGTTCAGTTCTTTATTAGACCACCAGGTGTTTTAGACAGGCACAGTAACAAAGCTTCACAGAGTTAAACAAATGCAACATAAACAAAAGTAAAACACCTCAAAATAATATTCTACACTGGCATACCACACCAGTTGGATAAGAATCTGAACAATTCTGGAGCTCAAAGAATGAGAGTAGCTGAATTTGCACTAGTTGTATGCCTGTGTAGCTGAGAGTTCTCCAATATAATATCAATAGAGAATGCATTTCTCATTAGAAGATAAGAGAATTTTAACATGTTAATCTGAACCTTACACATGTACAGTTTTTTATTAATTCAACAGCCACTGTAACAAATGTTTAGATCTTACACCAAAAATGCTTTTGGAGAGAGAGACAACATTGTTTGCTGTTTTGGTGTGGAATTGCTGGTGCATAATAATATTAGAACACTATTAGCCCAATTTTATTATCATTTATAAATTCTCTATAAATAATGCAGCTCCTTATTGTCTATACCCACACAGACCACTTCCATTTCCCTGTATCTGGAACTCCACTGCCATGAAGGTTAAGAAAGAGAATGGGAAGCCATGTTAGATTTTAGGGATGTCATACAAATTTTCTCCTCCATGAGCTCCGTGAGTCCTGGCTTCCCTACCGCTAGCTTCCTCACCTGTGACTGGAAATCTATGGTATCCATCTCTTGCCCCTGTACCCTTCCAATATCTGCTTCTGCTCTCATGTGGCCTTCACATTGTGTATCTCTGTCTGTAATCCAATTACCCTCCTGTAAGTCTTATTGAACTAGGACCCACACATATGACTGAATCATGACTTAGACTCTATCTCTGAACAAGGTCATATTCATAGTTATGTGAGCTAGGTCTTTAACCTATACTCTCAAAGGACATGATTCAATTCACAATAAAAGTTGAACTGTTCAGCTCCTGTTAACCACAAAATGTTTTGCATCACATTAGTATCACTGGAGGTGGCTTCTTATGGATTCTGAAGGCTCATTTGAAATGGCAGTGATTCCTTTTCAATGACAACACACTGAATAGTGTACATTCATTGTCCTTTTCTACAAGAAAAAAATTAACAAAAGTTCTGAATATTGATTTGAAAATGATTCATAAAAAATTGTTGCAGTTTATAATACATTTGCTGTTCTTTCTGAAGCCTCTTTATTTGATACCTACATTCTTGGCAATGCTTCTCAACTGACCCGACCACTCTGCTGTATGTAAGTATTCTGATTTTTAAAAAGTTATTTACATGTACTCCCTTCCTTTTTAATTTTAATCTTTTGGCTAAGTTGTACTCTTTTAAATTTCTCAAAAAAATCATCAGTTTTTGGTTAATAAAGCTTTCTTATATATCCTTAATTTCTTCCATAAAATCTCAGGCAATTTTAAAAGTGGTTGTCTTTCCTCACTCAACCTTTGGAATGGTTGAAAGGACCTTTAGCTCAATAATGAGATCTTGTGAAACCCTGACTTTCATGCACATATAAAATGCTTTGTCTTTTCATGCTTTGTTTCTCAGCTTTCTTAAATTCTTTGAACAACCATGTCACCTTTCCATCTACGTATCTAACAGAATTTTTCCCATAGTGTGGTGATTTCAGTATTACACACATGTGCACAGCTCTCAATTTTCCTTACTATTTCTTCATTTGACTTCTGATGGAAGACCCCTGGACTCAGTGACCTGGGACTCTGCTTGGTTTGTGTTATGTACCACGTCATCTTCTAATAGTGCCCTTGGCAACCTGCCTCTTCATCTGCATGTACTATGCACACACACACACACACACACACACACACACACACACACACACACATCCCTCTCCAAACAAGGCACTTAACAAACTTGGAACCCAGCCAGCTACACATGCATCCCTCTCAAACCACTGGGATAAGTTTTTCCTCCCCTTGACAACCATCAAACTTAAGATTCTATTTGCTCATACTCTTGTTATATACCAGGTAGAGGAATGGAAAAGCCAATCTTTTTTGAACCAGTTTTGATTGCATGAACAATACAGTAAAAGAATGTTCTCAAGTGAACTTTAAGGGAAAATTATTAGCTATCTTCTGCCTGTTCATAATTGGGTGTGCATATGATAAAATCAGATGCATTGTAAGAAGGGACATGCACAGTAGAAAAATGATTGTATGACCTAATCTACCAGTCAGAGGCCCTTAACAAAATAAATATATCCTCTTGAATCCCACAAAAAATTCTAAAACAATAACCAAGACCCTTGCATATCTTATAAGTTCTGCTGCTCCCCTACAGTATGTTCTTGTCTTTTTATTACTTGGCTTATAGAGTTTCTTTGCTATTTTTGCAAATATATGTGAGACTTAATTCAATGTAGATGAATTTCTAAATAGTCTTACTAAATAAGAAACACAGAGCAAAATACAGACATAATAGCCAAAGAGATCAGAACAATAGCCATGGCTAGCCTTAGCTTACCACCAAGAGTAGCTTCCCCAGAGAGAGCTCCTTCCTGTGTAACCTGTGTTTTTATTGCTTTCCTATTCTGCCTTCTCATTGGTTCCTTGTCACTGCCTGTCTATACAGACCTCCAGGTCTCTATGGTTGGTACTGGGATTAAAGGCTCATGTTACCACACTTGTCTGTGTCCATGATCACACAGAGATTCTGCCTGCCATGTGATTGGATTAAAGGCATGGGCTACCACCATCTGATTTCTATTTATGGCTATTTGACCTCGGATCTCCAGGCAACTTTATTTATTAACATATAAGTAAAACATAACATTTCAGTACAAATAAAGTATCACTACATTTCAATCCTTTTAATGAGGGCTCAAAAACCTGGAAACCCCTGGCCCCGCCCATTACCACTGGCAGCAGTATTCTCCATTTATATACAATACAAACCCCAGCTACTACCTAAAAGGCATTCCCAGTTTATAGGAAAATTTTATATTTACCACTGACATTTTATTGAGACAAAAAAGAAACATTTTGTGTTGGCATTTATTATGTGGAGTCTTAGCTGGAAGACTTTTATCTTAAGTGGTAAATGGTCTAAAAATAGAACTGGGAATCTGGGTACTACAGTTTGAATGTGTTCATTCTAAAATTCACAAGTTACCTATGTGATAGAGGCAGTTGAGATTTTAGAAGGTATTTAAATAGGAGATCTATTCCCTGTGAATGCAATTGTGTGTTGCTATTATAAAGGTTTTATGCTGCATTTGAATAGCTTGACCTTCTGCTTTTTGTCATGTGGATTCTGTGTTCTTTCTGTGTTAAGGATGGCCCTTCAGCAGCAAGGAAAACTCTTTAACCTTAGGTTTTGGTTTTTTTTTTTATCACCCATAGCTGTGAGCAATAAATTTCTGATATTTAAAAATTATTCTAACTTAGGTACTCTGTTATCGAAGCATAAATAGACAAAGAAGCTTGGTTCCAACTGATGAACTTCTAGAAAATTAAGAGTACTAACAGTGAAGATAGAATCCTTTCAAGAAACAGAATTGTCACAAGGTGACTCAAATACACAGGCTTTAAGGACAGGAATGTTCAAACTGTGTGCAGACTTAAAGGAAGAAATGAGGGATGGTGAGCATCAAGACAGCTGCAACACAAAGCCTTTACTAGTCCTGAGGCATGATAGCAGCTGGGACTAAAATAGCTCATTGAGAGCTGGAGCCTTGGAAGAAGAGTCCTGGTGGCTGTTGTCAATGGAATTCTTTTCAGAAATCATCCTGTCCTCTGTCTCCCTTCTGCTTCCTCATCAGTGTTTCTCTTTGGCCATGCCCCTCTAGATTGGCTAAGGAGACACAGGGGTATAAATGCACATAAACTTTCTACCCAAGGCAAAGAAAAAGGCAAGACATGTTAAAGAGTAGATAAAGGAGAAAATAATGGGGTTAAAGCAGCTATGCTGAAATAGCTGGGTAGTGGAATTACTAAGTCCTATTGGGCCACCACTTTCTTCAATGCATGAACAAGCACTGGATCTCTTAGAAGTTGAGATTGAAGCTGAATAAAGGGTCTGATTGTTAGTCACTCAAGTTTAATTCATACATCATCCATGATTATTACGAAGAACATTAGAAATGAGTAAAATATGCACAAGAACTTAGCATTGAAATCATTTCTAACAGCTATTGTAACCAACTAGGAGTGCACATCATCCTGATTTGAGCTCTGCCATTAGGCATGGTTGTCTGATCAGAATATATTTCTGATTGTGTTTTCCACCACTGAAATGCACTGAGCTCTGCCATACAGTATTCAAAGTGTGCCATCTAAGTGAAATCTTACAAAACTAGTGGGATGTCAGCTGAACAAGAAAGCAAAAGGGGCATGTAAGACTCTTGACATAAGACACGCCCTCCAAATGTCTTCTTTCATACATACTAGAGGAGGGAGATTCATTTAGGTCATACTAGAGGTACAAGAAAAACAAAAAGTAGAACTCAGCTCCACCTCATCCCAAAGTTTTCCCATTATCCTAAAGTCAGAGGTACTACATATCATATCAAACTTAACTAATATAATCTCTACTACAGTGTATCCAGAGAGAACTGCCAGGATACTAGGTATCAGAAAAAGGCAGGACAGCCAGAATGACAGTCATTTTCCTTGCAGTTATAGATCACATCATCCTTGGGTACCATATTCAGTGTAACCAGCAGGGACATTATGAAGAATCCTAAACACTAAAGAGAATGAACAACCTCATGAGCCAGAAATTTTGGTACTGGATGTTTACCCAAAGGAAGTTAAATCAGAGTACCAAGACATAAAGTCTCATATTTATTTAAGCACTATTCACCAAGGCATAGCTTCAACAAGAGTGACTATCACTAGATGAAAGGGTAAATAAAATGTCACATGATAACCCCTCCCCCCCCCACACACACACTCACAATCACACACTGGAATGCCATCCACTCAAAAGACAAAAGTAAAAAAACTTGTGATTTACTGAAACACGGAAAGAACTGGAGACCATGCCGCTAAGTAAATAAGGCAGATGACAGACAGACAGACAGACACAGGTGCTCCATCTTTAGAGAAGGACCTCCTAAGTTCACCCTACCAAAATGGGTCCAATGGGTTGGTGTAGCCCAAGTCTATATCATCCAGGCAAACTGTAGTTTAGAAAATATGTTTGGATACTCCATACTGATGCACAAAATAAAAGGCCATTCATGAAAAGAGCACAGGATTCTCCATGGGGATGAAAAATGGATGTATAAAGACAAATAACTTAGGGAGACATGAAGACATGAAAATGACTAAAAACCCAAGACTCTGATGAGACCTCACCATGGTGTAAATGCTGTGCCCTTCCCTGCCACTGTCCGCTTCCAAATAGATGGTTATTGAAAGGCCGCTATGGTAAGCTATGGTTTTCTGCTTTAGTGATGTTCCATACAGTGTTAAGAGGGGAATTTGTCATGGTGTCTAGGCAGTCTAAATAGACTGATAGTGACATAGGCATAGTGTGTGGGAAGGTGCCTTAAATGAGATGAATCGTGTGTTATTTCAAATAGATGATCTCTGATTTCTGTATGTATTTATTTCAGGTTCTGTGACAAGAAACTTGAATTTCCAGTCAAACTTGAATTGCTGACTTTAAACATTAATAGTTAAACACAATAGTGAGGATCTGATTCTACTTTTCTTCCTAAATACATTTTTAAATTTTATTGATATAATAATACATCTTTATGGAGAACAGTGTGGCAGTTTGGGATTTCTATACTGTGTATTGACTCGAGATGATTAGGTTATATTTCACCTTAAACATTTACATTGTTTGTGGTATCTGGCTGTAACTTTGGACCCACTACCCAGTTTTTCCCATATTTCTCTCTTCTCTTCCTCCCTTGGACTTTAGTGACTACTGTTCTTACATGAGCACTCATATATTTCACGTGTGATTAAGACCATACAGTACTTGTCTATTTAGCTGTGGCTCATTTCACTTAGCTTAGTACTGTTTCTAGTGCTTTCCATGTTTGGATGTTTGGATTTTTATTTTTTATTTTTTGAATGGATAGAATTCCATTTGTGTGTGTGTGTGTAATTTGGTTTATCCGTTCATCTAGGTGATGAACACCTTGGTGATGTCATGTCTTGGTGGCCAGTGTTTGAATAAATGGGACTATATCTCTTGAGATAGAGTTCATTTTCTTTGGCTAAATACCCCATGATAAAATTGCTGGATTATAACATAGTTCATTCATTTCAGGTGTTTTGTTTTATTTTTCAGCCTCCATATTCTTTATTAAAGTGGCTGTACTAATACACATTTATCCAAACCAGAGCAAAAATAAAAAGGCCAAAATAAATAATCTGATTTGATAACAGGAAAATGACTTGAGCAGCCACATCTCAAAAAAGAACATGCAAATGGCCAACCAATATGAAAAATACCTGACCTCACTAATCTTTGGGGAAACAAATCGATATAATCACCCTACATTAAGATATAATCACCCTACATTAAAATGACAAGAAAAGATAACCAATATGTTTCAACCAAAGTCCCCATTTTTTTCTAGTCACTAGTGCTTTAATAGTTGAACTTTACAAATATATTAATTTCACACATACTGCATTTTTAGAACTGGAACTTATTTAGAAATTGTTTCATATTTACAGAATAACAGCAGAATTAAAATCCCAGAGATTCAGAGTTCTATTAAGTAAAGCTGGGGAGGGAAACTTAAATCGTGGATAAACTATTCAGGAAACTGTCAAGCAGTCATGGAAGGTGAGGAGGGTCTGCCAGCTACAGGGGTCATTGCAGCAGCTGGAGTGGGCAGGTTGTAAATGCAGAAGAAAGTATTACATGAAACTCAAACGCTCGTTGGTGGAGCCCCATGTGGTCTATGTGTTTGTATACACAATTTATTATTATCATCACTATATATAACTCTCGTCAGTCTGCACTAGTAAAGAACAGCTGTCTCCCGCACAACAATGTGCCTCTGAGGAGTTCCTTAGGAAGTCTCAGCTCAAAGCAAAGCAATCAAGACTGATTAAAAGGATAGTATTTAACCAGGGGAGAGGCAGAGCCGACAGGGAGGAAGGAAGAAGAAATCATTAACACTTAAAATCGCACTTGCTTCATCCATGGCTATTATTGAATCTATAATTATGCTGATATCTGTTTATATTCACAATCACCTGTTCCAATGAGAGAATTAGAATGTTTCCTGTGATGACACATGCTTGGTAGCATGGGAATAAAAGTCACATTATAGTCCTAGCATGCAATGTGTGCTGTTCATTATCATGCATTTGTGTAAAGCACAAATGTGGTAGGCATTGAGAACTTAAACTACTGGCACCCTCTTTAAAGTCATCTTCCCAGGAGGCTATAGAGTGCTGTTTCCTCTTTTTTCTTTAGGGCAGTTTATTAGTCATTCATGAGTCTCTCTTTCTCTCTTTCTGTCTCTCCCTCTCTCTGTTACTCCCTCCCTCTCCCTTTCTCCTTCTTCCTCCCACACACATACTTCATAAATATTTATAATATTTTAAATCAGCATTTGACCTTGAATATTCATGGATATTACTAAGTTGTGTTTTTGTTACAGACTAAATACTAACATACATTTGAAATAGTTCAGATTCTAAAGGCATTCCTTTAGTTTTCTTTTAAAAAATAAAACCAAACAATAGTTATTTACTGTCTTAGAGATATTGCTCTTCCTTTTAATGTAAAGATTCACTTATTGGAAAAAAATTATTCCTTCTTTTACAAATCTGAATGAAAATTAGTTTACATTATTTTATCATTACAAGTGAATCAATGCATTTCACACACATGTACACATACACACATGTAAGAAGAAGCAGATTACAACATGGTTATTTTAGAAGTTTGTAATTTTTTTCCAACATAGGTTATATAATAATTGCCAACCATTAATGAATGGTAATTCAACCCATTTTCTCTTATAATAGATTCCCTATATTTAACTGTTATGTAGTACATATCCACAGAGAAGAGAAAAAAGCCTCCATCTCTCAAACTAGTTAGATATAATCATATGGCCACATTCAAATAAAGACAAATCAAAACCCTAACAGAACTGTTTGAAAAGTCAAAATAATCTATGGTCACAGTAAAGCAGTTGGACTTCATGGTCAAACCTCCAATTTGAGCAAGTGAAGTTATTCCCTAAAAGGACTGCAGACCATTTGCACTGGATAACCAACTGGTGTGCTCTTCCTAGAGGAAAACCTTCTCCTACCCTCTGAACTCTTAGTTGCCCATGGTTCTTTGTTTATAGTTGAAGCCTCATGCCCCCCCCATATAAAACCTCTTAAAAGTCCATACAGAAGAAGGATATGAAGCTGGGAGAGGTTATGGGGAGAAGGGAGATTTGGGAGAGGGGGAGTGAGGTGGATATGACCAAAGTACATTGTACGTATCACATTAAATTCTTAAAGAATAGATAAGTAAAATAATTTTAAAGTCCATACAGAGTATATTCCAAGCCTTTGGATACTATAAAATTTATCAAAAAAGTAAGAAACCACTACTTTCTCATAAATGATTGATTATTAATATCTTCTTCAAATTCTCTGACCTACTGAAAGTGAAATTCCAATAGGGTTTACTGTGCAAATTTGAGAAATCTCAGGCCTAAGTGTTGTAACCTAAGTGATGGCTTAATTGTCTGCTCCATGACTAGGAAATGCCATGTCCTTCTATACTTAAAGTTAGGAATGAGAGTCTTCTTCCTGTCTATGGAAGCCTACAATGCTTTGCCAGAACAAATGACACCAAGCCTCCAGATGGGTATTCAACTCCCACATAGGAAACAGATGTAGGAGAAAAGCCAGTGGTTCTGGTGATATCAAGCAGTGTCTTCAAGCCAGGTATGTATCAAAGTCATAATTGGAAGGGAGTACTCTTGATAGGTTGGAAATTATGTTAAAGACAAATATAGAGGTTCGTGCTGAAGAAAAATTTCAGGGGCATGGATATATAGCAACTCAGAAGCCAGACACACAGATAGACTCCGGCAGCTGGCTGCAAATATCTACAGGCCAAGCTTTTCAGGATCCAGTGAGTCCCAGTCAGGGGCTTCAAGATGATGGAGTTTACAAGATATATGGGTGGGAAGGATGCTCAGACCTCAGACAGTGCCAAAACGCTTGTTTTGTTCCTTTCTTCTCAGTCTTGAAGTTCTTTCATTTCTTCAGACTGCAGATACATGGTTGTGGCAGAGAGACTGGGGATACAGGAAATGGACCTCCAAACCATTAGTACAAACTGCTTGTTTTTAGAAAAGTTTGGAGCTTTTATTTTTCCTATTTACTGAGAGCACTGTGAAAAGTCAGTTTAATTCCTAGATATTTATTACTGTCTCTGTTGCTTATATTAGATATGAAAGGCTTCAAATATATATAAGAGCAGAAAAGGAGCTTGATACATTTCTTGCTTCAGCAATTTTCCTTCATCTGTAACCACCACCATAATCCTAGGCCCCTAGACTATTTGAAAGCAAATCTCACACAATCATAAGTTCGTATAGAAATATTACAGCATATCTGTCTAAAATACAAAGAGTGAATGTGGGATCAACATGAGGAGAATATTACTCATGTTCTCAAAAAAAAATGCTACTTCACAAAAAGGCAAGTTATTCATGTACTCTCTTCAGCTCACTCTTTCTGCCTTTAGAATAAGTTCAGCCATGATGGATTACTTAGCTTTCTTCCTGTCTGCCCTGGAAATTCCAACATTTGCTCAAATGAAGTCAAGAAGAAATGTGGTTGTATTAGCTTCTTTCAAAAGCGTATCAACTTTGCAGGTTAAAAAAGGTAAATTCCCACACTGTGTAAATGAGAGATGTCCAATGACCTTATCCAGATGACTGCACATGATGTCTAGGTCAAAAATAAATCTACAAATTCATTCCTCATGCATTAGCTCATCACCTCATGGTCGTGGATCTCAAATACCATGCTCAAGAAACTTACATAACTCCCTATTGCCTAGTGGTCTCCCACTCAAATGCTTTATAAAAATAATTTCTACCAGCTGTGGTTTTTATTTTTATCCATTCAAGTTACGACTACCTCTTCCTTCTGGCCTTGACAAACCCTTAGTGATCATGGTGGCCACACCATTTGCTCTTGCTTGACCATTGTGCAGCCTTTCCCCCGTGACACATTTTTCATTTTCATTTGTGTATGCCATTTGTCCTGTCTCAACAGCAATGTTCCTAGTTAAATGTAATTATTAGCTTTTGAGTACTACCAAATAGTAAAAGAAAAACTACTATTCCAATTATTTTTTATTTCATAAACTGTTCTTCTTGTCAGTCATGAAAACATGAATACTGTCCCTGTGTTAGATAGTTTTATGTCAACACAAACTGAAGTCACCTGAGAGGCAGAAAACTCAATTAAGAAAATGCATCTTGAATATCAGACTGTAGGCAAGCCTGTAGGACATTTACTTAATTAGTGATTAATGGGATAGGGCCCAGTCCATTGTGGGTGGTTCCATCCCTAATATGGTGGTCCTGGGTTCTGTATAATAGCAGGCTGAGTAAGCCATAATTAGCAAGCCAGTGAGTAGCACACTTCCATGGCCACCATCAGCTCCTGCCTCCAGGTTCCTGTCCTGTTTCAGTTTTTGCCTTTACTGCTTTTGATGAACTGTGAGCAAATAACCCCTTTCACTGCCATGTTGCTTGGGTCATGGTGTTTCATCATAGCAATAGCAACCCTAACTGAAACAGCCATATAACATTAATATGAAGAATTCAATTTTACATTGCTTTGAAGCAAAGAGTAATATCTGTTTTACTTGATATCTTCATGATAGCAAAACTGTTGATCCTGAAATATGATTTGACACATATGTTATGTTAAACCACACAATAATAATCTATAGGTTAGTGTATTGATATTAGAAAATGGGTTCAGCCTCAGTCATTTGTTCAGCAAACACTGAGCATAAATTGGTTAACAAAGGTCTCTTTCTAGATCTAAGGGTATATCAGTAAACAAAATAGACTAAATCCCTATATTCCCATAACTAAATTCTAGACATGGTTAAAGAAAAGTAAACATATAAATATAGAAGGTAATCTTAGGTGTCAACAAGTGATATGAGTCAAAATAAACCCAAATTGCAAATAAATAAACAAGAAATCAGATGTGAAAGCTGTGATCCAGTGGAGGGCCCTATACCCACATGCATACTAGCAATGCCAACTGGATTCAGTGGATTTTTAAAAGACCACATGAAGTTGGGAGGGAAAAGTGGTAGTGTGTACATGGGAAGAGTTGGAGTGGAGGGAATAGGGATGGATTTGATCAAAATATATTATATACATATATGTGTACACACACACAAACTATATATAGATGATGGAGTTATGCACATAAGATGATAATGCTATATAGACTATCTAACAAAACACACAGGGCCAGGCATGAGAAACCCCCTTTCCAGTCTTTGATCAAGGTGGTCTAACAGGTACCCAAAACAATACAGGCTATTTCCATTGCCCTTGGCTGCCTCCTACTACCTGAAGGTAAGACCCAGTTGCTGAAGACTCCATGCAGTTTGAACACAGAACTTGAAGGAATCAATGTGGAAATGACTTGGATTCCTCTTCCCTAAGGACCAGCTCTCATAGTATAGGAAAGTGCTGTGCAAGCAGACAAGGGGGAATAGCCATCAATAGTCTTACCCAGCTATGCACCACAACAATTACTGACCCAATAAGATCTCTCCAATGGTATGATAGAGGCATTTTGTTTAGGGAGTAAAAATAAATAAATAAATAACTGTCTAACTTGACTTAAGGCCTTATTGATAGGAGGGAAGTCATGCCCAGTACTGTAAACCAAGCTAAATGGTTGTATCTGTTTGAGTTAGAAATGGAATGTTTTTTATTCCATTGAGACTTTAAGGATAGAGAATGCGTGAGGTTGTTGGTTTTAAGCATCTGGAGCTCAAATGAGTGCTCAGAGAGAGGTCTGCATGATGATGAGTTATTCAGTTGGACATATCAAAGACCCGATGAAGAAATCACCCCTTTTCCTTCCCAGAACTTCTGAGCTCTAGTGCAGTGTCTAAGAGCTGCCATGAGGTTTAGCTGGGCCTGCCCACCTTTCTGGTTCCTAACTTGGAACAGTGTTACTTTGCCTTTTTCTCCTCATCTGTCCTGTCTTTCAGATGTTGCCCAAAGCCTGCTCATGTTTCAGCTTCCCAACTACTCTTTGAAGCTCATCTCTCCACCATGCTGCTGCCCTGGGTTTTGTGGTTTTGTTGTTGTTTGGTTGGTTGATTTTGTTTCTTTAGGGTGGGGTGAGGGGGATGGTTGTTTGGTTTTGTTTTAAATGCTAATAGATTGTTCTCAGACTCAAAAGACAAATGGAGTGGCTGTGTCAGATATGCTAACACTTCAAGTAAAAAACAAGGGTGAGGAAATTACAGTGGGTCTAGGAAGATGCAAGCCTTTGGTGACTTTGATAAGAGAATGCCCAGTGCATGTGGTGACAAACCTAAATAAAAAATATGAAGTGAAAACCTAGAGAGAATTGTAAGAGGTGGCAATACAGTCAGTCAAATTGCAGGAATTTTTGCTTAAACTAAAAAGCAAAGAGGTGAAGCCATTCCTGGAATATATTCTAATGTCAATGGAGGGTTCTTTTCTTTTAACATGAATACATTATTGCCTTTCCAAGTGCTGCTAATTCGGGTCTAGTGGAGACATGGCAATTGATAATGTGGGGGACATAGGCAAGAATGCAGGAAAGAAATCCTTGGAATAGTGATAGGCTTGGATCCAGGCGCAGGAAGAGAGGCTGCCTGAGATAAGAGCGGGCGCTGTCCATCATGTCAGTAGAACGGGCACAAGAGTGAGACTGAGAGACCACTACAAGAGTGAACATGCTGGAGCAGTGGGAGCTTGTTCTCCTCTCACGGCTTCTGTGGCTTTTTCTAACTGAAAAGGGAATTATACAATCCATTTGAGAAGAGAAAAAATGCCAGCAGCTGTCTCACAGAATGAGAGAATTCCCTGTGTAGGTGATGTTGGGGTTCCATTAGAGATGCTTGCAACCATATTTTGTTCTATCCATAGTCAGCTATTAAAGTGCAGATGTGGAACAGACCAAGGGCTAAGTTTCACTGAGCATAAGATTTCATTGATCAAGTACAAAGAAGGCAGAATGAACATACTGAGGCAATTTGCAAGGGAGTTGTAAAAATAGGTAGAATATAGCTATCTAGCCTTCACGACAAAGAAAGGATAGATGTTACAGAGATAAGGGAGGCATTCATAGGCATAGTAACTCTTAAACTGGGAATCTTAGGGTCGATGAACTAAGAATCTGGGAGTTACGATCAATATGTAAGACCCTCAAAAATCAACATGATGGTGTTGTTTGGATACCAATTACATGAGATCTAAAGTAAAGCCACTGTCTAGAGCTGAGATATATAATATTATGGTCACTACCCTCATGTAGCTACTGAGCACTGAAGTAAGATTAGTTTAAACTGAAATACACTACAAACTAAACATATATAATGATGTTCAGAGATGTGATATAAAAGAGTTGAAAAGATTGTCATTAATATTTTTATGTTCATCATGTGTTGAAAAGATTATATTTTGGATAAAATGGTGCTGGAGTTGAGATACAGATCAATGGAAAACAGAAAGGTGTTGAGATCTGAGGGCAATGGAAATATCATGAACATGGACATTGACAGCACTGGGGAGTATCTGTAAAATATCAAGGAAAAATACCAAAGAAAAATTTCAGTGAATGAATGTGTAACAAGGACGTCTGTAATGACTCAACTTAGAAAGGCATCACGTGATGATTCTGAATGAAAGGGCTAGAGATTGAGAAGAATGCTGTCCACAAACAATGATTAGGAGCCAAGCCTCACCTCCAGATTATATATCACACAGTGTGTACAAGAAAACTTGCACCATGTGAATAGTGTATAGGAGAATCAGAGTCCTTTAAAAATGACTTTCAGTGGAATTTGGAAGAGTAGAGTCATACTATAAAGGGACTAGAGATATGGACTGTTGATAGCAGACTATTAATGCTAGTAAGTGGCAGTTTCAGAGAATCATGTATGTGATCAGATTTGGGAATATGTGAAAATAATTACTTTATATGGAAAGATATGATAAATTTAGCCACCTCTTACGGCTTGTTACACATGTTAACTAAATTAGGTTCTTTCATATGATAATGGTTTCAATAAGATGTCCCTCTATAAATCTCAAACCTTTGAATACTTGGTTCTTTATGGGACAATTAGAATGTGCAACCTTGCTGAGGAAGTATATGTCACTGGAAGTAAGCTTTGAAGTTTCAAAAGCCACATGTCATTCCCAATGCACTCTTTCTGTTTGTGGTTCCAGATACGAACTCTCAGCTGCTGCTCTAGCCACATTCCACATGCTACTTCTGCTCCACTATATTGGACTCTAACCTTAGAGAATTGTAAGCCCCAAATAAACTGCTCTATAGTTGCCTTAGTAATGATGTTTTATCACAGCCATAGATAAATAACTAATACAGAGTGTATACAAGATCTGGTCTATATTTCAGCTCCCTCCTAAGCTTGGCATTCTGAGCACCAATGGCAAAATGATGCAGTTGCATGATCTGCACGTCTCCCACATTCTGCACCCCTTCCATGTCACTTCCTCCTTCCTGTCCCCTCCCCTCCTATGCTATATAAGCCTTGCAGAGGAAAATAAAATTTGCAGCTTGATCAGAATCCTGTCTTGCTGTCGTCCCTTTGTGTCCTCTGTTCCTTTCATTTGCTCCCACAGGTGGGTCGCCCCCATTGAAACCCCGCTGGCTGGGGCACCACACAACTCCCTCTCAAGACTCAGAGATCATTGTGGAAGAGGGAGAAGAAAGAACATAAGAGCCAGAGTCAGTGAATGACTATAAGCAAACAATGTCTTCTGGCCATGTCAAAGCAGCTGCGCATAGAGACTCAGAGACCTGTGCAAGCCTAAGCCACACCAAGTCTCAACACGGAGAAGGGAGTTGGGCATGCAATCCCTCCATTTGCTGAGGAACTATTGAAGATTGTTAGTATGGCGGTTTGAAAGAAAATGCCCCCCATAAAGAGTGGCACTATCAGGAGGTGTGGTTTTGTTGGAGTAGGCATGGCCTTGATGGAGGAAGTCTGTCACTGTGCGGTGGGCTATAAGGTCTCCTATGCTCACGACATGCCCAGTGTAGAATACAGTTCATTTACTGTTGCCTGTGGATCAAGATGTAGAACCCTCATCTCCTTCTCTAGCACCATGTCTGCCTTCATGCTGCCATGGCCTTTCATGATGATAATGGACTAAGCCTCTGAAACTATAAGCTAGCCCAAAATAATGTTTTACTTATTAAGAGTTTCCATGGTCATGGTATCTATTTACAGCAATAGACACCCTAAGACAGAAGTTGGTACCAGGGACTTGGGTATTGCTGTGATTGACTGGAGCATGTTTTGTTCAGAGGAATATGGACTTTGGGACTATGAATTAGAAAATCAGTTGAATACTTTAAGTGGGGCTTAATGGGCCATCCTAGTAGGAACATGGAAGACAGTAGTGTTCAGACTTGAGCTGTGGGGGCCTGGCTCAAGAGGTTTTAGAGGAGAAATTTTAGTATGTTAGCTAGAGATTGTTCTTGTGATATTTTTGTAAAGAATGTGACTGCTTTTTGCCCTTGTCCAAAGAGTCTGCCTGAGTCTAAAGTGAAGAGTTTTGGATTAATTCCATTGGCAGAGGAAATCTCAAAATAGCCTACTATAGACTCTCTCATGTGGTTGTTAGTGTTAACTCTAATGAAGATTTATAATGAAAAAGAGCAAGCTGAGAAGGTAAAAATAAATGTACAATTTGAGAAGGAAAGGAGCACCAGGAAGTAGAATGGACTTAAGTCCTATATTCCAGGAGACAGAGTAAGAGGTAGAATAAAGGGAGAGGTGACCTCAGTGTGAGATCCAACTCAGCTATGTTTCTAACTTTTGAAAAGTAATTAAAGAAAAGCTTAGAGCTGGGTGTGGTGGTACATGCCTTTAATCCCATCATGTCAGAGGCAAATGCAGATGGATCTCTGAGTTTGAGGTCAGGCTGGTCTACAGATCCAGTTTCAGGACAGTCAAGCTGAGGCAGTGAAGGAAACTATCGAAAAAAAAAGAAAGCTGGTGATGATGTAATTGAACAAGGGGACTGTGTTCCAGCTCCATCAAGCAATAGAACTTGGCAGCTTCAGCCACGTGGTTCTGGCTTTAGATTCAAGGATACAAGAAAGGGGTTATAGAATCTTCCTTCTCCACTGAGGAAAGCCACTGAGTCCAGGTATGTGACACGGGTGGTGTCCCTGAATGGAAACCTAGAGAGGCCATTGTGTGAAGCTGAGAAGTTGAAGCCTAGATTGCCTCCGAAACCCAGAGATATTGGAGATGCCAGAGCGTTGCATACCTGCTAAAGCAAGCTGTTAACAAGGAGTGGAACCAGCCCAAGAGAAGTAAGTGTGTTGCAGTCAACAAAGCTGAAAGGGGTTGGAGATCTGAACAGCATTTTGATGTCAGACATAAAGATGTAGAGCTGGAGTTTGCCCAGTGGTTTTCAGTCTTGCTTTGGTCCAGTATTTCTTCACTATGCTCCCTTCCCTACATTTTGGAATGGTAATGTATATCCTGTGTCATTATATGTTAGAAGTATGTTTGGGAGGCACCCAGGCAGTGGTACCAGGCCCTGTCCTTAGTGCATGAGCTGGCTATTTGGAACCTGGGGCTTATGCAGGAACACTTTGCTCAGCCTTGGAGGAGCGGACTGGACCTACCTGGACTGAATCTACCAGGCTGAGCTGAGTCCCCAGGGGAATCTTTGCCCTAGAGGAGATGGGAATAGGGGGAACGGGGGAGGACAGGGGAATCCATGGCTGATATGTAAAATTAAATTAAATTATGAAATTTTAAAAAAGAAGTATGTGATCTGCTTTTTTATTCAGATTTTACAGGGGATTGAAGTTAAGAGATTATATTAATCTCAGAAGATACTTTGAACTTTAGACTGTTTGAGACTGTTATAGACTATGGAGATTTTTGAAGTAGGACTGAATACATTTTTATATTATGATATTGCTACAAGCCTATAGGGACCAGAGAGTGAAATGTGGTGGTCTGAAAGAAAATGGACCCCATAGGGAGTGGCACTACTAGGAGGTGTTACTTTGTTGGAGTGGGTTTGGCCTTGTTGGAGAAAGTGTGTCATTGTGAGGGTAGGCTTTGAGGTTTCCTATGCTCAAGTTATACCCAGTGTGGAATACAGTTCACTTCCTGTTGCCTGTAGATCAAGATATAGAACCTTAGCTCCTTCTCCAGCATAATGTCTACCTGCACAACACCAAGAACTAAATCCTTGAAACTGTAAGCCAGCCCAAATTAAATGTTTTCCTTTTTAAGAGTTGCCATGTTCATGGTGTCTCTTCACAGGAAAAGAAACCCTAACTTAGGTAGTTACCTTCTTGGAATGAGAGAGTCAGTTTTCTCTAACAATGTAGTTAGTAATAAAAATAACCACACTCCATTAGAACACCACACATCCAGGAATATTTTGGCAGCATAAATTGATCTTGATAGATTTTTTTAAAGGTTAGGGAAATCTAGAAAGATGGCTCAGTAGTTAAAAGTGCTTACTACTCTTGCAGAGGACCTGAGTTTGAATCCTAGCACCTAACACAGCTGATCACAACTGTCTGTAACTCTATTGCCAGGGCATTAGGTGCTATCTTCTGGCCTCCATGGGCACCAGGCACATATGTGGTGCACAGACTTACATTCAGACAAAGCACACATACAAATAAAATAAAATTTCTTTTTCAAAAAGAGATTCAAAGTTAGGTGTATAAGGAAGAGGAGGTAGATCTTGGAAGAGTTGGTGAAGGGAGTCATAGTTATTGGAGGAGAATCTACAACCACCAATTTACTAAACCATTATAATCTCTAACAAGAGCCTAGAAACATTTAGTTTTATACCCAAGAGATAAATGTAGCCTTCATTCCTCATCAAGGAAACTTCTCTTTGCAACAAAGACCACTAGAGAAAACCACAATCCATCAAAATACTGATCTGTAGAACCCAGTCCCAGTGGATACATCTACAAAACACTCCTGTACCCCAGGCTCATAAAAAAAGTTGTGAATGAGAGGGCAGGAAGATTATAAGGACCAAAGGCCAGGGGCTGTGAGATTGTGTCTCCTAGTAATATCAGAAGCTATAGCCATTAAATCTCACAAACATGACTGTCTAAATGTGAGGTGAATAAGGATGGATGACACCAATAAACATGCCAAACTAGACAGAAAATAAAAGAAAGAACAATAGGCAACTGAAGAAAGCTGGAAGCAGGAAAGGTGGTCTTTCCTAAGGAAGAGTTCACCAACTGGTTGTCCATTGCCAAATGGTCATCCTTGAAGACATTTATGTAAGTAACATTATATGGACTGAACAGGTTATAATTAGAAATATATAGGGTTAGAGATTTAGCTCAATGGTAGAGCGCTTGCCTAGCAAGCACAAGGCCCTGGGTTCAATCCTCAGCTCAAAAAAAAAAAAAAAAAAGTATAGAAATACGTGTGTGTGTGTGTGTGTGTGTGTATATAAATGTAATAACCAATTTTTAAAAAAGGTCATGAATTTGAAGGAGTGTGGGGAGGGGTATATGGAGCATTTGGAGGGAGAAATTTAATTAAATTATAATCTCAAAAATGTACATTGTACAAAATTCTCAAAAAGATAATATTATGATAATTAATAATAATAAATCAAAGAACAGAGCAGGTAGCTCAGAACAATAGGGCTCAAATGTGTAGAGAATTTTTATAAACTTCCATTGGAACCCAGACTAAATCTTAGGATATGTTCAAGAAGTTTCTTACATGATTGCCTGGCATTGTAGGTTGATTAATCTCTCATAAAATTGTGTATCCTTGGGACCTAAGAGTCCTTCTTTAGAAACAGTGTGTTGGTGAACACACTTAATAAAGGATCTCCAGATGAAAGCACTGTAGATTTAGTGAAGTACTAAATTGTGCTCTAAGTTGCTGTAAGCGAACACAAGCATGGAGCAGAGAGCAAGAGTACAGGAAACGGAGCACAACTCTGAAATCTCAAAAGCTGCTCCTGGTAACATACTTCTTCAGCAAGCCTGCACCTCCCAGACCTCCCAGAGAGCACCACCAACTAGGGAGTGAGTGTTCAAATGCAGCATCTGTAGGGGCCCTTCTCATTGGGCCCATTATACTGTCCGTATAAAGAAAAACTGACGAAGTGATTTAAACCCTCTTCTTACTCTAATACACATGATGTGAGTGATAGAAGTTGTCCAACATTGTCTTAGCAGTCTGGATGCTCTAAGATATATCCCTTCACTTGCCACTTTCCCCATTAGTGTTTACAGAATCAAGAAACAGAGTTCTAAATGTCTTATTTTACCTTGAGAAAAGCAAGCTCAGGAATTCTATTAAGGTTCTTAAAAATGTTAACCTCCAGGCACTCAAGTCTCTTTACAAAGCTTATTTGTGCTTTATGGTTAGAACAGAATACAGGTGTGGTAGTGGTACTAAGCTGGCTATTGACAAAGCCGTTCTCTCTCGGATGACCTCCTGAATCTTGCTTTCTTCATGTAGGAAATGGTGGCAGCTGTGTGCTGGCAGCTGCACTGTGCTCTCTCGAGTTAAAGCAATGCTTTCTCCTAAGACTACACTGTTCATTAATAGGACTTCAATTCTGTGAGCAAATTATTTACCTTTCTATTAAAAAAAGTAAAAAATAAACTCTCTAACCAGCTTCTTTCCCATGCAGCAAAGCAAAGGGATAAAGATATGGAGACCTGGCAAATATCAGTCTTGGGTTAATTCAAAAGGGGCTTTGGGTAGAGGAAGGCTAGGTGACTTAAAAAGAGTGAGGCAATGAATATATCAGCACTCCACAGGGACAAAAAGGCAGTGAAGTAAAAGACTATATCAACCAGACACATCCAACCATAATATGTCACCACCCCCACACTCCATGCTCCCCACCTGCTTTCTCTGTCTGGCTTTTTTTCACTGTAATTAAGGACAGATGCAAGAGCTGAAAGGTTAGTAAAGGCAAGACATTGTAGTGGGAACAGAAAAGGATGAAGAAGAAGACTTGCTTTTGTTTGAGAAGACATAATATTAAAAGTTGTTGAAGAAGGAAATGTAGAGGTGTTTTATTCTATCCCTGTATCTGACATTGGTGGGTGGGCAGCTGGGGATCGGTACCTTAGGCAGGAGATTGGTAGAGGTAAGGATAAACTGTTTGCTTTGACGACCATCCCAAGAATGCTCCCAGGACCCAGATCTGATGAGAACAGTGGGCACCTTTCCTCCCTTTCCAGGTTAGTGATCCCTGGGGCAGAAGGAATCTATAGATAATCAATAAAACTAATTTTTACAACCTTCATCTCTTCCACTTCTTTTCTGTTCCAAGTTCTATTCACAATTTTACTAATGTGTCCATTAATTAACAGCATTTAAGACCCATAATTTACACAGTATCATGAGACAGCCCCTTGGAATTATAAGTTCTGGAAGAAATGTACTTACTCAAGTGAAGAAGCCATTGATTAAACCATTCATTTGCTGAGTTCCTTTTGTGAAATCATTTTCAGATTAAATGCTTTAGAAGCTACTTTGTAGTATCAGAAGGTAACCTTTGAGTATGGAAGACCTTTCTACAGAATCAGAAGTCACTCAGTAAGAACAATAGAGTAGCAGGTGAATAATATCATTTCTTTCATGAAAAAAACGAGTTCACAGAAAAGGTTATGATCTCACGAGAATGCTCATTACTGGCACTTTGAAGAACAGTCTTTCAATTTCTAGGATAGCTGAGGCTACATACACCCACCTCTGGGCACAAATATTAGAGAAGTCTCATTTGCATCCCCAAGGAGATACATGCAAAGACAATGTGTGCAGTATTGTTGTAGTGTTGGAAGGTTTGCATACACACACACACATACACACACACACACACACACACACACACACACACACACACAAATCCTACAATGTCCAGTGCCACAATGTAATCAGCATGGACAACTCTGAAAAATCATAATTTAACAAGAGAATGGTGCCTTGGCTGAATGTATACTATATGATACAATTTACATGAAGGGATAAAAACTGTAAAACAGGTATAAATTTTTATTAATATACACATTAATACAATTATAAAAATGTAGGTATGATTTAAGTCCTACTTCTAGACATCATGGCTTCTTCACTTCTCTTGGTTGCAGCTATTATCAAACTACTATTTATGAACTTGACAGTTTGAGGTCACATATTTTGTAATAAGTTCTACCACTAGATTTTCCTGATATTTTTTTCTAATGAGATTCAGATTCTCCCTTCTGTGAAGTTCAGGGGGTATCTCAGAATAGGGGATGGAGAGAATGTACTAGCCAGAGGTTAGGGAGAGTGGGAGGGAAACAGTGTCCCCTGGACATGACCATACTGCATTACTAATAAACTCACAGCTGTGGTTGCCTACATAAGACATATACAAGATCAAGCCAGTAAATATTCTATCACTGAATGGAAGAGGTTCATGATCTCCTGGAGACTCCCGACTGAGGAGCTATAGATAGTTGATGGTTTCTGGAGAAAGACAAGTCATTTCTCTCTAAGGATGTGTCTCCTGGTAGATCATCCACGCTTCAGTGGATGGCTCCCTACCCAGAAGTATACAGGCAGCACAAATTGAAGCCAAAGGGTTATAGAACAAAGGAAGACATGAAGTAGGGAAGGTAGCGATGTATGCAGATCTAGGAGGAACAGGCATGAATAAGATCAAGATACATTGTATGAAATTCTCAAAGAATTAATAGAAAAATAATATTTGTATTATAGGTTTAGAGTACAAAGACAGTGTGTAGCATCAAATGTCACCTTTGTCAAATTACATATCTTCGACATGGTATTTGACTGTTGAAGTTGACCACAATTGACTGTCTAATAGAACATTTGTCAGGTCTCATCACTGTGACTTTCTTCTCCTGTTTCTCATATCTGGAAGGAAGATACTATTAGCAGTCAATGCCTGAAGAATCGATATTGTCCTTGAACATGAGTGAGTGTCCATATAAATCATTTGAAACTCTGCTTAGAAAATTCATCTCTTTTCCCCATCTATTTGTTGAGTTGATCATTATGTCATTATGGACGTGTTATACTTTGGGCTGGAAGGTGATGTTGTTTGATTTACTTTATGTCACAAAGTTTCCATTGGGATCTCTGCTGTCTTCTGGCACAGTCCATCAGCATGATGGCTTAGTGGATCTATTGATAAATTTTCTTGTTGCTAATACTTTACAGAATAACTAAAAGGAAGATTTATTCTGCTCACAGTTCTAGAAGCTTCAGTTATTTGTGGCAGAAGTGTGTAGCAGAATAAGGCAAACCCCACCATGGTAACGAAAGGACACAGAGAGTGAGATAAGAAATACCTAGGGACAAGATGATACCAAAGACCTCCTGTAATTCACTTACTCCAGCTATGACAGTGCCACCAGCAAAGAATCAAGCCCCCATCACATAAGGCTTTCAGAAGGCCAACATTTCATATCTAAGCTACAATGGGCATGCAATTGTGTCTATATTCTCTAATGTTTCTAGATGCTCAAGGCTCATCTGTAGATCTCACCTACATCATAGAAGCAGCCACCATGCCTTTACATTTTTGTTCTTTTCATTGTTAGAAAACAATATTGGGTTCTTTATGTGAGTATTGCTTCAAGATTGTTCAGTCTCATTCTTTGGGCATACCAGATTACATAAAATCAAGGTGTGCTATAGAGCTTCTGGGCCCCTATTGATCTCATCGGTCATCAACAGGGAGAGAGGCATTTGAAAGTGACAAATGCTTTTACTTCCCATAAAGCAAATTCTGTTGTAACCATTTCTCTTTCATCCCTCTGTATCATACTGGTATTGACCTGTTGTGCCTATATCCCTTCACTACTTCCAAAACACATATAGACCTTCATTAGGTTCTTATACATTTTCACCTCATTGACACAGGACTGAAGTCCCTCCCCAGTCTACGAGAGAAACCAGTAGTTTGCTTGACTATTCCTAAGGCTAGGAATTATCAATAGAGCATAATTTAACTCTATTTATACAGGTAGAGATGCATATTTCAAAGGTCATATAGAAATCAAGACTGCTTTAATCCATTCAAGCTACCATAACCAATCACTATAGTGTGGACAACTACAACCATAGGTTCATTTCTAACACTTGAAGCAGGAACCAAGTCTAAGACTGAGGCACTAGCAGACTCCTTGTCTGCTGAGATCCACTGGATTCATAGATAGCTTGCTTTTGCTGATAACACATAGCAAAGGCATTGTCTCAATCTCTTCCATAGACAAGAATCCTGTGTATAAGGTCTCTATCCTTATGAACAAATCATATCCCAGAGTCCCATCTCCACATATGCTCACATCATGGCTTCACTTTCAACATAAAGATTTAGGAGCACACATTCAGTCTTCACCCAGCTATCTGATTATACATCTTCTAAAACTGCAGACACTGATTTAGATATCACTGTCAGATGGTGACTGGATAGAACTAAAAGGTATTTTAGAAACTAAAAACTTCATTCCAGAAGTATGATAATCACTGAAATCCAGCGTGCTGATATTTTTCCATTATTGTGGAGATAAGAAAAGGCCGGTTTATGACACTGTTAAATGCAGACTATTGTTTTAGTCTAAGAAATTATATTAGCCTCCAACTTTAAGTCCCTTCTATATTGCTTGTTTTTACTTAGAATGGAAATCCGCACCCTATCTTTCAGCTTTAAAATATTTTTCTTTATTCTTGAGAATTTTATGCAGATAAACAAAGAAATATAATTCCATCTACTTCCCATTTCTCCCTGAAACTTCCCTTTTGTCACTCCCCCAAATTCCTCCTAAAAGTTCATTTATTATTATTTTTTACCATCAGCTGAGTCTAGTTGGTGCTGCCCATACATGCATGGATGGGGAGGCGCCCACTGGAGCACAGGAAGCCTACAAGTGGCCACACCCTCAAGTGATTCTGCCTGCACCTCCATGGCTGTCAACTGCCAATATCTCTTCAATAAGAACTGGGGTCTAGAGAGCATTAACCTCATCTGTGCCAGAATTTTGGCTGCCTTCTGCAGGTGACCACAAGTGGTCTAAGTTCATGAGAGGGCTAACCACATCATTTGCAGAGGATAGCATTTATTTTTTAATAGTTTAATAACTAGCCAAGAAGGACTGAAGTTCCAAGCTTCCAGTTTTTACTAATACTTACAAATTCTAACAGAAAAGAGATGATTAATGGGTGTAAATACCCTAGAATGTGTGGCCTCTGGACCCAGTTGAGAGGTGGCCAAAGCCAAATATTAGTCAAAAGCATTTCAACCTGTTGTGAAATGCACCTGCTAATAAAAAACTATAAAGTCTCAGGGATGAATAGATGACTCTGTGGATAAAGTGCTTGCTGCATAAGAATCAGACCCAGAGTTTGGATCCACAGAACACCTAAAAAGCTGCCACAGCAGCATGCACCTGTAGCCACAACATAAGAGATAGAAACAGGCAGAATCTGGAGCTTTCTAGCCACCCAGTCTAGCCAAACCATTGATGTTCAGACTCAGAAAGAGACTGACTAAAGTAAGGTGGAGGGCAGATGCCATGGCTCAGTGAGTAAAGGGGCTTGCCACCAACCTTTACAATCTGAGTTTGATCTCTGGAACACATGTGGTGGAAGGAGAGAACTGAATTCCATAACCATTTAAACTCCACCCCAAAGAGTTCTGATGCCCCCTTCTGGCCTCTGTGGACACCTGCACACACACACACACACACACACACACACACACACGCATGCACGCATGCACAGATGCACACACACATGCACATACACAAGTACAAAATGATAAAAAAAGATTTTTTTTAGTGGACAATGTAGCAGATATTCATTTTCCTGTGTTTGTGTCAACACAACTTCATCCCTTTTTTGCTTTTTTCTAAGCATTTTTGGATGATTCCTCCTCTATTAAATGTAATTATTTGTAAGTGAATACATTAAATAATACATGTGATCATTAGTGGTATTTAATTATCTTGTATCAGTACCCATTTTGTATGGTGGTTTTAGATCTTTGGAGGACATTCAATACATAAATAGACTGAACTTCTTCAAGTAATAAATTGGTATAAAGTCTCAATATTTCACTAGAGACTTTAGAAAAAAATACCTAAATTATCATTAAGGAAGAATGCTTTTTATATTGAGAATCTTTAAAATGATACTTGAAATACTCATCCAGGGGTATAAATGAGTGTTTTTACAAGAGAATGCAATTTGTGATTCATTTGAGTCTTACAGGGTCCATTTGGTAAAAATAAATAAATAAATTACATTTTTCCATTATGATTTAACTCAGTTATTCTCCCTGGTTGACATTTGTGCATTCTTAAATATTTGCATAGATAATAATAAACTGTTTCACTTGGAAAACAAATGCAAAAGCATTCACTTAATTAAATCTTTATGCAAAAAACTAATCCAAAATGCTCTGGTTTCTATTCCTCAACTTTAGTATGATAGTAACTTCATTTCATCACAAAAATAAACTATACACATAGTATTTTAAATCCAAACCCAAATACAACTTAATTTGTCAAGTCGTTTTTCTTGAGTTGGTATATTAAGTAAATCTTGAAATTAAAATATAGCTGCTAACTTTTACTGTGTAAAACTATAACCTCCTAATTCTTAGTTTTAAAGTCTTAATACAAAACACAAAGTTTCCAGCTTAATTGTTGTCACAATATGCTCATCTTCACGCTTCCTATGCAAGGCTGACAAACTCCATGCCATTTGTAGAGGTAATAAAGATGCTGCCCAGAGAGGGCTGAAGAAAGCTCACACTAGCTCAGAGGCTGACTGCGCATCTCTTTGCCACTCAATTTCAGCGTTATCTTGTTTGTGGTATGAAATGTGCTGAGCATATTTGCATCCTGAGCGTTAGGAACATGACAGCACTGTTCCTGAGAGCTAGCTGGTAAGCGCTCACCCTCACACCACTGTTATCCCACATTTATGAAGACCAGAATTGACAAAGCAGGGCTTGTCTGCTAACAGGTAGTCTACAGGTCCAGACAACCCTAAGATCTCAAGGTCTCATTAAAATAGAAATATGTTTATCACACAAACAGACTTTGCTAGCAGTCTGGGCAGGTTGAGAGATGAGATTAAAAATTTTCATTCTTCTGCACTCCCAGTACTGCTTGTTAAACACGCTGTCTTTTCTCCAATGTGTATTTTTGACGTCTTCATCAAAATTGGGCAGCTCGAGGTGCTTGAACTTATATATGGCTCCTCAATTCTATTCTATGGAGCCACGTGTCTGCTTTTGTGCTGGCACTGTGCCATTTTCATTGCTGTGACTATGTAGTGTAACTTGAAGTTAGCCACTATGAAATCAGTATGGACCTCCTCAGAAAGCTAGAGCCAACGCCCCCAGAGCAGTCAGCTCTCCCACTCCTGGGAGACAGACAAAGGACTCTATCTTACTGGAGAGATTACATGCCATTCCTTGCTAATAGCATCTCTATCCTCAGTAGCTAGGACATGGAATCAGCCTAGATGTCAATCAACTGATGAATAGATAAGGAAAATGGAGTACATAGACACGATGGAATTTCGTTCAACTGTAAAGAAAAGTGAAACTGTCAATTTTGCAGCTCAAGCTTCGCATCAGAGATGCCTCTTGGTGCGGTAAAGAGCAGTTAACACAGAAATTGACAACTAGTCCAAGTGCAAATAATAAATGCCCGTGGAGGGATCAGCATCAATATCTGTACCATCCACCTCCCGAAGCCTGTAGAACGCTGTAGAAGAGGAAGTGAAAGAAACTATAGGAGAGCAGGGAGAACTGGTTCGAGACAGCGTCTCCTGAGCATGACAAGAACAGTGGACTAGGGAACGTGCAGCAGCTGTGGTTGCCTGCACAGGATCAAGCCAGGCCACACTCCAGCAAGGAGAGAGCATAGGTGTCCGAAGCCCCCACCCATAGCTGGGGAGTTATTGACAGTTGATTTCTACTAGAAGAGGGAGAGTACATTTTCTTTAAGAGCTTCTCCAGGAAGTAAACCATTTGGGAGTGGACGGCCTAATATTCAGGCATATGTGAACAGCACAAACTCAGAGGGTTATTAAAAAAAAATAAGATTGAACATGGTGGTGAACACCTTTAATGCCAGGCCTTATGGGGCAGAGGCAGAGTGATCTCCGTGAGTTGGAAGCCAGCTAGGTCTACACAGAGAGTTCCAAGCAAGCCAAAGCACATAGTGAAACCCTGTCTCAAAATTAAAATAAATAAACACAAAAGGACACGATGATTGGAGGGCTGTGAGTGGAGGGAAATTCCAAAGGAATCGGGGGAAGAATGGGGGTGAATATGATCAAAGTAAACTGTATGCATGGATGAAATTCTCAAAGGGTTAATTAAAATATACCAAAATTTTGACATTCTATACTGGAAAACCTAGTGAAAGTAAGGTGTTTTAGTTAGTTTTTGTTTTATTTTTTGTTTTTTGTTTTTTGTTTTTTGTTGTATTATGGTGAAGAGATACCATGACCACAGCAACTCTTATAAAGGAGAAACATTTAATTGGGGTGGCTTACATTTTCAGAGGATTAGTCTATTATCATGATGGTGGGGTGACATGGGCTGGGAGTATGGTGGCCTGGAGGCAGGCATGATGCTAGAGAGGGGGCCGAGAGTTCTTACATCTTGGCTTACAGGCAATAGGAAGTGATGTGTCTCGCTGGGCATGGCTTGAGCATACATGAAACCTCAAAGCCTGCCCCAACAATGACATGCTACTCCAACAAGGCCACACCTACTCCAACAAGGCCACACCTACTCCAACAAGGCCACACCTCCTAGTAGCGCCACTCCCTTTTGAGGGGCCATTTTCTTTCAAACCACCACATAGAGGAAATGTATTTTGGACAAATTTGGTTTGAAAAATGAAGAAATGACCTTTAAATCATCACTGCTATGGAATGACTTTTTCTTGGTTCAGAATCTACAAATTACAAATTTAAAGCCTCACTGGGTAAATTTATTGACTTACAGAATCCCTGATGCTCCACAGCCATTCAAGAAAACAATGATTTAAAATTCAGAGTACAACTATGCAGCACCTATCCAGATACCTTGCTGATTGAGAGGTATATATGTCTTTGCTCTAAGAAGATGAAAAACCGTGTGTTTGCTCTTGGCCAATTATAGAAGCCTATGTATGTGAAAACAAAATGACTGAGTCATCTCTCCACGACATTTGTATCATGCAGCTGAAAGTGCATGGTTGCTCTCTGTTATCATCAATTTTACATCTACTGAAGCTAAGCTCATCTCACCACTGTCCTCATAGAGAGAAAGAAGAAAGAATACATTCATGTGCAAATTTAGGACCTGAAAATAACAAACTTTTTTTTTTCTGAATTCAGAGTGTTCATCTCCCCTTAGCAATTACACAGATCACTACAATAGAAAACACAAAAATCTGGAAACCCACCTAAGCATAATTATTCTCCATATTTACCCAGATCCCTTCTGAGGAGCCTATACCCCAGTCTTAATTCAGAGCTAATAGAGGTCAGAGTAAGGGTTAATAGCCTGCAGTTCAACATTCATTAAGTCATTCTCTGATCATTAAAACATCCTAAAACAGCTTTTCCTTGAAGTTTTAATAGCAATACACAGAGACTTGCTGTTCTCAAACACCAATAGTGTTATTTTATGACATGAAGGAAGCTTGGGAACCCAAAAACTACCATTAATCTTGATGAACTCTTGGTGTGAATTTAAATCTATGACACTTTGTGCTGTGGGATGGTCTCTATACTGTGAATGTGTTGCTCTGATTGGTTAATAAATAACCAGGCAGGAAGTATAGGTGGGAAAAAAGAGAGAGGAGAATTCTGAGAAGTGGAAGCTTACCTGCTCCCCTGGCAGGAATGACAGCCTCTGCCAGAATGATGGGTGGGTTCACATGAAAGCAAAATTTCCTTGTGGAACTATATTCTTAAGACTCTGGCCGGTTGTCCTGTCACTTCTATTTGATTCTAAGAATTTTACAATTTCTTCACTTTTTTTTTTAATCAATGACTACTGTTTAGACAACATTGTATCATTCAGTTTCCAAATATTTGTGTCTGTTTTGTGCTTTCTTTTGTTATTGATTGCTATTTTTATTTCATTGTGCTCTAATAAGATCAAAGAATCATCTGAGTATTTTGGCATCTATTAACATTTATTTTTATGCCCTAAATTATGGATCAATTTTAGAGATAGTTCCATGCACCACTGAAAAGAATGTGCATTCCCAAACTTTGAAAAGATTTTCTATGGATATCTGCTAAATTCACCTATGATGTATGTTAACTCTGAATTTTTTGTGGATATTTATTTTGGAAGACCTATTTAAAAATAACAATATGATATTAAAGTCTCCCACTGTGATTGTATAAGAACCTATTTGACTTTTCATGCCTTATGATTTTTATATGAAACTGGAGGCCCCAAGATTCTGTGTATACATATTTATAATTGTTACATATTTCAATGAGCTGCTCCCTTTATTACTATATAGTGGCTTTCTCTATCTCTTTTGACTAGGTTTGGTTTAAAATCTACTTTATCAGAGAAGAGATCAACTACACCAGCTTGTTTATAGCTTCTATTTGCTTAATGGGGTAATTTTCACCCTTGGACTCTCAGAATTTGGATGTCTTTGCTAGTGAGGTGTGTCTCCTGAGGACAACAGACAGGTGAGTCATGTTTTTCAACTCAATTAGACTGCATCTTCTAAGTTATGATGTCATTTGCATTTAAGGATTTTTATTGAGAGAGATTTTCTATTTTCCCTGGGATTTTTCAGTAGTTTTTCTGTTTGGTTGGATTATTGGTTGTTCCTTTCTTCTCTGCCTATATTATGATTTGCTGTGTTGTATATAATGGTTTCCTTCCCAGCTATCTTCTATTCATCTATTAACCTCATGATAGTTCCTTCTCGTCTTCTTATGGATGGAACTCTATTTCTTCCTGCTCTTTTTACAGTGTACTATCAGTATTTTCTACACAACTGGCCTGGTCAGTACTGATTACCTTAATATGTGCTTGCCTTGAAATGTCCTTGTTTCTCCATCAAGTCTGAGAGACAGCTTTCCTTGGTGCAACAATCTTCTTGGTTTACAGCTATTGAATTTCAGGACTCAAACTCTATCTTTCAAGCCTTCTGTGACTTTTAGGGCTGCTGACAAGTGATCTGGTGTTCTTCTGATGTTCCTTCATTTGCATGTAAGTTGGTTGGCATTTTCCCTTCAGTATTTCTGTTCTGTTCATTCATTCATTCATTCATTCATTCATTCACTCATTGTGTGTGTGTGTGTGTGTGTGTGTGTGTGTGTGTGTACATGAGTATGCACCATGGCAAGCATGTGGTGTGGAGATCAGAAAAGTAATTTCTCTCCTTCTGCCATATGGTCTCAGAGATCAAACTGAGGTCATCAGGCTGGGCAGTAGGTGCCTTTACTCACAGAGCGATCTATCTCACCAGTCCCGCTTACAGCATTAAATATTGTTTGTTTGCTTTGTGTTGCTGACATTTTCATTATGTCATGAAGATGTTCTTCCTTTGTAGTATCTATCTGGAGTTCCAAGTGCCTCTTATTTTAGGATGTTTCTTTTTCAAGAGTTCAGTGAGATGTGAGATGATGTCTGTTCTCTGGTTCCTGATATTATAGAAGAGCTATTTACTCTGGTTATCAGTTGACCATCCACTGTCACCAAACATACTAACTGTGGTAACCTACCTTGGCTTATGACAATGACATAAGCAAACAATATAATGATGGATAGCTAGGTCCACAGTAGTGATAATGAAACTGTACACATTGTCATTAAATTTTCACATTAGATTCTAGATTTGACACCCTCCTGTCTCATAGTTGACTATGATGTTGAGGGTGCTAGCACATATGGGAGCAGGAAGACTGACTAGAAATAAGAACTCTACAGCTTTCCCAACATAGAGGGTTAGGACATGTAGTTAATTAGCTGTCTATGAGTAACCCTGAAAATAATACCAGTAAACTCAATATTTCACCAAGCTGGACTTAGATAACCTCTTTTCTTTGGTCTGATGGCCCATATGAATAGACATGCCTGATAAAATCTCTAGAAAAACAAATGCAACATGAGACAAGCATATTGCTAATTATAGCATTTAACAAAGATATCAGCCAGAATGACTGTAACAGCCACCATTTTTATCATTATAAGTATGGCTACTTGCAAGAGATCTTCAAATCAGGCTGATTGGCTACTGATGTTCTTTTATAGAAAGAGATGTATATGTAACTCTCTGCCAGCTATATGTGCTTCTGTCTCAGTTTCATGTGTTCTCAGGGCTTCAAGAGGTACTATAGTTATACAGACTCTGGAATGTTAGCCAGTTGGGAGACTCCATCTATTCAGTGACGAGGAAGTCAACATCCATGCTGGGTGAAATTTTCCATTAGCATGGCTGCTTTGGAGTTATCCATGATCGTGTAAGTTACCCCTCACCCATGGTCTGTACGTAAATCAAATAAGCTAACTCATTAATTCTCCAAGTTAGACTTTGATGGAATTACACTTTGGGTAAAGGGTGGGACAGAAAGGAGTTATTTGTCTATGTATTCCAGGAGAAAGTTCAGGCAACAAGGGCTGCAAGTATATTTGGAGGGTTGGAGAATAAGCTGCAGCTTGAGAGCCATGCCTTTCAGTTGGAAGAAGTTTAACATTATTTCCCCCTAAGGTTCCTTCTGTACTTACAAAATGAACAAGTATCAAAAATATTATAATAATTGGAAATGTTAAATATTTATACTTCCAGATTCAACATACACCTATTTATCATAATTATAGAAGTCGCTTCAGTCAGATCTTTTAGCGTTAAGGCAAGAAATCTAAATTTGGGGTCTTTCATCATGTGAAATGATTGCCTCCAAAATTCTTATGCATGTGCATACACAGACACTATCTGGTGTCCATACCACATCCCTGTAAGCAGCTGCCTTTGAAGAAAAAGGATAGGGGACACCATGATAAAAGCACTCAAAGTCCTAGGGAAGAAGTGAAGCAGGGTAACAACACCCTCTCATTTTCAGTTTATGAAACATGGGAAATGAGTTAAAGGGACGGGAGACTGGAGGCAGGAAGCAGATGGGAGCTGTTTGTGGTGTGGTCCACGTGAGAAATGGGGCTGCCCTGACACAAGACTCGAATTACAAAAAAACATTAGGAATATGGCATCTGCAAGGTTTGATGACTGAACAAATGAGGGAGTGAAAGAAAGAAAGAGAGGAATCTGCACGTCCGTCAAAATAGTCAAGCTATTCCCAGCCTGTAAACATCAGAGTATGTCTATTCCATCTTCAATTCTTTCAGTGCTTTTATATCTGTTTAGTTCTCTGACTTATAATCATTTAAAATTGTAACTAAGCATTTCCTATTCAAAATAATTTTCAAGAAAGTATTGACAAAAGGGATTTTCTTTTCTTCTTTTGAACTCATACTTTCTTCCAGAGATCTCATTCTGACAGGCATTGCTATGAAGCTCCCACTGCAAGGAGTGCGTTGATATTTGTAATCTAGTTGTAAAAATGTTAGCCTTCTACTGTGTTACTAAACATCAGTTCAGGTGTGGTCCAAGGACACCACATTCAAAGGAAATATTGAAATAAATTGTGACACATAGATGACATATTTGTAAGTGTTGTTCAAAACTCAATACCTAGTATTATAAAACAATAATTTTGGTCTTTTAATATTCACTAATCTTTGTATCTTTATTATATTTGAAAATTACATTTCTATGAAGGATAACAGTATGCCATTTTGTAGTAAATGTCTTTAGGGAAAGGTCACACTCTTCCATAGAGATATGTCAAGGCTAATGGACATATTCAAAGGTTAAATTTCAGGGCCCTGCATCGAGTTTGATTCATGCTGTTTTATAATTGCATGCCTGTGGCTACCTGAGTTGGTTAGCACACCATACTAATGAGGCCAGTGGCAAAAGTTCAAATCCCTAGGCAAGCAATTTGTTTTTCTCTGCTTGTGGTCATGACTATAACACTTATCCCAAGTCAGGCATCAGAAATGTGTGTCCATCATCATAATGTCAAGGGAGAGTACAAATGCCCAAATGAAAGTCTGTCCTTTTTATTAGAAAATGCTGCGAAAAATACATGCAAAGTATTTGGGGACAGTAGTGTCACCTTCAAATAAAGAGTAGAGCATTCCTCACAGTACTGCAACAAAGTTTTTGCCAGCAGCAAGTCATAAATGCCATCAAGAATGATGATCTTAAATTAGATTCCCTATGAATAATTTCATCATTTTTCATCTTGGACCAAACAACACTAAATTTACCATTAAGTAAAAACTATGCGAAGTACACATTTACCTGCTTCCTTCCTGTCTCCCACTGCTGTTATGAGGATGAGTCAGACAGTATCTTGGAGGCATTTTAAAATGATAAAATATTAATCCCTCTTGTCCTCTTCTGGCTCAGCAGGGCAGTAGATATATTGAGTTTTCACAAGCTGAAAGCCATGGCTCGTATGCAATTCAGTCTTGAACAACAGTCAATTCAAAAAATGAAAACAGAATTTCAAGCCTGAAATTGAATGAAATAGTTGAAAGAAAGTGTTTAGAGGGAGTTGAGTGACCAAGTGGCAGCCTGAAGTACACAGAACATTAGTAGTTCCAGTATAGCCATCCCTATATGCTCAGCTTACCAATGTTCACTGCTAAAATGGGCTTTGGAAATGATCATCATAGGAAGAAACCCATCCAAGAGTTTTATGGCTCTATGAACAAAAACTTTCCCTGGAACACAGCTTCATCTGTGATGTGGAGACTGACATCCTGCAAGAGGTATCTGCAGAGGTGGGACTTTAGATAAAGAAAAAGGATCAGAAAAAGAAGAATTGCACAGTGTAGGGTCTGGCCATGTTTGTAGTTGGCTGAACCGAGAAACCACAACTCAAGAACTCTCTCCATAGCAATAAAAGTATGCCCCCTTTCCTTCCATCCTTGTCAACGTCTGCTGCCATTTGTTTTATTAATCTTGATCATTCTGTCTGTGGTAAAATGAAAGTAGTTTTAATTCGCATTTTCAGGAAGACCAAGGATGTTGAACATACTTTAAAACGTTTCTCATTTGTGCTTCATCATCTGAGAACACTATGTTTAGTCTCCTTTCTGCCTCTGCCCTGTCAATACAAAGGCAAATCTGGGAATGGAACAAGACAAGGGGAACACACCTAAAGAGGAAATGACTTAAATTATCTAGACAAATTTTAGATAGGACTGACAAGACACTCTTCATTACTGCTGTGGCAAAATATCGAAATAACTCATTCAAGATTCATGAAGTTTTTATTTGGGGGGGAATTTTCTATAAAGACTAATAGAAAAAGTTTTACAAGGTTCTTCATTTTTTTACCCATACATACATTCCTTTGAAAGGAATAACTGATTACAGAATATCTGATTACTTAAATATGTACAAAGAATTTCCTCTGCCAGGGGTCAGGGATCATAACCAGATAGTTTCCTTAGGTTTGTAACATTTCTCAAGTGTGAGGAAATATTCATGAATATGGAGAAAATTAGTAAGAAAAGATTATCCAGAAAATCATTTTTCAAACAGAGAGGCTAATCTTATTGCTAACTACCATAGTTGGCTCTTTATGATGAAGATCATTTCTGAGAAACAAATGTAGGTCAGTCTATTTACTTCATGGGGAAAATGGCCTCCAGGTATAGTAAACTTTCCATTGCCAAAGTAGTACAAAATTAGATGACCATCTGCCAGATACTAGCTAATATTTTCATTGAGTAAAATATTTCCAAAAGTGCCTGCTATAAACACTAAATAATTAACCTACTTTATGAGCAGCAAATTTACTTGGAGACATCTTAAAAGACAATGAATCAGGGCTACTGCTATGAATTCACACACACACACACACACACACACACACACACACACACACACACACACACACACACACACCATGGAATATCTGTGAGCTCAAATCTAAAGTACAGCTTTGGTTTCTATTTGCAAAACTACTGGAGTCTTTACCCCTTAAAAGGGACATGGAGAATAGGAACTGGGCTTTGGCGCAACCACCTACAACATAGGCCACAGCAAATGAGGACAGGATGGGGAAGGCACCAATAGCCTTTTACTGTGTCAATACTGTTCCCTACTGGCTAGGGACACCCAGAGATGCCAGAGAGGAGAACCAAGAAAACAGAACAGGGCAGCTGACAGCACATCAGAGCCATGGCTGTTTGTCAGCTGGGTCATAGCTATATTTTTATTTTAACAAGAAGTACTGTCATGTTCAGGGAGTTTGGGTTGCCTGTCTGTCTTGGCCACAATATGTGTGCCTACAGTCTTCTGTGACCTGTGCAGTGAGTATCTTTCCTGAAAGCACATTTGAAAGAAAGGACCAGAGAGAGGCAACCTACTTTAACAAATCTGTTTTCTTCACTGTGACATAAGAAATGTTTCCCTTTTTTTGAAAGACCAGCATAATTCCATATTACCTCGAAAAGTCAAGAAAAAATAAAATTCTATGGAGCCATCACTATATCAGATGAGAACAAGAACACCTGAGAATGAGATGATGCTGAGAATTCATGTAGAGCTGATATGTGGATGCCTGGTAAACGTATTTATCACTTCAATTTCATCCATTCATCCATCGCTTCAAAGTATATTGAACCTTTGCTGTTTAACCTTTTATGGACCCTAGGAAGTCTTCTATAGGTACAGAGTGCCTATTGAATTCTGCTTTATTCCTATTATCACTTGATCCTTCCTCAAAGCAATTAGCTTGGCATAAACCTTTATAGAACTAATCATATGTATAATAGTCAATCAATTCTTTAAAAAAAAAAAGAACTTAAATCAAAAATACAGACAGAAGATAACTTATCCAAACAAGACACAGTTGAAAATGAATGCAAGGACTATTAATAGCTACCCCAGAATATCAGATATGAATCTAAAGTGTCCAAACTGGTTAAGACATCAGGTTTGCAAACAAAACCCTCACTGCTTCTTGAGAATGCCATGTCTCTCCTAAATCTCATATTTCTTATCTTTGTCAAAAGTAACTACTTCTGCTACTTGTAAAGGGTAATAACCCAAAAGCATTTAAATCAATAGAGCCTTTTAGATTCATATGAGATAAAATTAGAGAGCAGACGCAGCATAATTTCAAAGTCATAGCACATCATGGTTCACAGGTTTATGTGGGACTCACTTCCCTGACTTTCACTCCCATAAATCCATATTGAAGCACTTCTCACCTGGTTCCTTCCTAAATGTATGTGTCTGTCATCAGTTAGCCATAAGATATGGTGGCAATAAAGACCCACTATACTGTGGACAGTCTCTCAGATACTTCTTTGATCAATGCTTATTCTTCTCTTTATATGCTGGTGGCTGTGTCAGAGGAGCAGCAGGTGGCAATTGAAGTTCAAGGTGTCAGCCAACCAGGAAGCAACTCCCTGATAGGTAAATCTTGGATAGGTGAGGCCCTCAAGGCCACAGAACCTGGAATGTCTTTTGCTTCTGTTGTGCCTTTACATGTTTGCTGCTGCTATCTTTCTCTAGTATCCGGCATAGTGTAAATAGATGTAGGGAGATGCCCACTGCCTATAATGTAGTGTGTTTATCTCATGGAAGCATCCTGTTCTACTGGTCATTTTTACCTGTGGATTATTATAAAGATGATTCCTTCCTAAGCTGTACTATCTGACTGATAACAATCATGTCAGTGTATACAGAGTTTTGATGAATAAAAATATATGCAAGGAAGTGTCACACAGCTAGAGCCAATAGACAGTGGCTTAGGTTAATGATTAAGAAACACAATTTGAGTCCCAGTAGCCCAGCTAGTTTAAATTCTTCTAATCTTAATTTTGGGAGATATTTTTCACAGGTTTTGATGTGCATCATTAGCTGAAACAAATCCTTAAAATAACTTCAAGTTAGATCAGGTGTTTTGATAATAGCTTTAAGATGAAAAACTCCAGAAAACCATCTAAAATTCACAAGGACACATAGCTGAGGTCAAAAATACAAAGCAGCTCAACTGTTACTAGCTGACATACTTCCTTGCTAAGGTTGGTTGATGATCAAAGATGATGATTAATTCCTTGTACCCATTCCTGCCCTCAATCTCCTGATATAAAAAAACTATTGATAAGTAGATATTTTCCCTAAAGATTTAAAGTATAGCTGATTATTTTTATGTATAAAAGTTTAGGTTTGTGATTTCCTTAGGATTACCTTTCAAGATAAATAATAAAGTGATTGATTCTTTCTTTGTAACCACAAGATGCAGCCTGCCAACAAAAGAGTTGGCTGAGAAAAAATACTTTCTGCTTGCTCATGTTCTGCTGCTAATCGGTAACAAATTACTTAGATGTAAATGTATGTGGGTTATTGGGGTGACTGTTTTGAATCATGTAAGGGAGAAGAAAAACATCTTTTACCTGTACTCATTATAACCATCCACTTGAAAAATAGAATGTAATCACATTGTGATTCCTGTATTGCTTGAAAGATTTTGTTGAGGTATATAAGCTGTAGAAAAAGAGTATGCCATAGGAGAACAGAAAAGAATAGAGAATAAAGAAGGAAATCATCAAGAGAATGTGTGAATGTCTTTTTCCCTAACCCCCTCAGATAGAAAAGTCTAGTACAAGCTCACTCTGTGGATTTCCCTTCAAGCCCTGTGCTGCTGGAGGCTGGCCCCCAGGCAGCAAAATCTACATAGACTTGACAAGGTCTTACTTCTATTCATTTTTAAAATAAGCCATTCAAGATTATATTTTGATACTGAGCATCTCTTAAATTGGGGGGTAAAATATTCATTTGTAATTCCTTTTGCTCTAAAAATAATATAGAATATTCATCCACCACCCTAGAGGGACAATTACTAGAGAAAACTGTTCTCTGCCCAATTTACTGCTCCCATGAAGAAAAGGGGCTATCTACTTGGCAGGACTTGGAGAAAGAACAGAGCAACACCACATTCATCTTCAGAACCTCCATCACCATAAGCAGATCAAACATTCTGACCAGCTGACAGAAGAAGCTTGCTCACTTGTGGTTATTTGGCTAGCCCCCGGACAGCCGGTTCAAAGCTTTCTAGTTCAGATGAAGAGTTACTCAGACTGTTTGGCCCCCATTCAAAGCCATGCTTTCTCACCAGTTTCATCAATCATAATGCCAACTTTCTTTTTAATCCCCATCTGTCCATCTTCTCTGGCCCATCTCTCCACCGGCTCCAAAATCTGGAAAGAAAGAGGAATGTCATTCACTAGAAAGCAATGTGCAGTTCTGATGGATGAGGTTTCAAACCAATTCTCCTCTATCTGTGACCACCACATTGAGTAGGAGTGACAGGGATGCTGACCCTTCTATATCACTTGCTTTGCCCTTCTTTCTGTGAGTAATAGCATACATTTGTCTGTAGCTCCCAAGGTCAACTGTGATGTCTAGAATTACTGGATAGAATTTCTTCTAGTTAAAGTTAACAACTGTAGAATGTCTGTGTCTGTGTGTAACTGGATGGTAGAATACTTACCTAGAAGAGAATAGCAGCATTTTTCAATATCACAGCCAACTGTAGTAGTTCTTAACTTATTCACAGATATAGACTGTTTATGTTATTATGTAGATATGTAACTCATCTCATAAAAATAAACCTAAGCATATACTTTGAAAGTTTTGCATATATTATAGCAGTTGGGGATACTGGAGGAGAGGAAGTCACTGTCTTCTGTAATACAGCCCCTGGTGAGATACTCATGCTCCAGAGAGCTCTGCACCCATGCCCTCTACAATAGTCCTAGTTCAACATGGTAGGTTACAAAGCAAAAACAAAAATGCATGAAAATCAGATGGGGACTTGGTAAGAAGGAAGGCAGTAGGGGTAGAAAAGAGGGTGGAAGGATGAGTGTGACCAAAATGTATCGTATTACCCATATAAAATTGTCAAGTAGTAAATTAATTATAAATAAAAAGTTAGCATCTAATTTTTTCTAGTTTCTTAGACTCTCAGTGATAAATGGTCAGCAAAGAGAATTGTCAACTCTAACTGACAACAGAGAAGGACAAAATCTTGACTCTTAGATAGGAAAAGGATATGGTAGTCATTAATGTCAACCTCTTGCTTTATTTACTTTTTTTGTCTGCTATTTGTTACAGTACTAAGATTGGAACCTAAGGTCTTTAGATTGCCAGAACACTCAACCACATCCTAACATCTAACAAACTTCTCCTTTTAGACTGTAAAAGTAGATCAAGAAGGATAATCTTCAGGGTTTGATATACAGATGCCTTCAAAGTCCTTTAGGTTGTTGATATTTTATGTGCATGAGGCATGTATAAAGACACTCTGGAAATTTTTCCATCCCACACATTTATCTCTTCAATACTAATTTTAAAAAAAAATGATGCACAGCAGAAGTGTCCACTGTTTCTGAAATAATTAGCTTTGCCTTTCAATGGGTAACTACTATTGCATGCTGCTTTAAGACAAAAAGAATCCAAATGAGAACAGATTTTTAAACATACTGAACATGATGCCAAGACAAAGCATAGGTGTTGAGGAAATTATAATTATCTGGCAATGGAAAAAAGAAATACATTTTTTAAAAGCCCACCACCATTATTTGTATTTATTATAACTATACCATTTATGTAAACATTTCATTAGATGCAAATCAGATCTGGGCAATTGGCCAAAGTGCCTCTAAGCCACACAGTCCTGGCATTGGTGTTGTATAACACCATACACCTGTCAAGAACATTAAGTTATAATGTCACATTTTTACCTCTTATTGGCGATATTTTTTTTTCTTCCTTTAGTTGGTAGCCACTAGGTCACTGCTAGAGTTCTATTAGATCTACCTGTCCTAAAAATTGGTCTCCTTCAGGCATTTCTCAGCTTTTTCACACTGGACATTGAGGCTAGATCAATCTTTATTGTGGGGGCTGTCAGCATCTTTGACCTCTATTCACTAAATGCCAATGGCCTCTCCCTTCTCTTCAGTTGTGACAACCAAAATGTCCCCAGACAGGAGTCAAAATGCACATTTGGTCCAAGACTAGAACCACTGCCTTATAGGAATCTTCCTGAAACCAACAGACTAAGTGAAATTTAAATTAGAGAAAGTTTCTGGGAGATGACAGAAGCCAGGTGACTCTTGAAGGAAGAGAAGCTAGGGAAATCCAGAATAGGTGGCTGCTACTTTCTTCCTAATGATTTTCATGACTCAGGGGCCTCTCAGCATGCATGAGCTGGAAGGAAATTCCTCCTTGTGACCTGTTAACCTCTGCTGTTTTGCTTCAGGACCATTTCTTTTTCTGACCCACCACACCATCCTTTCTGGTTCTAATCTGTTCTGTAATAGAAGCACTCAGCACTCATGAGAAACACCAAATTCATTACATCTGGACACATAATCAATGACTAGGTTTTCTTAATGAAAGGGAGTGGAGATAACAAGGAAGAAATGAATGTAGTGATTTAATTAGATTTGCAGGCCATCATCAGTTTACCTGCTTAGTATACTCCTTGGCCCAGTGATTCTGAAAAGTTCTTCGCCAAGTTGGATAACTCCCTCAAGAGACCAGACTTTCATCCATGACATCAGTATGTAGCCAAATGCCATATGGGAACTGGTTTGCCATGTGCCTATTCCTAAAGCATCTTCATTCAAATTCCCTCCATCTTGCTAATTTATGGAGGTGCTCCATGCCAAGATGCAATGATACAGCTCATTAAGAGCCACCAGGGAATATTTAGGAAACAAGCAAAAGGAGCCGTTCCTTCATTTCCTTTCCCTAGAGTCCTATTTCTACTCCAAGGTTTTTTCTGTTTCTTCTAGTTTGAATAACTAAAAACTGGCTTGAAAAACAGTGGGCCACAACAATTCATCTCTAAGATAGTTTTTAACTTTTATATTTCCTGAGATATGTGTGATTTACTTCCAATTCTAAATTCCAAGCAAGCTCATATTTATCATCTACAATTAAATAATTCATTTCTCTGATTCAAAGCAGCCAGTTCAAACCATCAAGTTGACAGGAACTCATCCATTGTATTCATTCGAAATTCGCCTATCTTCCTCCTGCCCCTTACCAACTCTGCCTTCCACAATTTGAGTAGCAGTTTCAAAGCATGCTGAAAAAACAATCAATACCTCATTAAGTTATTTGAAATCACTGAACTACAGCTGTTTCAGGGTGGGAGAATGAAAGATAGTTTCATCAATTAGAAACCCCAGTTCTGTCCACACGTAAACAAAACAAATGGATAATTCAGTCAATTTTGTAAAGAAACGAATCAAATAAACTATTTGGCCTTAGATAATTCAAACAATCATGTGCCTGATTTTTAAAATCATTAATTTTGTCACATCCATGGGCCACAGAACTGATAGAAGCTGTCATGATTTTCATGGTCCATTTCTTAAAATTCCTATAAGTAGAAAAAAAAAAATGCCTCTTATGTCCTTAAATACTACCAAGAAAATTGCCCTGCCACTGGGCTGCAAACACATTCTTTCTTTATCTGACCTAAGAGTGAGAGTGACCAAAAGTTAATCATTGCAAATTGAATAGTTACAAAGAGTGAAGTTTGAGGTTAGAGAACCTTTTAAAAGATTATAACACACGAATCCTGTGCTCAAGTAGCTTGTGTTTCCAGATGGGGAGACAAGCTATCATAGACAGGGGGAAATGTACCAACAATTCATGGCAGAATAAAACTCATTGCCAAGAAACCCCTCATAAAAGAAGGAGAATGGCTAAACAGCAGGGATTTGGGGCTCTGAATTTACCAATGGTGGCCAACATTTTTTAAGCGTATTAGTTGATGATGTCTCTACATACACTCCAAACTGACTTTATGCACTGCATTTAGGGCAATACTTCTATATAAAAGGAAAATGTTTTGACTTTATTAATAAATCAAATCTGTATTATCAAATAATCTATCATGCCAAGAGGTCGAAATTGATGTATCACCATTAAACCATTCTAAACAAGAACAAGGCAATGATTTGGCTGCTTCCAGTTCCCGAGCAGCTCTAATTTCTCCCTATTTCTCTTTAGAACAAACAACTACTTTTACTCCCAACAACAGCAAGAGATGGATGATTTCAGAATAAAGATTTTTAAAGTTATTAATGTAAAAAATGCTATTAAGAGTACCAGGCAATACCACAGAGCAGCTTGATGACAAGCCCCTACTAAGCACAGCTGCCATGATAGACTATTTTCCTTCTGCCTTCTTTTACTGGTTTCTATTCCTCTTTCAATACCTACATTTTTTATCTAATTCTTTTTCTCTTCTAATTATTTTTAAAATATTCCCCTCATTGAAATAACTATGCACTAAAATATGTATATATTAGCATATACCTCGATTAATTTCCTTACATAAAGCCAACACAAAGTGTGATGGTAGTTGAAGGATGATAATTTCTATTCTTCCACATTCTTAGCTATGACGTTATAACAAAAGATGGATGAAAATGGACTAGAAAACTCATAAACAAATCCATGAATTTCAGTCAGTTTTTGCTAGGAACATGTGATGGGTAAAGGAAGATTTCTTCAATGAATAGTGCTGGGGAAATCAGACACCCACACAGGGAAGGGAATCAGAACCTTCTGTCATAAACAAATATCAACTCAAAACAAATGGAAGATATAACTGCACAATCTACACTAAAAATCCCCTAGAAGATAACCAGCTGTGGCATGGGTGCTGATAAAGAGGTTTTTCTTCATTATGTCCCTAAAGGCACAGGGAAACAAAGCAAAAGCAGACAGGTGAGAGGCTATCAAACTACAAAGCCCCTTCACAGCACAGGAAACAACCAACAGAGTGAAGAGACCAGCTACAAAAGTGATTCTCAACCTGTGGGCTGTGACCCTTTCATAGGATTCACCAAAAATCTTTGGGAAGCACAGATGTTTACAGTGCAGTTCCTAATGGTGGCCAAATAATAGTTATGATGTAACAACAAACATAATTTTATGGTTGGGCGTCACCACAGCATGAGGAACTACATTAAAAGGTCGCAGCAAGAGGCTTATATCCCAATTATATTAGATACTAAAACAACCCCCTAGAATGAGTGAATAAATAAATACTAAAATAAATAAATAAATTGCTTGAATAGCAACTTCTCAACAAAAGACAGATAAATATACAGCTGGCATGTGAAAAACGACTAGACAGTAAAATCGCCACGGGAAGTTTGTTTAATTGACAGTGAGATATGGCTTCTGCTGGGTCAACTGGCTGTTACCAGAGGGCCACACGGTTGCATATTGGTGGGGCTGGGGGAAAGGGAGGCCTGGTACAATGCTGATGTGAATGTACATAATACAGCTTCCACAGAAACAATGTCGAGATATTTTTTTCCAGACATGAAAAGCAGAGCTTCTGTATGATGCAGCAACCCTCATTTTGGTTATTTAGCCAAAAGAAACAAGACCAGTGATTCAAACAACTGCCTGGATTTAAATCATCATTGCAGCATTTGGGAACAACATTTAAGGTGCAGAATCACAGAGCTAAAGAGAAGGTTAATATGCACTAAACTAGCAGAGGACCCACGTTCAACTCCCAATGCTCACATCAGGTGGCTCACAACTGCCTTTAACTTCAGTTCCAGAGAGATCTAGGGCTATCTCACATTCTCTGGTCTCCATGGGTACCAATACAAACATAATTTAAAATAATAAAAATAAATATAAAAACAAGGTATGACATTAACCTGAGCAATTACCAGTGAGTGGATGACTGAAGGAATTAAAGATACAGTGAGGACACCGCGATGCTGACTTTAAAACATAAGGCAATATAATCATTACAGCAATAGTGATGACCTTGAAGGATATTGTGCTCAATGAAATATACAAGAAATAAACAGATAAATATTCCCTGGCCTCACTCACATGTGAAATTAAGAAAAATGAAACTCATGAAAGTGGAGGGTAAGAACCATTATTATCAGTGACTGGCAGGCACAGTGAGAGACCTGGAGAAATATTTGTCTAAGAATACATAAGCCAGAGTGCCAGCATATGACATGGTTGAGCAACATAACTTAGTAACAGCCATTCTGGCTAAGATCAAAACCACAAGTGACAACTCAGGCTGAGCATTACTGATGGGCGTGCAAACTGGTACAACCACTTTGGAAAACAATAGGGTGGTTTCTTAGAAAACTGGGAATCCATCTACCTCAAGATTCAGCTATACCACTCTTGGGCATATACCCAAAGGATGCTACATTCTACCACAGGACACTTGCTCAACTTGTTCTTAGGAGCTTCGTGCCAGAACCTGGAAACAACCTAGATAGATGCCTGTTGTTGAATGTTACTTTAACTATGTGAAGATCTGTTACATTTGTTTATGCTGCATTTGTAACATTTGTAACTATGTAAAGATGTACTGCTGTTTTACCTTGCCTGCCTAAGGCACCTGATTGGTCTCATAAGAAGCTGATTGGCTAATAGCTGTAGAGGGATAGGTGGGGCTTGCAGGCAGAAAGAGTTAAGTAGGAGGAAAGAAGAGAGAACGAGGGAGAGAAAAAAAAGGGAGATGTCCAGGGTCAGCCAGGCAGCCACAGACAGACAGACATGGAAAACAAAACAGGAAAGTAAGCTATACAAAATGAAAGAAAGGTAAAAAGCCTGGAGGCAAAATGTAGACAAAGAGAGACAGATTAAAACAACAGCTAAGATAAAGCCAAGCATTCAAGGCTAATAACAAATCTCTATGTCCTGATTTGGGAGCTGGTTGGTGGACAAATAAAGCCTACTACAGATACCCCTCAGCCAGAAAATGGATAAAGAGTATTACTTTAGTATTACCAAGTATTACTCGGCTGTTAAAAAGAAATTTGCAGGCAAAGGGATGGAACTAGAAAAGATCATCCTGAGTGAGGTAACCCAGACCCAGAAAAATAAGCATGGTATGTTCTCACTTTAAGTGGACATTAGCTGTAAAGTAAAGGATAATCATGCTACAATCCACAAACCCAGAGAGGCTAAGAAACAAGGAGGGCTCAAGAAGAGATTCATGAATCTATCTAGAGAGGGGAAATAGAATAGATTTCAAGTATAGACTGGAAACAGGTGGAGATAGGGACAGAAGGAGGGATCAGGTTATGAGTGGAGGGAAAACATTCTGGGAAAGACTACTGGAATTGGGGTGAATGTCTAGTGTGAGGTAAAAACCTAGTGCAACAGAAACTCCCAGGAATCTACAAGAATGAATCTAGGGAAGACTCCTAGTAATGGGGGACACAGAGCCTGAATGGGCCATCTTCTCTAACCATCATCTAATAACTTCTAGTAAAGTTATTGGGACACAAACCCTGCCACAAAATCTTCAACCTACAGTTTGTCCTGCATGCAAGATGTGCTGGGGTAAAGGTGGCATAAAACTTGTGGGAGTGGCCAACCAGTTGTGACTGGTGCAACATGATACACATGCCATGACAGGGGTTGCATGCCTGACACTTGGCCAAGACCCAGAGGCTGGATAGAACCAAACACAACCAGGGGAAAAAATGAGAGATTTCATCAAACAACTGATGGGAACAGAAACAGAGACCCATAGCCAAACACTAGTCAGAGCTTGGGGAATCCAGTGAAAGAGGGGGAGGAAGGATTGAAGGAGCTAGAGGGTCAAGGACATCACAAGGAAACAGCCCATAGAATCAACTAACCAGAGCTTATAGAGGCTTACAAAGACTGAACTGACAATCAGGGAGCCTGTATGGGTCTGACCTAGGTCCTCTGCATGTATGTTATGGTTGTGTAGCTTAGTATTCTTGTAGGACTACTAACAGTGGGAGTTGGGGGCTGTCTCTGACCCTTTGCCTGGTTTTAAGACCCTTTTTTTCCTACTGGGTTGCCTTGTCCAGCCTTGATATGAGGATATGTGCCTAGTCTTATTGTAACTTGATATGCCATGTTTGGTTGATATCCCTGGGAGGCCTGCCTTTTTCTGAAAGGAAAGAAGGAGGAGTGGATCTGGGGGAGAAGGGAGGTGGGGGAAGGACTGGGAGAAGAGGAGGAAGGGGGAACTGGTCTGGATGTAATATATGAGAGAGGAATAAATAAAAAAGAAAAAATAATAGTCATTCCACAATGAATATATATTGTTTTGAGATATCATGCTGTGGTAGTATATTTACAACTTTTATTTATCAGTTTAAAATTAATTTTAAAGGAAAACTGGAAGATTAACAAAACAATTTGCTAACCTGTTATTTTATATAAATGTACAAGAAAACTCAGTCAAAGGGTAACTGTCAAACAGAAGGCTTGGAGCTCTGACTTACAGGACATTCTTCAAGAAAGGGCATAAAATTCTCAGAGAAGTGACAGGGACAAGGATCTACCATCTCCAGAGGCTGAAAACTGTGAGAAGTTAAGTATATTGGAAGCTAGTGGTGGGTTTGTTGTATACATTCTTCCAGTGCCTTCTCCAGGCTAACAAGCATTTCTGGTCATCTCCAGCGATCAACATTTGTCCTGCCTGGTTATGAAGCAAAGGGAATATTTTTTTAATTTGGGGGCAATTAAGGAGTAGGCAGAGAACTATCTTATGTACCCAAAGGACTCTTACATCAAATCAGGATGTTTATGTCTTTATTAAGAGGCACGTTGATCATTTATACAGAGGTCTTGCATACTGGTTTTCACTTAGACCTCTGACCAATGCTGACACAAGTCTGTCACATAGGCAGGACAAATGATGTCACTTCTCTACCTGTCAGACAGTGAAAGTAAGAGATGAAGAGAGGAATGAAAGTTAATTAGCAAATTAAGAAAGTGTGTTTGTTGAGAGGAGAGGGTTGGTTGCATAGTTGACTGGAGCTCAGGTTTCAGCTTTCCTAGAGCCCATCTCCACCTCTTTATCAACTAGTATAGCTGTAGCTTCAATAGGAATAGCTGATATGTAATGAACAAATTGGTGAAGTTAACTCATGTTACTTTTATGTGTAACCAATGTGTTTACTTTCTCTAGGAAAAGAGGAAAAACTTCACTTTTACTATTGTTATTTTATACTCAAAAGTAGACCTCATGAAGGTTTTAATGTAAGTTAAACCTAGCAAATATTTTTGAGTGACCCAAGTGGCTATTTTCCTGTGCTAATTTCTGTATCTTAATTTTTGTTTTGAACTACAGGAAAACTAAAGTGTGGCACATGACCCTAAGCACCCAATCAAATGAGAGTACTCCTACTGGTCAATCTCCTTGCTCAAGCATGAATATGATTGTGAAGATCAGAGCTTGGGGAAATCCTTTATGTTGCTAGAGAGAGGTGTACATCCCTCCACACAATAGACATTTTATGTGTTCCATTTGTTAGCAGCCATAACATGAAGTTAGCTTAGTGTACATGTGGCTTAAATGGTAACGGACATTGATTTTCTGTTTTTGCAGTTGACTATCCTTAAAACAGTGTTACATTTGAACTGGCACCCAAGAGAATCAACTTTTACGCCTTTCTTTGAAAGCTAAAGTGGATATCTCAGCAATGAGCAACAGTCTCAGCATGACATCTAAAATGCTCGAACCTTTCCATTATCCTAATATCTCTTCTTAATAAGGACCAGGAATCAAAGCATCCAGCTGCACTTAAGACAAACAAAGTCTTCACATTCCAAAGCAGCAAATACTAAAGAGGCAGATGATGCTCTTGACTACCATCTGGGAACATGCGATCTCATATGTAGTCGAGAAGAATGGATGACTTTGTGATGATCTCTCTTCAGTCACCTGTCCACTGATCCAAGCAATCTGTAGACTCAGATTAGGGACTTCATGATGCAAAGATGACCTAAACAGGAAGGTGTAAGATCACCAGAAGAGTATGTTAACTTTAAGGAAGGCCAGTGTGTAAGGAATACAACCTTAGTTTCCACCTTAAAACTGTCACCATCCTGTGGCTTCATGGCCTATAAAAAGTGGGTACAAGATAAATAGTCAATAAAGGAAGTCTGATACATATTGGAAGAACTTAAGTCTCCTGGCCAAACACACAGAGCCCAAGTAAATAACGAATAATTGTTCTTTAATCCAATAAGAATTCCTTTTTTCATAGTCATTGTGCAAATAGCAGCATCCTCCAGAACACTATACGTTATTGTATCTGCCTTAGCTCCCAGTACAAAACTTACTTTGTAGTAGACACTCAATAAACAAAAGAAACTACATAGAAAATATCATGGTTAAGACAAGCCTACTATACATTTATGATGTGGTAAGCAACAGTATTGTTGTTGTTTTTGTTTTTTGTTTTTTTTATGTGGAGCTGAGGATTGAACCCAGGGCCTTGTGCTTGCTAGGCAAGCGCTCTACCACTGAGCTAAATCCCCAACCCCCAGTATTGTTATCATTTGATCCAAAATAGTTTTTACTTGATTCATATGTTTATTTATTGAATACAAGGGCAATAGGTCTCAAAAAAAGAAATTCTTGTTCTTCTGTTTGCTGCGGGGAGGGGGAAGTGCTAGCATGTTAGAAGTTTAATGTGCTTTTGCATTATGAAACACTTTGGCATTGGGGGAAATCTTATTTCATATACTTTAGTAAAAATAGGAGTATCATTTCCCCATGAATATTTGCATCCCACCTTGAATCTATGATGTGTAGACACAAGGTGAATAAGAAGCTCCTGGAAGATCAACTTGAAGTACATTTGTTATGTTTATATATACATATATTATTTCATTCCTTATTCTATTATTTTATTCTCCCCTCTGTGTGTGTTTGTGTCTGTGTGTGTGTGTGTGTGTGTGGTCTCTCTGTGTGTATATGTGTGTCTGTGTGTAACTATGTATGTATTACTGTATAGGAGAAGGCAGAGGTACATGTACACGTGCCTCTGCTGTAGTGTGTGGAAGCCAAAGGAAGATGTCAAGTGTCTTACTCTATCACTCTCCACCTCCACCTTTATCATGATAAAGATCCTCTCACTGAATCTCTAGCTGTCAGCCAGCACACCCCAGTGATCCTGTCTCTAGTCACCACAGCACTTGGATTACAGGTGTGCATAACCATGCCCAGCTTTTTACATGCACGCTGAGGAGCCACACTCAGGACCTCATATGTGTACGAAGGAAACACTCATCAGCCCTTCCAGCATGTTGTCCTTCATCTGGTAGATTTGGTGTGTGTTTTCCACTCTGTCTTGCATGGAGTCCTCCCCCGTCTTCCAAACATTCTAACAATAAATGTTCCAACTGAAGAACTAATTTTAACTATTAAATATAGTTGTTGTACAGTCTGTCCTCCAAACCGATACCACTATACAGAACACCCCTGTGTAGGTAAGAGGAAACACGGCTACTGAGGACCAGCCCTCCGTTTTCTTGTCCATTTTCTTCCGGTCTGCCCAGTGTTCTGAGCTGAGGAAGAGGGGTTGTGAGCCATAGTGTTTCTCGGCCTCTAATAACTGCCGGCTCATGTTCCCCTAACAAAGATGCTCACACCGCAAACCAAAGCCGGAAGCTCAATCCTCGATACAACCCTTTACTCCAGCAAGTGTCCTGTCCTCGGTTTTTCTTTCTCTTTAGAGTCTGGGAATTCGTCTGTGACCCATTCCATTTCTCATAGGGACACACTGGACATGAGACCATTTGGACATTTTCAGGTTGGTTCAGATATCTGGGTCTGTTTAACAGGATATCCTGAAAGAATGATCACTCTTCATAAACAAAAAGGGGGTGGGGGAAGGCAGAAAGATCGCTGGAATTATTTAAGTTGTCCAATGAGGAAACCTCTGAAATTCTTCTTCTTCCCAACTATTTTATAAGCTCATTTGAATAATGAGATGATGGAATTTTTTAGCAGTTGCATCTTGCAAAGGATATAAGCCTCTTTGTTATGTAACGCAAGGATAACTACTTTAGAGTGCATGGGAACTGAGCCATTTCCTTAGATTGTGTTCATGAATTCATCTTTTTTGGAAACAGAGGTGCTGAAGCAAGAAACGAAATGCGCCCTTTTACCACAATTTTTCCCTTCTAAGCTATACCCTCTTTCGGTGATCCGTGTCTCTATCTTCCAAAAGCCCAACTTCAATTTTCAGTTTGAAAAATGGACTCAGGCCGTTTCGTCGACACCCATTCTTCTCTGCTAGACATTTAATTTGTTCTGGCCTTTCTGGAGAGCTTCCTCGTGCTCGGGTCTGCCAGCAGCCTTAATGGAGCAATGCCCTGTAGCCTGCCCCCAACTTCTCAATGGGAGCTGCCAGACATCCTCAAAAAGGAAGGGGATCCCTGGCTCCTTGACAGTGAGAACCCTCTGCTTGGAGCTCTCCTCCCCAGGCCGCTCTTGGGGCTCCTAGCAGTATTGGGCATCCACTTCATCATTAGCTGAGAGCAGCCTTTGGGAATTTGCCAGAAACAATCTTGACACCCCTTTGGAAAAGGAGCTTTTTAAACTGCTGGGAACAGAACGCTGGATCTGAAACAGTATCAAGTGAGAATCTGTGTGATGCTCTCAGTGGCTTCTGCAGGAAGACACAGGATTCCTCCCTTCCGAATCTCTGGCTTAACAGTCCACCAGCAGGAGCTGCAGGGTGCCTTGCTTTCTTTTACAAAAGCTTGGTATTCTGGTGCTGTAATTGTTTGCTGCTGTGGGGAACCATGGCTGAGCTATGGCACCTCTGAGCCAGGCCTTAGCCCCAATATAGCTTAATGAGCGTCTTTTGCCAGAGAATTATGTTGTTTTGAGAAGCTGTCTCCTATGCCTGGCACCCATCACCTTAAAAGATTCCACACATCCCGAGATCAAATCAAACACAATTTGTTTCAACACCTGCTCATTTACATTGTAATTCTCTAAATTGTTTTGTGCCATGTATTCTTTGGCCATTTTGGTGAATTTCAGTCTGTCTCTCTCTCTCTCTCTCTCTCTCTCTCTCTCTCTCTCCCTTCCTCCCTCCTTCCCTCCCCCTCTCTCTCATGCACGTGTGTGTGTGTGTGTGTGTGTGTGTGTGTGTGTGTGTGTGTGTAATGCATGGGTGCATGCACATGCATGAGAGGAGGCTGGAGGGTCCTCTCAGGGATTCTCTTCTAACACTCCCCACCTTAGGTTTTGAGACTGAACTTTGGACTCACTGACTTGGCTGGACAACAGGCACGTGCCAGGGATTCTCCATTTGTGCCCTCCCAGTGTTGGGGGAACAGGCACAGACAAACATGCCTGGCCTTTACATAGGTGCTGGGGACTCAAACTTGGATCACTCATGCTTGTTTGATAAGCCCTTTACTGGCTGAGCCATCTTCCCGGCCTGGGAAGTCCTTAGATTCAGATTCAATCATATAATGATGTTATAAAACAAGGCAAAATTAAATATCTTCATTAAAATATTTTTAAATAAATTTGGGGGGTATTGGTTTTCAGACTAGCATGCAAAGATTATTGAACTCACTACTTCATTCTAACAAAAAGTAAAAAGCTGAATGACCTGAAAAACCAAGAATTTGTACTAAATCCATCAAAGGCATGAAGTCACCCCTCTATGAGGATATGGATGCAATTAATGGTAGATGAGGAGGTAGATATACCCTCTTTGGTAGATGAGGCTACTGGTAAGGCACCTACGATCCAGCAAACAAACTATCTCCTATGCAAACAATCCTCATTGTCACACACACACATACACACACACACACACACACACACACACACACACACACACGACATAGAAGTAGGGCTAGCAGTGAAGAGAAAGATCACTATGACAGTAGGTGGACAAGCCCTGGAAATGAAGGGTAAATATGACCGAAGTGCACCATGTCCATGTATGAAAATGTCATTATAAACCCGTTATTACTTATAATTACTATACGATAATAAAAACGTTCGAAGAATAATCACAGGGATGATCTAGCCTGTCGCATTTGTCTATGAGAATGACAACACCCATGCAAGGGACAAGGGAAGAAAACTGAAAGTGTTCATAAAGGACTTGCAGTACCCATGAAGTCTACAGTTTTCTTGGAACTTGGACTGGGTTAAGTTGCTAAATGTGTATTTCAAATTCTAAAACAACTACTAGAAGTCTTTAAAAGTATATTTGATAAGCTAAGACATAGAAAATATGAATTTATGAAATGCTCAATAAAAATCTCAAAGTGATGGAAAATAAAAGCGGGAACAAAGAACAAGGACAACCAAGGAAAGACAGTAACAAGCACATTAGATATCAACCCAACTGTGAAACAGTATTAAAGCAATCTCCTTATCATCAGTCAGTTAGTACAGCAATGAATGGAAAGAGTTGATTAAAAAGTAAAGCTCAACTAAGTGTCAACAGGAGACCTGCTTTATATATAAAGGCAAAAACAGATGAAAAGTCATGGAGTAGAGAAAGATAAATCCTCGTAGCACTAACAAGAAGAAAAGGGAACCTGGACTGATTTGAGAGAGAGCAGACTTCAAGCAAGGAAAGTTATCGGGGATAATGATAAAGGGGTCAATATTCTGGAAACACTCAACATACAGTCTAATATGTATGCATCCAGCAACACCAAGGTGTATGAGATAAAAACTGATGGAACTACAAGGAGAAATAGATAAATGCACTATTATACTTGGAGATTTAAACACACCTTTATCAGAAATGGACAGATCCAGCAGGCAGAAAATTACCAGGGATATAGCTGAGCTCAAAGGCACCATCAATCAACTGAATAAAATTGACATTCATACTACATTCAACAATGGGAGATTACACATTCTCCTCAAGCTCACATGGAATATTCACCAAGATAGACTACATTCTGGACTATAAAGCACAACTTAAAAAAAAAAAAACACAGTGCCTGATCTCAGGCAGGAGTGACATCTAGTAAAGCAAATTATCAATGATGGGAACATGCCTAGAAAACTCCCAAGTGATTAGAAATAAAACAACACAATTTTAATAACCCATTGGCTGAATATTAAAATATTTTTAAACTAAAAGAAAATAAAACTTATGAATATGGGAAGCAGAGTGAAAGAAATGTTAACAGGAAACATATGGAATTAAATTTATATATTTCAAAAGAAGAAAATTTCTAAAATCAATACTCAAAGCATCCATGATTCAAAAGCTATAAAAAGAACCATACCTTAAATCCAAAATAGACTAAGAGAAGTAATAACCATAAAAGTAATTAATGAAACTGGAAACATGGAATTAGTTGACAAAAATTACCCAAACTAAAAGCTGTTTAAAAAAAATTGATAAACCAATACATTTCTAGTGTATTGACTGAGAAAAAAGAGAAAATACAGTACCTTTATGAATAAGAGCGTTGCTACCAACCCCATGGACATTAAAATAAAGGAGTATCATAAGCAGCTCCATGCCCACATATTTGATGACCCAGATAGAATGAAACTGAAAGCAACAAGCTACCAATGTGTCAAAGGAAATAGATCTATATCTACTCAAGACATTGAATTGAGTTCAATGGTAATTATTCAAGGAGTATTTGATGGTTCTCCATGACCTCTAAAAAAAGTCAGGAAAGAGAACTTGATAACTTGTCCCACACATCCACAATTCTCCTACTAACAAAACCATAGAAAGACTTTATAAGAAGATAAAAACACAAGCCAGTATATTTAGGAACATATATGCAAAACTCCTTAACAAACTACTAGCACATTGAACCTAAAATTCTATTAAAATAATTTCATACTATAAGATTGATTTATCCATGACACATAAGGTTGGTTAAACATTAGAATGTTCATTAGTATTATTGGTCACATTCTTCAACTGACCAAGAGTACATTCATAAGATCATATCAATAGATGAAAAGTAAGCATTTGGCAAAATCCAACATGCATCCATAATAACCATTCTAATCAAAATTCAATAAAAGGGAATTTCCTCCACTTGATGAATAACATCTACAAAACCCTATGTTAGCATCAATAATGAGAAAAATCAAGAATTTCCTATGAAGGTCAAGAATAAGGCAAGAACCTCATGAGTTTTCAATACAGTATTGTAAATATTAAATCAAAAAGGCAAGACAATGAAATGAGAAGTATACAGATCTGAAAGAAACAAACACAACTGTCTTTGTTCCTTCAAACCACATCTATCTAAATGGAAAAAATTCAAAAGAAAGAACAAAAGTACTATTGGACTGTAGAAGACATCATAGCAAAGTTGTAGGCTATAAGATCAAAGTATCAAAGCCAGCTGCTTTCCTGCATGCCTGTGTGGAACCAATGGAACCTGACATTTAAAGAAACACAATACCATTTAATTCAGCATCTTAACCAAATGGCCAAATGACATATCTAATTAAAAAAAATCTATGTGAGGGAAATTACAAAACCCTTACAAAATCTGTCAAAAAACTAAATGAATACAGATAAATACCTTCATATTTGCGGTTAGAAAGACACAAAAGTATGAAGATTTCAGTTGTTCCAAATTTGAGTCAACTCAATCCCAATAAAAACCCCAGGAAATGTTTGTAAGAGCAAAAAGATCCAGATTGTACAAGATAGTCTCAAAACAGTTGATACAATATTGAAGAAAAGAAATAGGGCTGGATACCCAGTGTAAAGACTTGCTTCAAAATTAATAAGATAATATAGGAAAAATGGGAAGAACATACATAAATTGAGCAGAATTGTACCCAGGCAGAAAGTGCAAAACTGAATCTTTATAAAGACATGGAGGCAGGTGTGTAAGGACAGGTGTTTTCAGAAATCGCTCTGACGATTGGACATCTGTAGACGAAGACATCAAATGACTTCATGCTTTTCACCAAAATGAATCCGAGATGTATGAGTAAAGCACAGAGTTGTAAAACCCTTAGAAGAGAAATGAATGCCCAGATGGTCTGGAACAAGGCAACAACTACAACTACAGTAACAAATGAGGATCCATGAAACTGGTAAGGTGGACTTGCACTTGACTACCTAAATCTTCTGCCTGTGGAAGACAAGCTCAAAAAGAAGAGGAGATTGCAACAAGTGCTTCCAGCTCCTAGAGTTTCCATTGGGAAATTGGGTGTTATCCTGGTTTTGTTGTTGCTTTTTGTTTGTTTTTGAGACAGGGTTTCTCTGTGTAACAGCTCTAGCTCTCCTGGATCTCAGAGACCCGCCTGCCTCTGCTTCCCGAGTGCTGGGATTAAAGGCGTGCACCACCACCACCTGGCTGGGTGTTATTCTGATATGGTATTTTTTACATATAATATTGTTTATATGTGTGTGTATAAGTATTATATATAGTCACTGGTATTTTTTCTCTTGCAGCATTCAATAATCTTTCTTTGTTCTGTATATTCAGTCCTTAAACTATTATAAGCATACTTACTTTTTGCTAAATATTACTAGTATAGTCACTGTCATTTCTAATGGATTATTAATTTGTCTAAATGTAAGTGTTTCAGGAGTTTTGTAATAAATTTCTTTTCTGTTATCTTATGCTTGTAACAAAATATCCAAAATATTAGTAATAAAATAAAATCCTAAGAACTTTTTAATCTTTAAAAAAAAACTATTATATGCTGTAGAGGATTTCTTTTCTCATCTTATGTAGTTGGTACTCTGAGTGCTTCTTTTATCTGTATGGGTTTGTCTTTCCTTAGTTTGGGAACACTTTCTTCTATGATCTTGTTAAATATCTGGTCTATGCCAAATCCCTGGGATTCTTCTTGCTCATTGATGCCTACAAGTTAAAAATTTTGTCCTCTACCCATTCTGTAGGCTGTCACTTTGTCTTGTTGACCATGTCCTTTGCTCTACAAAAGGTCAACAGGTCCCATTGATTGATTGTTTCTCCCAATGTCTATGCTACTGGTGTTATATTTAGGAAGTGATCTCCAGTGTCAATGCATTTAAGACTACTTCCTACTTTCTCTTCTATCAGGCTCAGAGTAACTGGATTTATGTTGAGGTCTTTGGTCCACTTGGACTTAAGTTTTGTGCACGGTGACAGATATGGATCTATTTGCATACCCTAACTTTCGTGCTGGAACTCTCATCCAATAACTGATGGAAGTGGATGCAGAGATCCTCAGCCAGGCCCCAGGTGGAGCTTCAGGAGTCCAATTGTTGAGAAAGAGGAGGAATTATAAGAGTGTGAATTGTTGAGACCAAGATTGGAAAAGCACAGGGACAAACAGCCAAACGAATGGAAACTCATGAACTATGAACCAATGGTTGTGGAGCCCCCAGCTGGATCAGGCCCTCTGGATAAGTGAGACAATTGAATAGTTTGAACTGTTTGGGAGGAACCCAGGCAGTGGGACCTGGACCTGTCCTTAGTGCATGAGCTGGCTATTTGGAACCTTGGGCTTACACAGGGACACTTTGCTCAGCCTGGAAAGGGGGGACTGGACCTGCCTGTACTGAATCCACCAGACTGAATTGAATCCCCAGGGGAGTCTTGGCCCTGGAGGAGATGGGAATGGAGGAGAGGGGCTGGGAGGAAGGTGGGGGCGGGAGGGGGGCGGGAGGGGGAGGACAGGGAAACCCATGGCTGATGTGTAAAATTAAAACACAAATATAATTTAAAAAAAAATTGTCCTCTAATGGTGTCCCCATGGCCTGCACATTCCTTTTCCATGCTTTTAAATAAATATTTTTCATGTTTTTTTCATTTGGTCTAGATTCTCTTCTCCTTGAGTCTGGATACTCTGTCTTCTGCTTGATTCATTCTATTAACCCCTAGAGTTTACTAATTGATATATTAAGTTTGTCAGTTCCATTTTCCTTTTGGCTTGTGTTATCTGTAACATTTCTAGCTCTTTACTGAATGCAGCTTTTAAATCCTGCATCATCATTCAGCCATGTCCTTGTATCTTCTTGAACATCACTTAGAGAAGTTCATTGTCATTCTCTTGAAGTTCAATGAAGTGTTTGTTCAAGTTTTTTAATTTCTTGAATTCTTTGATAAAGTTTATGATTTTGTGTGCTGGAGTTCATCTAGGTAGTTCTCATTAGAGAACATTTCTATAAGACGCATGGGTCTAATGGAAGACATGCTGTCACGGCCATTCATATTTTTTTGTTTATACAATTTGACCTGGGCATGTGGACATCTTTCTTTGGTGTTTGTCTGATGTGAAAATCTAACCTGCCATAGACTGAACCAGTGCAGGATCTGTGTGACTGGAGCTAGGCCAGGTCAAGCTGGTGGGTGAGCTATTTAACTGGACTGGGCAAAGATGGTTTCCAAACCACAGGGCTAGAGCTAAGTCTGTTGGTATAGAGATGGCAGTGGGTGGAGGGAAGGATGGGAAAGGAATGCCGTATCTCTGCAATTGAAGATGGCTCACTAGCACAGCAAGTTTGAAGACTACAGATATGGAGGTAGGCCCAGCAAGAGTAGTTTGCAAATGAAGAGGGATAACAGGTACATGTCGGAAAATAGACGTGTGGTGTCTGCACATCTATTAAAACAGAAAAAGCTAAAACACTGATGATAAATACTAGGAATGCACATTCTCATTCATGGCTGGTAGGAATTTAAAATACCACCCTAGAAGATAGTTTGACAGTTTTTTACAAAAGTAAACATAGTCTTACTCTATGATCCAGTCACCATGTTCCTTCCTGTTTACAAAAATAAACTGAAAATGTGTATCCACATGAAAGTCACACAGTTTTTTTTTTTCCACTGAATTTTAATTATAATTTCCAAAACTTGGAAGCAACAAAGGTGTTCTTCACTGGGTAAATGAATAGATTAGCTGTGGTATTTCCAGATGGATGACTATTATCACTATTAAAAATTAATAAGTTTGCAACCCACGAGGAGACATGGAGGAAGTTAAGTAACTATTACTAAATAAAAAGCTGCAAGTCTGAGAAGGCCACAGGTTCTATAATTTCAACTGTATGAAGCTCTAGAAAAGGGAAAACTGTAAAGACAGTGGAAAGATTTGGAGGTCCCGGGTTTAGGGGAGACAGAGGCACACACAAGTTTAAGCTTTAACATATGTGGTACTATAATGGCAAATATGTGCCATTATACATTTGTCAAAACACGCATCAAGCATCAAGGTGAATGTGAAGTGTGGACTTTCGCTGGTAATGATGTGACCGTCTCGTTTCATTGACTGTAAGAAAGATATCACCCTGGTACAGGCTGGTGACAGTAGAAGAGCCTGTGGGACGTGGAAATGGGGTACATATGTACTCTATGCTTTCTGCTCAGTTTTGCTGAGAATCTAAAACTGAACTAACAATTTAACATTCAGATTTAAAGTCAATTTCTAATTAAAAGACTGAATCTGTGCTATCATAATACACGAGCTCTTTGGTTCAGGAAACAATGACAGTACTACTAACAAAGATGCTGGTGTTCTAATGAGTCTGGACAATATTTTAAGATTTGTAATAGATATAGTATGAACTTAGTTATGATTTCTATTGGTCATAAAATCATAGGAGATGCCAATATGATTCTTGTTATTCTTACATTTATAATAAAAAGGAAATGCTGCATTTGGAGTAGAGATTAAATAAAATATTAAGAAAAGTGTTTACTCAAGTTCAGAGTTCTGAATTTTCTTCACTAACCTATTGAAATAAGAGAGGGAGGATAGACCAGTTGCTCCTTGAACTAAAAAAGAAGAAATTAGGAAGGAAACCCCAGGAGCTGCCCTGAAAACCAGCTGTATCAGCAAAACATTCCCAGCAATCTTAATTGCCAGCTCCTCTAGTTTGCTGAAGAATTACTTCCCTGGGTGTCATCTTTGTTGAACTTTGATTTCCTTAGACCCTGTTATAGATTGAGTGTATCCCCCACAGAACCCATATGTTAAAACTTAACCCCTATGTGAAGGTTAACACTTGGAGGTGAGACCTTTGGGAGGTAATTAGGATTCAATCAGGTTTTACACAGGAAGCTCCCACGACAAGATTGGTGCTTTATAAGAAGAGGAATGGAAAGACCACTCTGCCTGTGCTGTGAGGACACAGAGAAAAGATGACTGTCAGCAAGGCCCAGAGACATCTCCGCCAGGAACGGCACTGTCGTGGACATTGGCCACAGACTTTCTAGCCTCCAGACCACAAGAAACAACACAGTATTGTCTAAGCAACTCAGCCCACGGCACTTAGCTACAGCAAACCATGATGATTCAGACCACATAGCTCCAGCACCTAGACAGGACAAAACCAGGAAAGCATATGATGCAATTGACGTAAGAGAGCCAAAACTCTAAAAACATGCCTGCCTCGTTGCCCAAAATGTCCCTTAAGGTAATTCTTATTGAATTTACCTAGAATCATACTACACACACACACACACACACACACACACACACCCTAGGTGTCATACAACTCCTGAAAGTCTCCTGTTTTTCCTAAAAATAAAATAGCTTCATGTGCTTAAATACCTAAGAAAATGGGTGGCCCATTCATTCATTCATTCATTCATTCATTCATGTGCCTACATTAGAACAGATACTAATATAAACACAGGTATCCAGAAACAATAAAAGCATAGGTCCTGTCCTCATGAGGGCACAGGAGAGAAATAGACAACAAATAAATACACTTCTACCGAGAACCAGACCCAATGAGAAAAAGAAGAGCTGTGTATGATGAGAGATGCAAATAGGTATAAGACAAGCTTCATTATCTGATACTTCCCATAGTTACATAAACAAAAATGAGTAATAATTTCTCATAATTAATAATTAAACCTTGTCACAAAATTTCATAGATTCAAGTACTTCTGAAATTAAATCTTGACTACTACAAAGGCCAACATACAAGAAAATTCTGGTAATTCATGTTTCTTCATGTGTTATTTTCCCCCACCCCCAAAAAAAACCATAGGGCATAGTTCATTGAAATTATTATTGTATATGTGTATACTATTTTCAAATTTTATTATATACAAAATTTGTAATCATTTAAAGAATACCCATTTCTCTTTTTTAAATTCATGATCCCTTGATATAGAAAACTTTTTCTGAAAAGTCCAGCAGCTGGTTCAAAGAGAAGGAAAAGCTTTAAAAATATTTAAATAATCATAAAAGCTGGAAGAGAGGCTAAGCTTTCAAGTATAAATAAACTTAAAAAGGAAACCTTATGAAAACTGGCTTTCTCCTGTTGAGTGACTCTGGATCTATTATAACCACACTTCCAGCAGGGCCCCATGCTCGTTATGAGTTGACCAAACCCAAACAAACTCCAAGGTTTTATGTGCACATTTTTTTGTTTATAGTTTGGTGAATTTTGTCTTTTTGGAGTTTTGTGTTGTTATTGTTGTTTTGAGAGAGAGAGAGAGAGAGAGAGAGAGAGAGAGAGAGAGAGAATGAGAATGTGAAGTTCAGTGTATATGAAGGTAAGGAGGATCTGAGAGGAGCTGGTTGGCGGAAGGGAAAGAATAAAAACAAAATACATTGTATGAAATTTTTTAAAAATATTTTTAGATGTGATAAATAGGAAACTCTAAAATAAATCTGTCCACAAATGTATTTTCCTAAGAACATTACTTCTTTGCCCATCAGGCTGGGGACTCCTTTGCTTTCAGTGAGCCTCTATTGTATGAGGCAGAATTTCTAGGGGTGAACTCCCAAGATTTCACTCCCCAGTTCCCAGATGGTGTACATGTGCTGTCAGCCCTTAGACTGCTATGTGTGTGTGACATGGTGGATTTGGTACAGGGAGATGATCCTGTGTATAATCTAATAACACTACTCCTTAAAAGTAGAGCATGTTCTCCTAATAATGGCATAAGAGGAAGGCAGAGGGCTGAGCAGAAGTCTGAGGGAGAGTTTTGAGGATGAGTTTTGGATGGTGGCTAAGATAGAAGAGACCAGGTAAATAATGCCTCCAATGTACACATGGAAGAACATGGATTCTGCCTTAGCCGGAAGCATCCAGGAAGAGGATTTTCCCTGGAGCTTCCAAAATACGTTACATTTGGTGCTAATATGATTTTAGCCATGTGTGATTTTGGAGACAAGAATCCAGGTATAACCACCTTTACCATTGACCTGCCAAAATTAGAGCTATTCTAAGTGCCCAAGTTGTGGTAATTGGTTAGGCTAGCATAAAAAAAAAAACAAAACGATATACCCACTTATCCTCTGTCATAGTAAATGTCTAGAGAATTTTAGTTTCTACTGAGTTTGCCTGAATAAACTGCTGGTCATGGTACTTAGAGCATAGCACCTATTCATATCACTTTGATAGTATTCCCTTTTCCTGTGGCGATGTTCTCCTTGCACTGGTACAGCATCCATTAATTAGTGACAGACCTCTGCTCGGGGTCATCTGATGCTCTGTTACCGCCGGTACATTGTAGTTGTGTTACCTCAGTTTTCTTGAACTTTCCATCATTCTTCCACCAGTCTTTGTCTATGCTCTTGGTTCTACCATTTGAAATAAGGCACAGTATATGGAGATGTTTGAATTATTAGTGGGAGTAGAACCAGTCTCCACATAACTTAATTTTTTCCACTTATGCTTTTTATTTTTTGTTTATTAATAAATTTATAAAATATATCTACTTTACATCCTGGCTGCAGTAATTTAATATTTTAATGATAAAGCTACCTTTTGTTTCAATACTTGGTAGGTATACAGCAAGGTCAATAAAAATGGGAGCCTCACGAATTATTATTAGAATCTGGTAGTATACATATAGCTTCCTTCTCAATCATCATGAAACAGGATACTGTTGTGAAGTCTTACAACACTTTAATTGAGATTCATGGCCTGAGCTCAGTGAAAATTGATTTTCCTTACCAAAGAGAGTGACCCAGCACGTTGGATGCTAGAGGCTCCACTTACACTCCTGTCTAGTAGGAAGTGTGGTGATCAATCTTCATTGTCCGTGTGACTGGTGAAACACACCTGTGGGTATGCCTGCGAGGGCATCTCCAAAAAGGATGAACTGATGGAGAAGGAAGATCCGCCCTGACAGGGAGCTCTGCCATCCCATGGCATCGGGCCCTGAACCAATTGGAAAGGGGGAAATAACTGGCCTTCTTCTTTCTCTGCTTCCCAGCCAGCCTCCGCGGGAACTGCTTTCTTTGTCCTGTTTTTGTCACCATGACTGACTTGATTCTCTGGAAGTATGAATGATATTGATTACTTCTTCCTGAAGTTATTTCTGTGATCTCAACAATGCAAAAATATAATAGCTAATACAGATCATTGCTGTCAGGAACGGCGTCAGTGCTGTAACTAAATATGACCGTGTAACATGGCCTTGTAACGGGCCTACAAGAAGAATATGAAGGAGTCCAGAGACAGAGCTGAGGAAGCCCAAGAATGCTGAAAGCCGGGTTTAGGAGGCAATTTGGTTGGAGTTTGGAAGACTATAACCCCAATAAGCATGCAGACAGTAGGCTATGCTCATGAGGTTTCAGATGAGAATGGGGACTTCACTGAGAACTAGACTAGAGTACACTCATGTTCTTTATATTTTGAAAAATAATTTGGCTGTTTTGTCTGTCTTGAAATCTATGTGAAACTGAGTGCAAAAATAATTAACTAGTTTATTTCATTGGGAAAAGTATAATCCAGTGTTCATAATGTGGCACGGTCATTGCAGGCTGCTTTTGTCTATGATTACAGTAAGAACTGAGAACCTAACGCAAGCAGAAGTACTTGAAAAACATACAATGCAATCATGAGCACACTTAATGGGGTAGGAAATATATGTGCTGACAAAGCAGCCCTTTGTGACCAGGGCAATACAAACTGTACCTCGAGTATGAAATGCCACCCATTAGAGGCTCCAGGGTATTAACTGAGAACTCATTTTCAAGACTTCCATTTGAAGAGAATGACCTAGCAGTTCTCTGTAGTGGATAGCCATCCCAGCATTGGCCTGGAAGTTCCAACCCCCATTGAGCCTTCGGTAATGGTCACGCCCACAAGGCAGGGCGGAGGAGGAAGCAGAAGACCAAGGATCGGGAGGAGGTCGCTCTCTTGGTTCCAGGACCCTGGACACTGGAGGTAGACCGAGCAGAGTTCTCCAGACAACACCGCCGGACTGCGCTATACCTTTGCCAGACCCTGCAACCTACCCCTTCATTTGTAAGTTACCCCTCAAAATAAACCTCCCTTTTAACTACGTGGAGTGGCCTTAATAATTTCACCAATATCTGGCGCCCAACATGGGGCAAATTCCAAAGGCCCAGGCGGCTCCCTCCCTCAGCCTCCTCCCTGGCTGGTGGGTACCTAAACCCGCCTGCAAAGTTCCATTTAACCAGGGGATGCCTACACGGTTCCATTCCCGAAAAAGGAAGCAGCTAGTCCTGTCTCAGTTCCCTAGCTTAGCCCCTAGACCAGCGAAAACCACTGTGAGTGAAGCATTCCCACTCCTCCCTGAGTGCCAGGTCCCCGCCATCTTGGCTCCTGCCTTCAGCTGCTACCAGCCAAGGTCGCCAGCAGGCCCTGCTTTGGAGCTATACCAACACTTCCTACTGGCTAAAAAGTGCTACTGCACCCCCCAAAACCACGGAAAGGTAAGCTTATTTCAGGTAAAAGTACTTGATAATTTTACACCTTAAAACTGACTAACAAATTTTGAGTAATTCTTGTAATATGGCTGACAACATTACCTCACAAGAATTTAAAAACCTTTTTGCCTGTATGATGAATGACATTTTCCTGGAAATATACGACCTCCCTAAGACATATCTGGCCTGTACCATTTTGACATTCATTGTAATAATTCACACAGTGTTCAAACACTGGTTTAATAATAAGAACAAAGATGAGTCATTATTGGGACTGATACAGGCTTTAAAAGATAACAATAAAGGCTTACAGAAAAAGGTTCTGTCTATGGAATCTGCTGACCAGGATTTACATAAAAAGATTCTCTTTCTGGAATCTGCTAACCAGAAATTACAGGTTTTAAAGGATAACAATGAAGGCTTACAGAAAAAGATTCTGTCTATGGAATCTGCCAACCAGGACTTACATAAAAAGATTCTCTCTCTGGAATCTGCTAACCAAAATTTACAAAACAAGCTTGTACCCAAAATTGCTTTTATTGATAATAAATGTGAGTATTTAATGGATAGAACACTAACTCTCCAGAGTGAAGTTATAGCTACTCAGATAATATATAAGGAAGAAAAATTATCATTACTTGATAAGATAAGGTCCATGGAATCATGTGTTTCAAAAGAACATAAAAACTTCCATGATTCCATAAAAAATCTAAAATCCCTTACAAGAGAGAAAGTTTACTCCCTGAAACAGACCCTAGGTGCTCGTTTACAAGCCCTGGAAGAAACTCTCAATAAACATGACAAGGGACCTAATAAACAGAAGGGCAAGACCATACAGGTTATAACATCTCCAAATGGCTCTCATACAATGGCTTAGCCTGTAATCATCCATGAGAAGCCAACAGACGACACACACCCTGAGCCATATACAACATATACATTACAACCAATTTCAACAATGGACTTTAAAAATATAAAGAAAACAGTAGTTACATATGGGATATACTCCACATATGTAAAACAGATGTTAAATTCATGGTCTACCTCACATAGAATCATTCCAGATGACTGGCATCAGTTAATTTCAGCTGTTCTAGAATATAGCCACTAGAATATAGCCACAATATAGCTATCCACTACAGTTCTCTGTTCAAGCAGGACCATCTAAGGAAGTGTTTTCCCAAGTTCAACCATATCAGTAAATGTGAGGCCATAGCAGGTATGGTGCAAGTAAGCCTAACTACTTAGTAAGCAGCAGAACTTGTAGCCCCATGTGGTGCTGGTTTTGTAGGCATGAAGAAGGAAAGAATTAAAGACAACAGTTTCAAGATAACTGCACTCCCAATTTTAAGAAAAGCCTAGGAACCTCTGTGATATACTGTATAGAACTGTCAAATTCACTACAAGGCACCTCAGAGAATAATGCATGAAAGTGGAAGGACAAAGCCTAAGTTTCACTGAAGACACCCAGATGCTGGCAATGCAAGGAATGTAGAATATCTTCTGAGGAAACTTTCAGGCAATGAGTGGCATCAGCCTGGGAGAGGTCAAATGTTCTGTAAGCTACTGGCTGTAGGGATGGAGCAACCCAATGAAGCTCACATGCCAGCACATGTTCCAGATCCTAGACATGGAACTACATAGTTTCTGTTTGACCTTCCAGGTTTTGAAATTCCTTTGGTCCATCCTTCTTTGTTTCCCAAATTCCTCCCTGTTTTAATGGGAATCTTTACTCTGGGCCATTATACATTGGAAAATTTGTTCTTGTGGTTGGATGGTTGGTTGGTCGGTTGGTTGGTTGGTTGGTTGGTTGGTTGGTTGGTTGGTTGGTTGGTTTTACAGGGAGCTGACAGTTGCTAAGAGTTTACCTTGAGTCTAAAAAAAGACTTTGGACTTCTGAATGACATGGGAACTGTTACTGGAAGTTGGACTAAGTACATTTTCCATTATGAAATGCCTGTGAGCATCTAGGGAGGAGGTGCAGAAATTATCATTGAGTCTGAAATATTCACAACATGCTCGTGTTTCCTGACTGATGGCACTCTTTAGGGAAGCTGTGGAGCTGTTAGGAGGGGTGGCCCCTCTGATGGAAGTATGTTACTTGTTTGGGCCCTGCTTCTGGGGTTCCCTAGACAATAAAGAGATAAGACTCATCTGCTACATATCATATGTTGTCATGAACTCTGTAATGTCTTCTTTGACATGATAGAGTTTTAGAATCCATGAGACAAAATAAGTCTTGCCTCCTCTTAACTCATTTCTGACAGGTATTTTGATCACAGTGATACAAAAATTTTTTAAAGACTTTTTTTTCTTTTTTTCTTTTTTTTATAATTAATTAATTTATTTACTTTATTTCAGGTGCATTGGTGTTTTGCCTGCACTGGAGTTACAGACAGTTGTAAGCTGTCATGTGGGTGCTGGGAATTGAACCCAAGTCTTCTGGAAGAACAGTTAGTGCTCTTAACCTCTGAGCCATCTCTCCAGCCCATGATACAAAATTAATAGAGTGGGGACACCACACCAGGGGGGAGGAATGAACAAAGTAAACTCAGGAAGGACACTAAAACACCAAAGAGTTTAAATGAGAGCATTGAGTCCCACCAAAACTGATTGGAGATAATGAATGCAGCTTCTGAGACTAGGGAATGGTAAGAAGAAATCTCTTGTATCATCAAATAAAAGAATTGATTGGGAGATTAATGGCTGCATTGGCAGGAATTGGTAAATGATTTTAGATGCAGAGCATATAAGTGTCTGGCCACAAAAACAGCTTAACATGGAGATAATATGAACAGTATCCTTCTAGAATAAAAATGTCTCCTCAAAATAACATTATGTTAAAATGTATATAGGGATCCAGTCCTGGCTTCGATTACACATTTTAAAAACTGGAAACAATCCAATGATTGAACAAGAGGGACACCTTGTTCTCCCTCTCAGCACACATGACAACTTTCAAGAATGGAAGTGTTGGTCTACGTGAATTGTAATGCAAAGATGCTATGACCCACTGAAAAGTTTGAAACTGACTTGATACAGCATATTATAAATGGCTCTGTACTAAGTAATTGCTGAGCTTGTCTCAAGTCCAGTGGCAAGCTTCTGGAGTATAGATATTATTGCCTAATTTCACATGAGGATATTGCATCTCCAAGTGCTCAGTGTCTGTGAAGTCAAGGACCTAATAAAAAATGAAGCTGCGGCTTAAGTCGTGATTCATCTAACCCCAAGTCTCAGGCCCTTTACCACCATAAAAGTATACACAATATCTACTTTAAAGAGAAAAAATTCATTACATTAAATTAAATTCCATTCTTCAAAATGTTTGAACCACTTTGGGATTATAAATTCAGACCACAAACCTGCAAAGGGTACCAGCTTGTGGCACAATTAGCAAATGTTTTCTTCCTTCCCTTCCTATGTGGAGATGGGAGGTGTTTGTGTCTTAGGTTTAATGGAGGGGTCAGGGCACACCTTGGTTGTACTGCTAGTGGTGTATCTTACAAGCAATGATTTTCTAGATTAGATAATATCTATTATATCAAATGTTAGTAGCAAGTAACTATTGTATGCTGTTTTATTATTTTACTTATATTATTTTCATTTTTTTCTGGAAAGAAAAATGTCTTTTAAATATTTAAAATTGATTGCAGATTCATCAGTTGATATAGCTGGTTTGTAAGGGAGGAGAAATATTGCTCCTTCCACCCAAGTTTAAGAAAAAAGGCAGCTGATGGTTAGACAGATGGTTCAGTAGCTAAGGTTGCTTATTGCTATTCCAGAGGACCCAAGATTGGTTCCCAGGACACTGGGTGGCTCACAAGCCCCCAAATCCGGCTACAGAGAATGTGACTCCTTCTCCTAGCTTCCACAGGCGCGCACACACACACACACACACACACACACACACACACACACACACACACACAAAGTCATAGACACAAACACACATATACACATAAAATTAAATAAATAATTCACATTGTTAAAAAGAGACAGTCCAATGAGAAAAAAGTATGTAAATTATGTAGTATAAATGTTACATGACATGAGAGCCCCCAGAAGGAACTGAAGGTCCAACAAAATGCTGTGTCTATGCTAGGATTGATGAACTGGAAAGTTGTGGGGAAATATAATAGGACCAAAAAGATCTGAGCTAAAATAAGTAAGTGTCCTATATCAGGACCCTTCTGGTGGCCACTCAGGCCCCTCAGATTCCCATTCAGAACCCTCTGGAGTATCTATCTTCAGAGATACATCTGTTATTTTCCTTTACAGTAGGGAGGGCATCTCTCACCTAACAAGATTGGGTGAGTCACAGAGTTCTTCCTGTTCCTATCTTATTTTCTCTCTTAAAGTTTCCAACATGTCATGCAACATGTTTTGAGGTAGCACATCCTGCATCCCAATAGGATAATAGTCATACTGATACCCAGTCTGTCTACCATGTATACACATATGGAAAAAAAAGTAATGTATGTGTAAGATGTCATAAATCTGTAACTGTAACATACCTGAGGTGGTTGACTAGTAGAAAGTCAAGACTTATTTTACCTTTCAGTTCTAGAAGCTCCAGTCCCAAATGCTGAGCCTACTGCCTTCGATCCTGTCAGTAGTGCCAGATGATAATGGCAAGTAACACTTGGTAGGCAAAAGACTTATATCATAGGCCAGAAAGCAGATGAGAAAAAAGAGACCCTAGAAGCCATGTGGGGCCCAGATCATCTGCCTCGGCAGCCCAGACGACACTGCAGCTGTTCTGCAGCTTCAATCAGAGTCTGGCCCAGACCTCACAGCACTCTTATGGAAGCCCAGTGTTCCTACCTCTTGCTGAAGCCAAGGCCAGCCTAGGTCTACACAGCAAGCCAAGGCCTTGACCCCAGCCCAGTGTGTATAAGCATTTTTCAAGACCCTCCCACCTTCAGGCTCCATAGTGGCTTCAGCATCTTCCATTTTTTTTAATGTTCATTGTTTTTACTTTATGTATATGGGTGCCTTACCTGACAGGCTATCTGTATACTATTTGCACACTTAGTGCCTATAGAGACCAGAAGAGGGAATCAGAGCCCCTGGAACTGGAGTAACAGTCAATTGTGAACTGCTATGTGAATGCTGGAAATAGAACCAAGATCTTCTAGGGTAACAAAAAGTGCTTTTTGTTACTGAACCATCTCTCCAGACCAATGTCTTCCATTTTTAGTTTACTGTTCTGCAAGATACACACTGTTTCAATAATTATTTTGAAAGTGGCTACAGTATTGTGTTGTGGAATATTATTTTAAGATGTGTTACATTTGTTTGTGCTGTGGAACATTTGTTTAATGATGCAAAGATGTGTTGCATTCTTTTATGCTGCATTTGTCTAACTCTGTGAAGCTGTTTTACTTTGTCTAAAACACCTGATGGTCTAATAAAAGAACTGAATGGCCACTATCAAGACAGGAGAAAGAATACATGAGGCTGGAAAGCAGAAAGAATAAATAGAAGGAGAAAGCTGAGAGAAAGTATAACTAAGAATAAACCTCCGTGTATGATTTATTTGGGAGCTAAGTAGCCACCACCACCCCCAGAAGAGCAGAAACAACCAACAATAGTATTGAAATCATGTATCTACAACAGCCAGTCTCAGGCTGGCATTCCAGGACACACCCCTAATGATCTCAGGACATCCATCTAGGTCCCACCTCTACAAAGAGGACAGTACCTCCCAATCGTACTGCCTTGGGGACTAAGCCATTCATACACTAAATGAGGAACACTAAACAAATTTCAACCTTAGGACATTTATCAGTCAGTTCATTCTCTAAGTTCCCAATTCTAGGAGTTGCTATAATACACCATCAAAAAATGGAGTAAACATAAGCGTTTTCAATAAATGTCTCTGAAAAAAATGGACATCTATAGTCTCTTTATTTAGCAAGTGATGAGGAATTGAGCATCATGGGGAAAGACTGCCAGGAAGATGTCACAACAGTTCTTGAGTCACACAGATAAATAAGAAAGACACAGGAGACAGAGTGGGATCCTACATTATGGTGAAATTACAAAAACTGTTCATTTAGACTTATCCGTCAGTTCCCAGCAGAAAGCTTCTACACCCTTGAGACACAGTCATATGATAAGGTCATCTTTGCAATTCACAATAAGCTCCTGTCAAATACACTGTGATGTATGCTAATGAGATAGCACTTGATGGGCCTAACCTAGCTCTTGGATGGGGCTTATACTGCCAGGAAAATCAACCATATGATTAAGGTATTTATTCTACTTCTAATCTTCAGGGAAAGGAGAAGGATTGGAGATTGAGGTTATCCTCAACTGACCAATAATTTTATCAGTCATGACTCCATAATGCAGATTCCTTAAACCCCAGAAACAGTCTGCTCAGACTCCAGGTTGGTGAACACACCCTGTTAAGTTGAGGTCAGAGAACCCCAGACTCAACTCAACAGAACCTCCTGAGTCCAGAATCCTGTACATCTTGCCCTACCTACCAATTCATTTGGCTGTTTTATGGGACTCTGTCTGCACTAACTATAGTCAGAACTGGATTAAATATAGGATAGCTGGTTGACTAGATAATCACTTGGTATGAAAAGCATACATGTTTAGTGTCACATTCACTCTGAGAACAGAGAAACAGTTCCCTTCCAGTCACAATTCTTGTCTACAGTGAGTAACATGACATCTAGAGATAGATGTGGCTATTTAGCTCCAGCCAATGGTTGCATCAAATTTCAGCCCAGTTTTTCTAGATTATGCTAGTCTTCAGAAGGATTTTTACATGGAACCTCTTGGTTTTAAGACAATATCTCAAATTTTAGCTGGATCATCCACAGTCATTCAAACACATATGAAAGCCACATGTAGCATACCATCATGTCAGGGTTGGCTTGCTGAGTTAAGGAAGAAATCGAGAATGAAAACTGCTGCCTCAAAGAAGCTGGTCTCTCAGATGGTAAAGAAATAAATTTCATAGTTGAGGCAGTAGGAATTCTGTGGAGCGAGAAGAAAGATGGTATCACACTGAGACTGCCAGAAAAATAACCACTGCCATCCCACTGAGGACAGTCTTGGAAAGGTCATGGAAATTTTTCAGAGAAAAACTATGGTAAAATCTGTATGTCAGATAAAATGCAGAACATTCCTTTCCTAATGCTGATGTTTCCCAGCACCACAAATCAGGAGGCTCAGCCTAAAATATATATATATATATATATATATATATATATATATATATATATATATATATATATATATATATACATACATATATTTTTTTTTTTCTCAACTCTGGAGGCTTGACATCCAAGACCAAGGAAATTTCTTCTGAGGCCCCAATCCTAAACTCACACCTGCTACATGTGCCAGTGTCCCAGCCTGCTCTTCTGAGAGCTTGATGTTACATGCATCCATTTCACATATTATACTCTGAGCACACTGTCTGCCACATCCCTTTACTGTTCCTTCCTCCACCCCCTTCCTGTTAGTCCTTTTGTTCTGCTGGACAGTTTCACATCTACTTTGATGTTACTTCTACATATATGATATGCAAGCTTCTTTCTGATAGGATCTCACCTTGTGATAAACACACCACTCATATTGGGGATGTGCCAAGGAATAAAACCTCATTTCAACCTCCCTTAGCTTTGTGAATGCCCCCAACTCTGGGAACAGTTACTTTTAGGGTGCTGAGCACTTAGGGCATTGACATGTGACTTTTAGAGGGTCACAAGTCCTCTTGTTTAAGGAGGAGTAGAAGTCTATATTCTAAGGAGTTACCTGAATTGAGTGTCCCTGGAATCTGCATGGGAGTGTGGGGAAGTGGACAATATCTGAACATGATGAGGGCTATGTGCTGCCAAGAAGTTAACTTGTCATTTGGGGGTTGTTGTTGTTGTTGCTGTTGTTTTTCCAAGACAGGGTTTCTCTGTGTCATTTTGGTGCCTGTCCTGAATCTCGCTCTGTACACCAGGCTGGCCTCCAACTCACAGAGATCTGCCTGGCTCTGCCTCCCGAGTGCTGGGATTAAAGGCATGCGCCACCACCGCCCAGCAACCACTTGTCCTTTTAATTGAGGAAACAGCATGAATGAAAGGTGATCTCTCTGGCCTTTTTGCACAGGGCTACTAATACCATCAGGAGGGCTCTTGGCTGCTCCTCACAACTTCATGCAAATCTAACTATCCCCCAAAGGCTTTATCTCCAAAAATCATCACACAAGGACTTCAACATATGAATTTGACAGGAGATAGATGAATGGATGGATGGATGGATGGATGGATGGATGGATGGATGGATAGGTGGGTGGATGGATGGATGGATGGATGGATACAAACATTCAGCCAAGGCAATGGCCTGAGCAAAAACTGTTTGGAAAAGATGTCATCAGAGGACTACTGGAATGGATGAAAGAATTAATAGATGTGAAGTACAATAGTGTTTGCATGAAGACCACCCTTAAAAGAAAGGTGAGAAACAGGATATATACTTGAAAACAAAGAACTCTTTTCTAAAAGCTACTTTCCACTGAAAACATTTTTTAATTTTCTGGGCATAGGGAAGAAGTATGTAGAGGGAATTAAAATGGAGGAGAGTAGGAATATGGATGTAAGTGAAAATGGTACCTAAGAAGAGAATCCCTGCACCTCTGTTCCTCTGAAGCAAGGTCACTTCTGATTATAAAGAGAAAATATTAAAGCCTTTTGATGCAATGTCTAATCTGCTCTTGGAGTAGATTAATACTCATGGAGTAGGAAGTTGAAGGATGGGAGATTGTGGGCATGCCGAGAAAATTATCTGGAGATACAAAAGGGATTTAAGAGCAGCAATTAGAATCATCCTAAGTTGTTCTTTCCTATTCTGGTATTTTATTTCCACTGTTAAAGTCTAAGCCAATGAAAGTCAGGCACAGGGCAAAGCTTTTCCCCCATGAGCTTTTCCTAGGATGAAGACAGCAAGCTATATGTGAAGAAAGAGCCAGGACACTAGAGTCTGCTCAGCTCAAGCAAATGACTCGCCCCCATACACACATGTAGTGAAATGAAGAAAGGTATGGCAGTCCTTAGCACATGTAATCTTTGTGAGATGCCCATTAGTAGGCATTCACATTTACACTCTATAAATGAGGGAATGGAGATCCCAAATTAAATTGTTTTCCCAGACCTCCCAGCTAGGTAAATGGCAAATCCAAGATTTTCATCTGTTCCTTTCCCATTCTTTATAGCAAACTCTATGAAATCAGTACAAGGTTAAAAACCCCAAAATGCTTCAGTAGACACAAAATTGAGTACAGATTGTAGCAATTCTGAATGTCTCTGGCTGAATGCTGAAGAACTCTGATGTGGATGGTACCAAGTACCCCTTTAGTGTCTTCAGCTAAAGATTCTGACTGATTTCACTGTTCAGCAGACACATGGCACCGTATGATAATGGTTGATAGGTATAATGGTGAGCATTAATTCTCAGCTTGACACAACCTAGAATTGCCTGGAAAGAGAGTCTCAACTGGATATTGTCTACATTGACTTGACAAATTGGCTTGTCTGTGGGGGATTGTCTTGATTAAATTGATGTGAGAAGACTCATCCCACTGTGAGTGGCATCATTCCCTAGCCAAGATTTCCTGAGCTGTGTAAGAGTAGAAAGAGAAATCAAGCAGAGCGCAAGCAAGCAAGCATGTATGTATTTCCCTCTACTCTTAAGTGTGGATGTGATGTTACTAGCTGTCTTAGGTTCTGGCCACTTAGACTTCCCAGTAATTGACTACAACCTGGAATTAGAAAGTAAACAAACCCATTCTTCTCCTACATTACTCTTGCCAGGGTATTGTATGACAGCCCCCAAATGAAGCTAGAAGATTATTGTAATGAATCTGAATGTGAGAAAAAAAACCCTGCATATTAACAACCTAGTAAAAACCAAGCCATTATTCCTTTTTCTGGAAAACTTCTATAGTGCTCTCTTTGTCTACCTCCAGTCTCTCACTGCTCATGTACTTTGGAAAAGTGTTGTGGCTTTCCTCTGGAGGAGGTACAACTTCTTAGGAGGATAGCACTTAGCATTTAGCCGAACACTGAACTCAGGAAACTCAAAAACTATCCTCATCTACTCACTAGGATGGATAAACAGCTGTAGCAGGAATCTTAAATGGTCTTATTAAATAAAATCAAACTCAGAGCCAGGTATTGGGGTGAATGCTGGAAGATCAGAGAGACAGAATAAGCCACAGCTTCCTCACCTTGCCAGTTCCTCAGCTGATCCTATTTCCTCAGATTGGAAACTTCTCAGTCCTCATGCAGAATGAATCTCAGCTGAACTGCTGCTAGAAGCCTGAAAGCTTAACCAGCCAAATGCTTAACCAGTCAAATGCTGCTAGTTCCTGGTTCTCATGCCTTGTATATCTTTCTGCCTTCTACCATCACTCCCTGGGATTAAATCGTGTGTCACCATGCCTGGCTATTTCCAATGTGGCCTTGAACTCATAGAGATCCCAGATGGATTTCTGCCCCTTGGAATTAAAGCTGTGAGTGCCACTGCCTAACCTCTATGCTTAATATTGTGGCTTTTCTGTTCTCTGACCCCAGATAAGTTTACTAGGGTGCACAATATTTTGGGGAACACAATACCACCACAGACAGTGTAATATCCAATTGCTGGTCTTTCTCCATCTGTGTAGTGCTTTACTACCTTTGCCCCAACTCCCTGTTGTCTAACTCAGAGTCTGTCTTAGTCCAAAAAATACAGCAACTCTCAATGTTGCCGAAGTGTATTTATGGGTGTATAATAGGGGACCCAATTACACGCTCGAGTCCTGCACTCAAGCCCAATAGCCAGCCCTCCTTCTCAAGGGTTCGATCTAGAAAAATCACTTTTGTTGAAATGGTTTCATGTTTGTGAAGCAGCAGAATTGACTGTCTTTGCACCATCACAGTAGAGAAAACATGGTGAACAGCTGCACCATAGAAAATAAAACAACTCAAAGCCTATAGCAAAGGAACAGCTAGTGCAGCTGTGTTCAGACATCTCTTGCTTGTATGTTTTGAGTCTGGAAGCAGGAAGACTGAGCATCCTTCTAACTATATGGAAACTGAAGTGCTTGCTTATATTGCAAAGATTTATGACACAAACGTAGGAAGTTTAAAATCCAGTTTTAAACATACCCAAATTGCAAAATTTTGTATGACTAACCAGATCACACAAGAAAATTACAATGGAAAGTGGTTTTGAAAAACCTTCTTCAGCCCTCCCACAAACACAGTGAGTAAATGTGAGCATGATCCCTATGTTTCTCTGGTTCAAGGTCCCATGATCTACCTTAATTTCATGCTGGCTTGAACAGATGCCCCCCTATCTATACTCATGAACAAGAACTGTTGTGATTGCTTTTCCCATTTTTAGGAAAGGACTCTAGGATTGGTTCAAGGAAAAATATATGACCATAAGGTGTCAATAGCATGTGCAAAGTTCATTTGGGTGCCATTTTGACATATTTCCAGGCAAGGTATGTCTCTGACAACATGAGACATGACAGAGACTGCTGTGTAGGAGGTCACTATCTAGGAGAGAAGGGTAAGGAAATTCCCAGGGGAGGGGCAACTGAAAGTGGGGTTTATACACCTAGGGGCTATCACAACAGCCCAGCAGGGAATCTGCCTTTAAGGGCAACAGCAGCTCAGGGTCCTTAGAGCCCTGGGGTTTATCTTCTGTATGTCTGTAAGACTTTGGAAACAGTTCCATAATATATATGATAAGTAATGTCACACTGCTTATTATGTTTTGTTTTAAAAACCTGAATGTGCACCGTTTTGAGCTGGTGTTGGCAGGCTTTGAGGTAGGGTCTCAGCCTGCTGTGTAAAGGGATATGACCCATCAGTCAATACACAAAGACTCTCTTTAGCTAGTGTGTATGGCACTTGCACTTCTTACACACATGCTTTTGGCAGTGGGGGGAGGGTTGAGCCGCTGTTCCTGCTCAGCTGACTGTGTGTCAGACAGCTTGAAGGTTCTGGACGCTTCCACACAGCTGTCTCAGCCCACTCACCGCTGATCCTGACCCTCTTTAGTTCTCTAAATTGGGGCCATGATGCTCATGCCACCATCCCCTCTCTGGTGGTCACAACGTACCTGGGTTCCCGCACGTATCCTTGTGTTTTCTGTGGTACCTAGACATTTGCCTGACTACTCCTTTCTCCCCTACTGCAGTGGTTTCCAGCTGCCCTCATATTAGTTATTCCAGTCCTGTTCATTATCTGCATTCTCCATTAGCTTTACTTACTTCTGGAACCCTAAGGCCTGGGACAACAGTGATACACTGCAGTATATGATTGTTAACTGAATGATATGCTCATAGCCGCATGATATAAACTTTCTTTTAGGAGTAAACTATGTATTTCAGGATTTATTGTTTAAATGGATAATATTCATATATAAGTATTATGTGACTTTTTCCAGGAAGAGGGAAACATATATCTACTCGCTCCAGGTAGGCAAGTGTTCCACCTCTGAGGTACACCTCAGACTACTTTTTTCTCTTTATTAATTAAATATCTTGTGGTGGTTTAAATGAATACTAACCCATAGTCTCACATAATTGAATTTTTGGTTCCCAATTGGTTAATTGTTTAGAAAAGATTAGGAGGTGAGGCCTTGTTGGAGGAGGTGTGGCCTTGTTGGAGGAGGTGTGGCCTTGTTGGAGGAGGTGTGGCCTTGTTGGAGGAGGTGTGTCCCTGTTGGAGGAGGTGTAGCCTTGTTGGAGGAGGTGTGACCTTGTTGGAGGAAGTGTGGCCTTGTTGGAGGAGGTATGGCACTGGGAGTGGGATTTGAGGTTTCAAAAGTCCATGCCAGGCCCAGTCTTGCTCTCTTTCTTCTGAGTGTTTGTGGGTCAAATGTGAGCTTTCAGCTACTGCTGTAGTATTATGCCTGCCTGCCTCCTGCCATGCTCTCTACCATGATGGTCATGGATTAACCCTCTGAAACTGTAAGCAAGCCTTCACACCATTAAATGCTTTCTTTTATTTAAAAAAATACCTTGGCCATGTTGTTTCTACATAAAAATAGAAAGGTAACTAAGACACAGCTTTATGCAAAATAGATATTAAAGTATAATTCATGTTGCATGTATGTCTTAATCCATTTGTGCACCTATAACAAAACCTTTGACCATGAGTACTGATAAATAGAATTGTATTTCTCACTGTTTGGATGTCAAAAGGACAAGATCAAGGCTGTTGTAGGTCAGTGTCTAGACCAGGCTATTCATTGCTTTCAAGATGATATCTTAAATCTGCTTCCTCCTGAGAGGACAAAAGCATTATCCTTATATGGTAGAAGAGGCAGAAGGTGGAAATTTCCCCTTAGGTCATTTTTAAAATAACTTGGGGCTCTGCCTTATTATTTGGGAATTTCATTTAGATCACTTTCATATACATAAAGATTTTAGGAACCTTCTACTGTATTAGATTTCCATACTACCCTCTAAATGACCCTTAATTTTAGCTGTCTCTCCCATATTCTCTCTTACATTCCCTACTCACTTGATCCTCCCAGTCTAGTCCCCCCCCATCCATTCTTAACTATCGATTCTATTTCCCTTTCCTAGGGAGATCTATCTGCCCCATCCCCAGCCCCTTCCTCTATACCAGTGATTCTAAACCTTCCTAATTCTGTGACACTTTAATACAGTTCCTTGTGTTGTGGTGACCCCAACCATAAAATTATTTTCATTGCCACTTCATAAATTTTGCTACCGTTAAGAATCATAATGTAAATATCTGTGTTTTCTGATGGTCATAGGTGACCCCTATGAAAGGGTCCCTTCATAGCACACACACACACACACACACACACACACACACACACACACACACACACACACACACACACACGGAGCACCCCTCGAGGAAAGGGGTTGCTACCCGCAGATTGAGAACCACTGCTTTATACATAAATTCTGTGGTTCTATGGATTATAGCACATTATCTCTGTTATTTTCTAAGGACATCTCTGCAGAGTGACTTCTACCATGTCTCCCAGCTGACATGAGATGAGTAGACTAATCTACGCATGTGTGTGCCTCAGTTACTTTCTTAGTGCGGTCATAAAATATCCTGACAGAGGCAACTCAACAGGGAAAGAATTTATTTCTACTTACAGTTCCAGAGGGATACAGTCCATCATGGCGGGGAAGGAAAGGCAGCAGTCAGGGAAAGCTTGGCAGCAAGACAGGAAGCAGGCTTGTCAGACAGCATTGTACTCAGGAAGCAAAGAAAAACCAGAAAGAGGGTCTATAAAGCTTCAAGATCTGCCCCTAGTCACCCACTTCCTCCATTGAGAATTCACCTCTGAAAATTTCTGCAACTTTCCCAAAGAACATCATCAGCTGAGGACCAAGTATTTAAACATGTGAGCCTGTGGACAACATTCACATTCAAATCACAATAATGTGCAACTATGTTAATAGATGATGTTCACTGTTTATTTAAAAAAAAAAAAAAAAAAGGTTGGGGATTTAGCTCAGTGGTAGAGTACTTGCCTAGCAAGCACAAGGCCCTGGGTTCGATCCTCAGCTCCGGGGAAAAAAATAACTGATTGGCCGATAGCAGGGCAAGAAGAGATTGGGCGAGACAGCCTGATGCAAAGAGAAAGATGAAAAGAAAAGGAAAGAGTCAGGAGGGTCGAGGGAGACACCAGCTAGCCACTGAGCAAGCAGGATGTGTTTAAAAATAATGAGGTAACGAGCCATGAGCAATATGGCAAAGCATAAATAGAAATATGGGTTAAATTTAAGTGTAAGAGCTAGCTAGTAACAAGTCTGAGCTATTGGCTGAGCATTTATAATTCACATTCAGCCTCCGAGTCAGCTATTTGGGAATTGGGCAGGTAGGAGAGAAACACCAGTTTACAAGGTGATGTCACTCAGCCTACTTAATCAGGACACCTTGGACCTGAATGCAAGCTCAGCAGTTATTAGTTGTAAGTATGAATTGAAATGTACTGGAAATATCTAATCCCCACTGGATTGTGAGGATGTAGTATGACCATTCCAGGTTAGGCAGAATATAATATTAAAATAAATGCCATTCTTTAAATTGTTAATGTGGCTAATAGAATTTTTTAAATGGTATTTGGGCTTCACATTGTGTTTCTCTAGGACAGTGCATCCTCATACACATTCAGCAAATATTTACCAACTACCCACTAAGTGCTTGGCATACAATATTGAGTGAAAAAAGCAAATACCACCTGTCAGAAAGCTTTATTTTAGTGGTGCAATCAAAAAAATAAACATGTTGTGTGAGCAAACTAAAAGGGCAGGGAAATTATGATAATGACTAAGGAGAGAAACAAATGTAGACAAAAAAAACAAAACTCAGTGGTGAGGGTTGAACATGGCTTGGAATGAAAATGGTGTTTCTGCAGACTTAAAAATAACTGAAGGAGTAATCCTTCACTAAAGGAAGAGGAAAGAATAGAAACTAGCAGGTGCAGAGGTAGAGGCATAAGCTCACCTTCTTGGAATGACAGAGTGGGGTCTAGCAGCCTGAGAAAAGAGAGGTGGTCCTCCACGCTGAGGAGGCTACAGTGGGGGCTTTGGCATTTACTGTGTGACATGGGAATCCATGGTGTAACCAACAGTGTCATCACAGCAGGATCTGTATTTAAGAGGAATCTCTCTAGCTGCCTTGTTAAAAGCTGATTATTTCAAGTGCACCAGAGTGTGGGGGCTTTCTTGTGAGTCCAGGGAAGAAGCAGCAATAGCAGTAGGGTGTTTGGAAGCAGTTAGAATCTCATATGCTCTGAAGGTAGAAAGAACCATCCAGATTTGCCTGGATCAGAGTCACACTCTGAGACCGCAGACTGCCACCTGAGCACCTCAGATGGCAGTGTTGATGCTGCCACTGGTGCCTGTAGACCAAGTAGCTCAGATGGGGTGCAGAACACATTTCTGGACTGTTTCAGCCACTCAGAGTGGAAGGTTTCAACTTTAAATACATGCATATAAATCAGGTAAAGGATGAGAAACGTTTCCTGTGACCAAATTAGGGAACAGGACCAGAGGGGGAAAAAATTTACGCACAAGCAGCAAGATCATAGAACCAAGAGTTTCATTTGGACCAAACCTGAGATACTTATTAAATACCTAGCTTAGGAGTCCACTAGACCATTGAATGAATATACAAGTCCAAAATCCAGGGAGCAAGTCCTCACTACAGATAGAACTTTTCATAACATCAGTGTGTCAATAGCTTATGATATTCTAACATGATGTGAATCTATGAACCTCCAGAGATCCATGGACATGGGACCCAGGTGAGGGAGTAAGCTATGTATTTATTCTGTTGAAATTCATGTCACTAACATTTCTGTACTTTCTCTGTAAGGTATAAGCACTCCTTCACTATAGCACATGTAAGGTACAAGCACTCCTTCACTATAGTACATGTAAGGTACAAGCACTCCTTCACTATAGTACATGTAAGGTACAAGCACTCCTTCACTATAGTACATGTAAGGTACAAGCACTCCTTCACTATAGTACATGTAAGGTACAAGCACTCCTTCACTATAGTACATGTAAGGTACAAGCACTCCTTCACTATAGTACATGGACTGATCCCTGATAAGCCCACCAAAGCTGAAAATATCATAATTCAAACCCACACTTTCATGAACCAACACTTGGACAAGATCTACTAGCCTAAAATACATTTTATAATAGATTATTGAGTATCTCTAAAGGTGGTTGCACAGATTTTATTTTGTTCCATTGTAAAGTCAAGATATCACAAGCTGACCTATTTCAAATGTGACGTAAGTCATAAAGCACTCCAAAAGCTTTGTCTTTGGCATTGAAGGGAATCACGGTTATTTTATATTACATTATCACTCTCAGGATTTCTTGAAATACCATTTGTGCTCATTGGAAATTCAAAATTATCATGGTTATTCAGATTTGTGCTAGATCAGAACATTTGCTGCACTAATGTACAAATGTTGTTATATTGGTGAAATAAACATACTCAAAATGATTATGTTTTTAATCTTACATGGTATATTATATAAAATTATTTTTGAAAGATGGTAGTCTATTAACTATAATCTACTAAGTAGGTTCATAGAACAAAAAAGACTAAACACCACTAAAAAGAGAGATGCTCAGGATCATTTTACTCTGAGATATGAGTCAGTCACTGGAGTGGAGAGTATGCATGTAAAAGCTAAGTGATGGGGTACAGCCTGGAGCAACAAGAATTTTTAAAGGTAGGAGATGAAGAACTGGCTGAGGAATGTAAAGAGCTACCCCAGGAACCAGATGAAGACAGTGTCTCTAAAGAAACTGTGTCAAATGCCAAAAGTCGTTAAAAAAACTACCAAGAAGGACATTGCATTTGGCAATTTTGATGTCACTCATGATCTAGGAAGGAACAATTTAGGCACATTCAAAGGGGTGAAAACTTGGCTGATATTCATGCAATTAAAGGAACGAAATTGGAGATGGAGCACAATACCTTCAAGACATTTTGCTAAGGGAGAGGAGAAAAATAGGTCAATAATGGACATAAAATTGGGTCAAAGGGTTTACTTCTTTTTCTAACAAGGGAGAAATAGAAGCATGCTTCTAGGCTGATAGAAATGATTCCAGAGAGTGAGGGAAATTGCTGATGAATTAGAAAGGGATCTAAGTTGCTAGAGTGATGTCCACAGTTAGGCAGCAGTAAATGGTCAATTCATAGAGCGTTTCTTTATCAGGCATAAAGGGGGAGAAGTGAGATCACGTGGACACAGATATAGGGGGAAGAAAGAGAGGCAGAAACCATTTGGCAGTTCTTTTACTATTCTTTCTTCTGGGTTTTGTTTGTTTTGTTTTTGCTTTTATTTTGTTTTGTTTTGTTTTTGCTTTTGTTTTCTGGGAGCTGGAAGAAAGTGAGAGAAGCAAGGATTTGGAGATCCAAGAAAGGAAAAAATGAAACTTTCCTGTGTAGAGCTGAAGGGGCATGATCTTAGAAACAGCACAATTGGCAAGCAGCATGCTTGGACTCAGTTCAGTGCACAAGAATTTACAGTGAGAATAATCTGCACCACTGAGAAGAGAGAGCATAGATATCGAACACTCTAGTAATAAAGATTTAATACTAAATAGAAGGAGCTTAAGGCCAAAATCTTAAAATAAGGTAGAAGGAAGGGCAACAGTTGTGATATGAAGGATGCAGGCTAAGCATCCAAAAGGACACAAGTTAGGTAGGTTCAACCGCTGTGTGTGCAGAGTTGATGAGGTGTGACAACCACTTAATCCAACTTCACAGCAGCTGCTAGTTTCATACACACGGCATTGCTCACCTGCCCCCCCCAGATTTGAATGATAAGAAACTATCAAGCATCCCTTCTCTTGACATATCTCTGTGGAGAGCTGCCTGAAGCCTGCAAAATGATGGAAAAAGCTTGGGACCACATTGCCTTCTACTTAATTCAAAAACACACTTCCCTGGCTATGCAGTAGAACAACCAACCAACTCATCAGTCACCGAAGAGGAAGAGCATCACCTCTCCCAGAACCCTGGGAAGCATCTCCCAGGCCAGAACCTTCAGTGCTCGATGCTGACTAGAGGAGAGTGTTATTTTAATTATTGCATATTAAGCATTTTTAAAGCTTCATCATATAATTACTGCGATGTGGCCTTTAATTATTCAAGTCTTTGTTTCCATTGCAAGCTCTGCCAGGGCAAGCATATGCCAACAGACCCCTTTACTGCTTCACTTTCCAAATGTTTCCCAAGCCCTAAGACATGATTTACCAAAATGAATGGTCAGTAGAACAAGAGTTCTACTTAAAATTAGGAAGCAATTGAACTCTGCATGGCTAATAACTTGGTCATTTTTAAAATGTTTCCTCAACAGGTAAACTGTAAACCATGTTCCTGTCCTGGAGAAATGTCTACATGTTCTCTCTTAAGTCTTCACACGTGTCCTGAAGCCTCCTCTACCCAGGTCTCTGTTGCACTCATTCTCTCTCCTTTCAGGTCTCTAAAACACATTATGTCACCAGATAGACCTGTGACACTCTTTCACAGGCTCTTATAAACTGAACGATCTGTTTCTTTTATTTGAAAGATACTCAAATAATCCAGGCTAGCCTCTATCTCACTATAGCTGAAGATGACTCTGAACTTCTAATCCCCCAGCCTCTGCTTCTGAGTGCTGGGGCTACAGGTATGAAGGATCATGGTTGCTTTATGTAGTACTTGGGCTCAAATCAAGGAATTTGCCCATGTTTAACAAACACTCTACCAGCTGAGCTACATCTCCCACTGCCTAAAGCCCTGCCAGGTGTGCAACAAAAATAAATTGAATGAGAGATGGTAAATGTATGAGTTGGGGGATGGCTGCAAGAAATTCTACCCCAAGGAGAGAAATACTTAGTGTTTTCACTTCGTATTACAAAAGCAACAGTTTTAAACACATGTCTGCAACCTTGCACCATTAAAACATAGTAATGTCTCAAAGGGCGCTACATTAAACCTTTCTATCCCAAAGAGAAATCCATATAGCTAGGAAGAAGCAAAGAAGCGTCAGTGCTGAGAACTCTGTTTGAAAAGCAAATGCTTGAAAATCAAAGTCTGACACTGGATGTGTTTGGGGTTTGGTTTGTTTTTTTCAAGCATACAAGCTGGACAAAAGCATGCACCATTCTACCTGTCATTTATGCCCTGTTTGTTTTGAGCGCATAAAACTCCCACAGACCAAACACAACAGCTATGCAAAAATGTACACAGGGCTCTCTTCTAATGCTGAAAAGCAGGTACGTCCTACTTTTGGTTGGTAGCCACGGTGATATTTATGGGAAGCACTGTGTTAAATTCCACAAGGTATTCCTTGCCAAAGCCTTCGTGCACTCCTCTACCCTCAGAAGCATCTGTTGTCTGAATAATTTCCTCCTTATAGATCCAGGCAACATGAGACAGCGTTTTCAGATACTTCTGGCTGAATCCCAGCTCTGTATTCATAAACTCATTGACTGGGGGTATGAGAAGGAAGAAGGAGGTGGGGTAGGGGAGAGGGAAACACAGACCAAAGCTGAACCTGTTTGCATTCCTCAAGCAGACCTGCAGCTAAAGTGCAGCTGTAGCTCCGGCCCACACATGGTACTGGGTTCCTATGTCTTACTTCTCAATTCTCTACATTAACAAAAGACATTCAGCCACTTTTCTGATAGCATGAGGACTCTCTCATTTCTGAAAGATATTAAGAAAGTTGGCAGAGGGTGTGAAGTGCTTGCCAGGAAAATGTGAGAATTCAAGTTCAGTTTCCCAGCACCTGAGCAGGCATGGTGGCCTACCTGTAACCCCAGAATTAGAAAATAGAGACAGGGGTCCCAGGAGTAATCCAGTTAACCAAGAATAGCCAAATTGGTAAACTCTGGCCTCAAAAAGAGAGACTACAACTCAACATATAAGGTGAAGAGTCACCAAAGAAGACACCCAACATCAATATCTGTCCTTCATAAACACGACTACATGTGCCCACACATGTGACCCTACATTTATACACACATATCGCATATCTACACACATAAAGGGGGAAAGAATTCTAATTCCTTTAAAGATTTATAACTATTTTTCAGTATTTTAATCAACATTCTGCCACAGCCCTGGGTGGCACTCCTAATCTTACCTAGCAGCAGGCACTCCACATACAATTTCAGTCTAATAGAACTGGGGCTTGGCTTTCTTTAATATCCAATACAATCCATAGCCTTCCAAAACCAATAGCCTTAAAAGCAAACTGCAATTGGGCAACCAATGGCTTTCTAGTTGAATTTAGACACATTGCACAGGAGGCAATTCATGCCTATACCATAGACATAATTAAAAACCTGGGGAAGTCATCATCCACAGGGAAAAGCTACTACTGTTGTATGCTAGGTAGAAATGTTGTGCCCATCAAACTCCCTCTAAATATCTATGTCTATACCCATACCTTAATGCCTACAGTATATATTATATTGGTAAACTGTCATGCATTGTTTGAGCTCACTGCAAAACAGACTCAGGAAGCACGAACCATTTCAGACCTAAGTATGTTTGCCTCAAGCTGTCTTCCAAAGCTCTTTATCTGGGGATGGACTGAATTCCCTCACTCACTGACAAAGAAGGGAGAGAAGGGCAAATAGCCCAGGAGTAAAACCACCATGTCCTTGAGATGAACCTTGAGACCTCTCACTGCCAAAAGAGGTTATTATTGTCTATCTCATGATATAAAGGAGCCGGCAGTAGGAAAGAGAATCCACAAGTTCAAACATCAGAAGAAGCTCCACAGAGAGAAAACTCAATCAGGAACTCCAGCCTCCTCAGCTTCCCTAGTTAGGTTCTAACAGACATGAGTACCTGATTTGAGGAGATTTGATGATGCCATATCTGTCTGTCATGGTTTGTTCTTTTATTTGGAAGCCTTAACGAAACTGTCACTCTGCTCTACCAAGGACTCTCAGCTGGAACTCCAGCTGGCTGCCTTAAGGAGATCTCCCTATTTGGATACTTAAAATGACTGAGTTGACGTTTTACTGTCCATATGCCTATCTGCCACTTGATGTTTATTCTTTTACTTTGATTCACCACATAATGAGCCCACGCGTTAAAAACTGGAAGAATGGCTATGATAGATTCCAGACTATACTGGACAATGTCACTCAGAGAAGCTTCTTTCTGTGGTAGGTAGCAGTTATTGCAGAGACACAGCATTCCGGTCTAAGCTCTAAGGACAAGTGACTCATGAGCACTCAGCCCCAATGGGTCAACTATACCAAGCCCTACAAAGGTTGGGGAGTGGAATGTAAAAGAAGATAGAGTAGAAAGACTATTTGTGTAGGAATACTGCACAATTGTCTTCTAGAACTGACATTGCTATGGCACTCATGAACTCAAATAACCATGGCTACCTGCACAAGATTGAACCTGTCTGCAATCAGTCATGGATGGGAGAAGGACTCCTGAGGCCCCACCCTCCCCTGAGAAGCTGTAGGGGGTTGGTTCATGGTGGCCAGGGGTGGGAAGAGACTTTCTTTAGCTGTGTAGTCACAGGTAAATTTTCCCTGCTCCAATAAGCAACCCTTCACCCATGCTGATTCAAGAAACCAAAATTAAACTCAGTGGGTTGCACAAAACACACACACACACACACACACACACACACACACACACACACACACTCAGAGAACAAGATAAGGAGACATTGACAAAGAGGAAGAGAGGTGTGCGTAGAAAGGGAACTAACAGGGGAAAGGAGGAGCTCAGTGGAGGGAGAGCATGAAAAGAAAAAATCATAATGGTTATGTATATGAATACCATTGTCAAAATGAATCAACTCAGATGTTAATTTTCAGATAACCCTGTTTTGTATGTTGGGAGACTTTTGTGTACCACAAGAAGGGCCACCAGACTTCCTTTATTGATCTACTTTACTCTTTGCTCTTCAGGCCCTATGATGAGCACCTGTTGATGGGATAGAGAAGTATGGGTGCTGCAATGGATGAGTTTTGGGAAGAACTCTGTACCTACATCCATGGAGGTCCATTGGACCCAGAGTTTTCCATTCCTGGAGCCTTAGATGGAGTCATCAGCTAAGTTCCAAAAGCCAGCATTTCAGTTTATCACACAGTAGTCCCTGGAGGAGAGACTGTCTTTGTTCTCCAGGGCATTTCAGTATGTCTATGAAAAATGCTCACTGAATATATGCAAAAAGCTTAATGGACTAATGTCACTGCCCTAAGCTGGACTCAGGAAATGGCTTTTCTCAAAAAGATAAGATCGGAGTACTGTAGCATGTGATGTTTCCTTTACCTTCTGCCATGAATAATTTATCAAAAAGCATTCTCAAATTCTGAACAACACAAATACAGAATGAATTATTAATACGAGCTTCCCCAACCAAATCTAGTCTCTTCCTTTCTAATTCTATCCTCCTCACCCCTCTTGCCACAGCTCCACAGAAACTTCTCTGATCTAGGCTCTTCTCACAAACTGCTATGTCCTCAAATGTTTGCATCTTGTTTCTTTATCTGTGAAGGATGAGGTTGGGATATATCATCTGATGGTCTGCAAGGCTGATCGTTTGTCATTTTTATATAAAGATTTAGAAGCACCAGTGATTTTCTTTCCCTGGTGCAATTCAGCTGCTTCTCTGGGTAAGGATTTGAGAAATCTCTATTCAACCTTAAGTAGAGGTCAGTCCTTGGAATAAGTCTTTTGTGGGTGACAGCATGATGTGCATTCAAATCATTGGTGGCACTCACTCAAAATGAAGAGGAGGGCCATCAGACAGAATACTGGAATTGAAATGTGTACATCAGTGACTTCCGGCAGATGAATTTCCCAGTTGTTTCCAGTTGTCTTGGGACCATTCCCTGTGTGTGATGAGGTTTAACACTGCAGTATGCTTTGCCATTATTTCCCATCTCTCTCATTCCTCTCCCACCCCGTCCACTCCCACCCTTCTTTTTCTTCTGTGTTTCCAGTCACTATTTCCCATCAGCTGAAATGAAGCTGAAAGACAGCGAAGCAGAGAAGAGTTTGGTGGTAAGACAACAGCAAAATAAAATTAAGGGAGTGATTGTCATGCACTGACTTCTCCTTATCCCTGGTCTGAGAACTTCTCATGGAGATAAAGTAGGCTGTCAGCTCAAGGGCATATAAGGAGGCCTAATAATCTAAGGTGATGTCTAGCCTCAGCACATCCTGTCATGAGTCAGCGATCAGCAGGGTGTGTGGTACAGTTACCCTAGGGATCCTGGGAGTCTGGGAGTCCACAGTAGCTGCTGAGATGTCAAAACATCAGCTGGAACTACTGGGGGAGGGGCAGGCCAAAAGAACCAAACAGCATATGCATTTGACTGACAGTTTGGGGATCTACCTCAAGTACATCTCATCTGGGAAAACTCAGTTTGGCCTGAGGGTGATGACATTAGACTTCAAAGCTTAATTTTCTTCAGCATGTTTAAAAGGGTAGCTGAATATATAAGAACTGGGTTGACACGCTGTTAATTGATTCTGAATGAGAGAATGGCATATTGTAAAACAAACACAGTACACTTCACATAAAAAAAATATTAGGTAAGATGCATGCAAATTCTCACAAATGGCTTTGCAGAGGCTGAGATGTAGACCAAATTTTGCTAATTTTAGTTCAACATGTAGTGATAAAGAATGGAGAAGCTGCTGGGCAGTGGTGGCCCATGCCTTTAATCCCAGCACTCCGGAGGCAGAGGCAGGGGCAGGCGGAACTCTGAGTTTGAGGCCACCCTGGTCTACAAAGTGAGTTCCAGTACAGGCTCCAAAACTAGACAGAGAAACCCTGTCTCAAAAAAAAAAAAAAAATGGACAAGACCTACCTCCTGCTTTGGGAAACTGCTCGCTGTAGTGTATGTTCAGCCTTCTTAGTTACTGACAAAAGAAGCCATTCTTCTAATTCAACTAAAAGTATAAAAGTAATAGTAATACACATCTTGCTCCAGGGCCAGCCAGGTGAATCCTCATTATCCTGCCATCACACACCATCACAATCTGCAGGACTAGCCCATATCCATTGCACCAGCCTAGTCTGGTCATCCCCAGCCATGCTGCCCTCACATCGAAGGACTGGACTAGAATAAATATCCTGCATGCTACTCAGTCACCTTTGTGACCTGGCTTTCAACCCAGCCAGGCTATATCCACTCTTCAGGTACAAACTGGGCCACACATCCTATGCTCTTTCCCAACTTATTCTGTCTATATGAGACACAGAACTAGCAAAAGAAGTCCACACACCCAGGTCTCATCACATACTTACAAATAATATGAAAGATGAAAATTGTATTCCCTACCCAAAGTCCACCAGCCCTATAGAAATGTTCTTTGATGAGAATTACCTATGTGAACCCAGGGAACAGAATTTTAAATAACAATCATAAACTTCAAAGAATTCAAGAAGTTTGAAGAAGACAGAAACAATTTGATGGGCTTAAAGAGAATAAGCACATGAATAGTGCCCAAGAACACACAAACATACAGCTGAATGAAATGAGGAAGACAATCCAGGTTTTGAGAACAAATACAATAAAGAGATAGAAATATTGAAGGAAGCTCAAGCTAAAATGAAGATGGAATTGAAAAACTCAATAATCCATCAAGAAAACTCAACAGAAAGCCTGACAAGGAGAATTGACTCAGAATAACAGGATCTGAAGATAATGTAGACTAGACCAAACAAGCAAAGAATATGGGGTGGGGGTAAGCTCAGGAAACAAACATATAATAAATATGAAACACCATTAAAAGGCCAAGCCTTCTAATTATAGGCATAGATAGGGAAGACAAATTACAGGTCAATGGCATAGACCAGATCTTCAACAAGATCATAGAAGAAAACTTCCCCCAAACTTAGGAAAGATATACCCATACAAGATATAAGAAGTACAGAGAACACCAAATAGATAAGACCAGAAAAGAAAACCCTCGTGTCATATCATAGTGAAAACACAAAACATACAGAACAAAGAAAGAATATTCAAAGCTTAAAGAGAAAAAACACACACAAGTCATATTTAAAGGAAAAGCCATCAGAATTACCAGTGATTTCTCAAGGGAAATTTCAAAGCCAGGAGAGCCTGAATAATGCATCCAAGTTCTAAAAGAACACAACTACCAACTTAGACTACTCTACCCAGCAAAATTACCTGGCATAGTTCATGGAGAAAGAAATGTCCATGATACAAACAGCCTTTAAAAAATCCATCCTGTGGTGGTTTGAAAGAAAATGGGCCCCAAAGAGGGTCACACTATCAGAAGGTATGGTTTTGTTGGAGTAGGTATGGCCTTGTTGGGACAAAGTATGCTACTGTGGGGGTGGGCTTGAGGTCTCCTTTGCTCAAGCTTCACTCAGTGTAACACTCAGACTACTTCCTGCAGTTTGCAAGTCAAGATGTAGGAATCTCAGCTATGTCTACTGCACCATGTCTCCTGCATGTTCACATGTCCTGCCATGATGATAATGAACTAAACCTCTGAAAATGTAAGCCAGCCAAAATTAAATGTTTTCCTTTATAAGAGTTGTCATGGTCATGGAGTCTCTTCACAGAAATTGAAACCCTAACTAAGAGAAGTTGGTACCAGGAGCCAGGTATTGCTGTGATAGGCCTGACCATATTTTTTTAACCTACTAGGATGTTCCATTAAGTCTCACTTAAAGTGTTCAACTGCTTTTCTAACCCACAGTTCCAAGATCCATATCCCTTCCCCCCACCAAAAAAAAAAAAAATGTGATCAGGCCTATCACAACTGTAGTTGGAAGGTTTCTCCAGTCTTGCCAGGCCCCACAGTCCCATGACCCACTTATATTATTATCTATGTTTATCCATGTGGCTTGGTACCTTTTCTCAGTTCTGCCTTGTCATCTTGCTTCAGGAGATGAGTCTCTACGCTGCTATTGGCATGAGACTGTGAGACTAGGAAGCCTGGTGTGGCTCCATTTCTTTACATTCAGAATCTTGAAGTTTTCTTAGGTCTATATGGATCAATGCCCAATGGTGAGTGCCAAATGTAGTCAGAAGGTTCCTCTGGTCCTGCCAGGACCCCACAGTCCCATGACCCACTTATAAAATAATCACTCAGAAGCTTATATTAATGATAACTTCTCGGCCATAGCTCAGGCTTATTACTAACTAGCTCTTACACTTGAACTAACCCATAATTTTTATTTATGTTTATCCATGTTGCTTGGTACCTTTTCTCAGTTCTGCCTTGTCATCTTGTTTCCTCTATGTCTGGATGGAGACTCCTGGCCCAGCCCTTCCTCTTCCCCAAATTATCCTCATCTGCTCACCTCACCCATACTTCCTGCATGGCTACTGGCCAATCAGTATTTTATTTATCAATCAATCAGAGCAACACAGATTCACAGCATACAGAACAACATCCCACAGCACACAACAATACCCAGTCTCTGATACCAACTTCTGTCTTAGTTAGGATTTCAATTGCTGTGAAGAGACTCCATGACCATAGCAACTCTAATAAAGGAAAACATTTAATTTTGGCTGGCTTACATTTTCAGAGGTTTAGTCCATTATCATCATGGCAGGATATGAGGGCATGCAGGAGACATGGTGCTGGAGACAATTCCTACATCTTGACCTGCAGGCTATAGGAAGTAGTCTGAGTGTCACACTGAATGAAGCTTGAGCAAAGGAGACCTCAAGCCCACCTCCACAGTAACACACTTCCTCCAACAAGGCCAGACCTAATAGTGCCACTACCTTTTTTTGGGCGGGTGGTATTGTGTTCCCCACAATATTATATATCCTAATAAATTTATCTGGGGTCAGAGAATAGATAGCCACTAGAACAGAGCCAAAAATGGTGGCTAGAAAATGGGTCAGAGCAAGCCATAGCAGAAGTTGGGCGGTGGTGGTACACACCTTTAATCCCAGCACTTGGGAGGCAGAGCTAGGTGGATCTCTGTGTGTTCAAGGATACAGCCAGCATGGAGACACATGCCTTTAATCCCAGAAATCTAGCCTTTAATCTCAGGGAGTGATGGTAGAAAGTGGAAAGATATATACGGCGTGAAGACCAGAAACTAGAAGCTTTGGCTGGTTAAGCTTTTAGGCTTTGGAGCAGCAGTTCATCTGAGAGCCATTGGGATGAGGACACAGAAGCTTGCAGTCTGAGGAAACAAGACCAGCTGAGGAACTGGCAAAGTAAGGTAGCTGTGGCTTGTTCTGTGTCTCTGATCTCCAGTATTCACCCCCAATAACTGGCCTCAGATTTGTTCTTATTAATAAGACCTGTTAAGATTCATGCTAAGGGGGGGGGCACATTTTCTTTCAAACCACCAGAATGGATTAGCTGAATGAAAAACTAAACAGGGCAATATGAGAATTAAATGACATTATGCAATGAATGGATTTAACAGATATCTGCAGAATATTCCACCCAAACAGTAAAGAATAAACATTCTACTCAGCATTCCACAGAAGTTTTTCTAAAAATATACCATATTCCTCAATACAAAAAAAAATGACAAATTCAGAAAAATTCAAGTAACCTTTTAGATTCTATCTGATTATATCGCAATAAGACTAAAAGTCATCAGTGAACAAACCCCTAATAAGTACACAAACTGGTGAATGTTAAATTACTCACTACTGCCCCTATATGCTCCAGAGTATTTGATCACTTTATATAATATTTTGACAAAGACACCAAAAACATAAGGGGAAAAAAAGACATTATCTTCAATAAATAGAGTTGGGAAAATTAAATGTCCACATGTAGAAGAATGAAATTAGACCTGTACTATCACCTTGCATATAAAGTAATTCCTAATGGCTCAAAGACCTAAATGTGAAACCTAAGACACTGAAATTACTAGAAGATAACATGGGAACAGATTACATCTTTTAGGTAGGGAAAGTACTTTCTGATGAGGACGCTTCTTGTCCAGGATCTAAAGCCAACAGTTGATACGTGGGACCACATAAAATTAAAAAAGCTTCTGTACAGCTAAGACACAATTGCTCTAGTCAAAGTGAAGAAGAAGCCTGCAGATTAGGAGGCAATCTGTGCCAATGATACATCCAACAGAAGATTAATTTCCAGAATATAAAGAAAAAACAAGAGTAAAAATAACAAGCGACTCATTCAAAACATGGGTTATGTATCTGAACAGAAAATTATCAAAGGAAGAAACAGAAATATCTAAAAAAAAAAAAAAAAAGCATTTATAATCCTTAACAATCAGAAAAAAAATCAAAACAACTTTAAGATTTCATTTTACCTCCGTTAACATAGCTAAGATCAACAAAACAACCAACAGCAAATGCTGATTAGGATTTAGGGAAAGGGTACCCATAGTCACTGACTGTGAGCTTAAAAACTGGTCCAGGATTGTGGAAATCAGAGTCGAAGACCCTCAGAAATCTAAAACTAAATCTTCTATACTACTCAGCTGTACTACTCCTTGAAGTATGCTTGAAGGCCTTGACAAACACTTGCTCTGCCACGTTCACTGATGTTCTAATTACCAGAGCTAGGAAATGAAAACAACCTAAATGTCCTTGGTCAGATTAATGGATGATGAAAATGTAGTACAAATATACTATGGAACACTATTCGGCTGTCATGAAAAATTAAATCATGAAACTTACAGGTAAGCAGATGGAACTACAAAAGATTATTTTGAGTGAGGTAACCTAGACTCAGAAAGACAAAAGTCACATAGCCTCTCATCTGTGGCTCCAATCTTTAGATGTGAGTGCATAACTTGGAGTAACTGCAGAAACCAGGAACATTACAAGGGGCCATGGTACAGGTGAGGAGAGCTCTGGAGACAGGAACACCAGGACTTGGTGATTTGAAAAGGGAAATGGGTAAAATGGGTTCAGGGCTTTAACTGGGGAGTAGAAAGGAGGCCAGTACAGAGAGAGGCAAGGATATACAACAAACATCCTTGATTCTGAGAGAGAGAGAGAAGGGGCATATGGATGGTATTAGAGAGAGGAAAAGAACGGGGAAATGTTGGAATTATATCTTAATTTTTTAACTAAAAAATAGGGGAAAAAAGAAAATACTACCAAAATTGTTAAAGCCGTTGAAGTTCCCACCACCCCCAACAATAAAAACAAGGTTAATAAGAAGCCTGTAGAACAGACAAATAGCTAGGTATCACCCTGGAACTAAAAGACACCACCTGCCAAAGATATATTGAGTAGCAACCCCATAAAGCAGACTCACAGTACTGTATACCTCTACAGTGGTTGGCACCAGCAGATTCTGTCACTTCCACCACCAATGAATAATAACTAAATTCTGGGCTGTAATAGTGACACTCTATTAATCTCACAAGATGGAACATCCCAGATCTATCCTAATGAGTGTTACTTAGTCCTGGGGTTCACCAAGTATATGCAGTGGGTGTTACTCCCTGAGTAGAAATGGGAAGTGGATGTAGACAGGAAAAAAGGGGAAAGAGATAAGAAGGAAATGATGCACACTGGATGTAGACAGCCTTATTTAATGTAAAGTAGTTGGTACTCTAGTGGCAAAGGAGCGGCCTCTGGCCAAGGCAGTCATGGAAAGTGTACATAGGTACATCTCAAAGCGGAGTTAGAAGTAATGCAAGAAATGACACAAGGACCAGGAAAGATGGGGACGTTGAAAATCCATAGTACTCACTGCTTCTGGTGCCAATGTTTCGAATCCCAGATTCTCAGTGATAGTGACATGGCTCAGGGCACGCTCCTGAAAAGTAACTTGGGAAATGCCTAGACCATCAAGGGCTTCCACACGCAGCCACACTGAGATATAGAGGCAGACCCAGAAGCCCTTCTCCTCAATTGTTAGAAAGACTTACCCTTGAATCTTCTTCTGCCTCACTACTACTCCTACAATGCTTCAGTGTATTTGATCTTTTGAAAGAAAATATTTCTGATAGGAAATCATTATCAGATTGCATTGAAAGTATTATTCAGATATGATCAAAAGGTAGGAAAATGTCAATTTATTTCTAAATACATTGTGCTTTGAAATTGAAAAGAGTTCTGGGAAGCAAAAACAGAGTATTAGGAAGACTTTTTAAACTGTCAATATGAGACATAGTAAATAAACCAAAAATAATGTCAATTAGGAAAAATGTACACAATAATGGTTTAAAAGTTGAATTGGCTACCCATGACCCTTACCAATCTTTTTCTGGGTTTTCGATGGGTTCATTGGTTTTGTTTTGCTTTATTGTTTTTCTTCTTGAGACAGAATCTTTTTATATATCCTGAGCTACATTATTCAATATTGGATGGAACTATAAATTATACTTTTTGTGTGGTTATATTTTCTTGTCTTAGAGGAGTCCAAACTTAGGATTTAAAAGCCTAGTTTTAAGATGGATGCCAGAAAATATGGATTTCTATGTCTTGTTATATTGTGAATACATGCAAAGAGTAAATACAAAATTCAGTCCAGTTCTGTTCAGAACCGTGTACATAACCTGATTTTTTATAAAGAAACCAGAAACACACATCGGGGAAAAGATAGCACCTTCACCAAATGATGCCACTAAAACTGGATGTTGTCATGTAGAAGAATGCAAATAGATCCATACTTACCACCTTGCACAAATCTCAACTGCAAATGGATCAAAGACATCAACACAAAACCAGACACACTGAACTTTATAGAAGAGAAAGTGGAAATAGCCTTGAACTCATTAACACAGGAAAAGACTTTCCGAACAGAGCATCATTAGCACAGGCACTAAAATCAACAATAAATGAGACCTCACGAAACTGAGAAGTTTCTACTTGACTAATAGCACTGTAATTCAGACAATGCAGTAGCAACAGGATGGGAAAAGATTTTTACTAACTACACATCTGATAGAGGGCTAATATCCAAAATATATAAATAAATAAAAGAAAACTTGATATCAAGAAAAAAAATCCAATTTTAAAATGGATGGAGAGATTCATGAAAAACAAAATTTTCAATAGAGAAAACCTAAATGGCTGAAAAACACTTAAAGAAAGGTTCAACATTCTTAGTCATTTGGGAAAGGCAAATCAAAACTACTTTGAAATTTCATCTTACACCTATCAGAACACCAAAGATCAACAAAACAAGTAACAACTAATGTTGACAAGGATGTGGAATAAGGAGAACACTCATCCATTACTGATAGGAGTCCAAACTTGTTCAGCCACTATGGAAATCAGTGTGGTAGTCCCTCAGAAAGATGGGAATCAATCTACCTCAAGATCCAGCTATACCACATAGACACTTCATCCTACCACAAAGACACTTGCTCAACCATGTTCATTGCTGCTCTGTTCATAATAGCCAGAAATTGAAAACAACTTTGATGTCCCCCAACAGAAAAATGGATAAAGAAAAGATGTTACATTTACACAACGGAATATAACTCAGCTATTTAAAAACAATGCCATCATGAAATTTGCAGGCAAATGGATAGAACTACAAAAAAATCATCCTGAATGAGGAATCCCAGATCCAGAAGGACCAATTTGGTATGTATTCGCTTATATGGGGACATTAGTTATGAAGTCAATGATAACCAAGCTACAAATCCACAGAACCACAGAGGATAGATTTAGATTAAAGGACTAGAAAGTATATGCCTCATTAGGAAATGGGAACAGAATAGATGATTATAGGTGAATGGGGGGGGGCTGGAACAGGAGAAACAGGGAGAAGAGAGGGGGGGTTAAGGAAGTGAATACAGGGAGAGACAGTGAAAATTAAGGGATATTTGAGGGGTAGTATGGAAACCTAATGCAGTATCAGCCTCTTTAAATATATACATTTATGAAGGTGATCTAAATGAAGTCATCAAATAACAGGAGAAACCAAGTCCCAACTGATCATCTCTTGCCCCTAAATGAAGATTCCCGTACCTGGATTGGCTTACATCTAATTGAGTTGTTGGCTGACGGGGTCGTACAGGAATCCACAATGACCCAGGCTACTGCCATGACACTAGGTTGCTCTCCACAAACTGACAGCAGGGCCACACTACTGAAGACAACACCTACATAACTCACAGAACATGGAGACGTCAAGCTGGTGCCTGCATGGAGCCTTCACCCCTACATTTTAGCATCTTAGGTACAGTAAGGTACTCTGCATGTTACCTAAACAGAAATGTAAACATCAAGCTAGCCACAAATCCTTTGATCTACAATGGTGTCCTGCCTGTAAGATATGCTAATACAATGGTGGAAGTAATCAACCAATATCTGGCTTCAGGCCCACTGTATGAGATGGAATGCATAGCCCACATGCTTTGATGACCAAGAACTGGAGACTAGATAGCCCAGGGACCTAGCATAAAACCAAGTACCACTGTCTAAAAAAAGAAAAATAAATGTAGTGATAAAATGACTCCTAATGACATTTTGCTATATTGATAGCTCAGTGGCTTGCTCAGCCATCCTCAGAGAAGCTTCTTCCTATAGCAAGTGGAATAAATCAGAGACCCACAGCCAGACATTACTCAAAGAGTGAGAAACCTTGGGAGATTCAGCCCTAAATGGGATGTCTCCATCAAATCCCACCCCTCAGAGCTCAGGGAACCCTGAAGTGGAGGAGGTAGAAAGAATATAAAAGCCAGAGTGGATAAAAGACATCATGAAGCCGGGTGGTGGTGGCACACGCCTGTAATCCCAGCACTCAGGAGGCAGAGGCAGGAGGATCTCTGTGAGTTCGAGGCCAGCCTGGTCTACAGAGCTAGTAAAGGACAGGCTCCAAAGCTACAGGGAAACCCTGTCTCAGAAAAAAAAAAAAAAAAAAAAAAGACATCAAGAAAACAAGGCCCTCTAAATCAACATGAGCAAAACTCATATGAACTCACAGAGACTGAAGCAGCATGCACAGGGCCACACAGGACTGCATCAGGTCCTCTGGGTATGAATTAGGGCTTCCCCTTTGAGGTTTTTATGGGATTTCCGAGTGTGTAAATGAGTTTCTGGTTCTTGTGCCTCTCTTGGGCCCTTTTTCTTCTGTTAGTTTGTCTTGTCCGATTTTGGTGTGATAGTTTTTGTTTTATGTTATTATATTTTATTGCTATTTCTTAAAGCCTGTTCCTTTCTAATGAGAGACAGAAGGGAATAGATTCAGATGGGAGGAGGGGAGGAGCTGGGACGAGTAACGGGAGGAGAAATGGTAAGCAGGATATGTTATGTGAGAAAAAATTGATTTTTCCATAAAATAAAATAAAAAACAAAACTGTGTATAAACATCCATTTTGCTAGAAAGAGGCATCCAAATATTTTCACATATAAAAACAATCACTGCTTGTCTGCTGACATTGTGTCTCTTACTGGCCATCCAGATCTACCTGACATCAAAGGGGTTCCCAGGAAGCCAGACCTTCACTTCTAAAACCAGCAAACACACACACACACACACACACACACACACACACACACACACACACACACACACACTCCCCATGTGGTATATGTCTTCTGAGTCTGGCTTATTTCACTTAGCATAGTAATCTCGAGTTGCACCAATTTTCCTGCAAATGTCATTATTTCATGTTTCTTTATAACTCAAAAAATCCCACTATATGTTGGTCTTGAAAGTAGAAAGAAAATAATGATTGAGGAGAAAGGATCTTAAGCGGCAAGTGAAGGAAGGGGGAAAAAAATAGAATATGTGCAATATGGAAGTAGAAAGGAAACTGTCTGTAGGGAGGAAAGGACCAGCAAGAAAGAGGAACTGAATATGGGGATGGGAGTATGGATTGGGAGAGAGATGAATAATAAAATCCTATAAAGATGATACACATACGTGAAAATATCCCCATGAGACTCAGTATTTTGTATGTTAGCTTTAAAACTAATTGGAAATAGGGGGAAAAAAGTAAAAATTAAACCAAAGAAGTTCTGGGCAAAGCAAGACAGGTGAATCATGCACTCCACAAGCTTCTCCTGCCCTCCTTCTGAAACAGAAGACTGGAAATATGAACTCTTACCCACAGTTTGCTCAACGCATTTACTCCCGGCTAATGTTGGAAGCAGCTGACAAGCGCTCACTTGGTGACATATGACATTCTTCAACACACTAAAGATGTTTGTGAGCAATGGCTGAGAGTAGCAATGAGAACCTTGTGTTGACAGTTCTTTCAACTGAAAGATTTCAACAGAAAGTCTTCCAGACCTCATTTCATATGGATTCTCAAAAAGGCTGGTGTTTGCTGTTGAATTTCTTAGAGATTCACTGGCTGGCACTGGAGCCTTGTGATTTTATGAAAATAGAGTCTCCCTTTCTTCCTTAAAATGTTTGATTTGGGGGTGTTGGAGAGATGGCTCAGTGGTTAAGAGCACTGACTGCTCTCCCAGAGGAGCTGGGTTCAATTCCCAGCACCCACATGGCGGCTCACAGCTTCCTGTGAATCCAGTTGCAGAGGACCCAACACCCATGGCAAAACACCAATGCATGTAAAATAAAAATAAATAATTTTTTTTAAATGCTTGATTTGTGTTCTCCAAGCTTGAGGAATGCACAACCCTTCTCAATGGAGTGCTCATCTGTTCACAAACACTACATCCAGCTGTCTTAGTTACTTTCCCAGTGCTATGATAAAACACTATGATCAAGACAATTTATAAAAATATTACTTAATTTGGGGTTTACAGTTTCAGAGGGTTGGTGTCCATGGTGGCAGGAACAGCTGAAAGCTTACATCTTGATCCCCAAGTATAGGAAACAGTAGGTCCTTGTGCTCACACGTAAGCACTACAGAAACCAGAAACGTTAAACATGAATAGTTGTCTCTTTAGAGAAAGAGGTGTATAGTCTGTTTTCTACCTAGAAGGCTGTTAATGGAAGTGGTTAATAGCCTAGTAACCTCTGCACTATCTATAGGATCAGGCAACACCTGGCTTCCCCAGACTCTTACATTTATCTTAGTCAATCTATTCCACTATCTAACCCAGCCCCTTATCTTAATTATTGTTTACCTTGAGCCTGATTTCTTAGTCAATTTATAGAACCAATCGTTATGGGAGATGTTACATGTACTTTACAAATAGAAGCAGAGATAGTTTATAGGCTGGTGACTCTTGTGCTATCTGTATGACTGAGACCACACCAGATGTTCCCCCAGACCTTTAATATGTCTCATGTAGTCAATCTATAGAATATATCTTTATGGAAGAGATCACATATATTTTACAAAGAGTTTTGATATAATTTTGTCCTAAGCTTTGTTGTACACACAGGACTGAGCTAATTGCACTAGGAAACTTTTTTTCCAAATTGCACTGTGCTTAAATATGCCTGAAATAAAATAGACATTGTGAGAGTCTTGAAGTTTGAAACAACACTGGCTACTGAGTCCAGTCATGTTGAACTTCCTTCTTGTCTCACATGTATTGACACCCTGCTGGTTGTAGTGTTTACCAAGACCACACACACACACACACACACACACACACACACACACACACACACACACACGTAGGAGATGGAAAGAAACACTCAGAATGATGTAAATATTTTGAAATCTCAAAGCCTACCTCTAGGAACCATCTTCTCCAACAAAGTCACACCTCCTAATCCTTCCCAAACAGTTGTACCAACTGGAGAATGAAGTCCTCAAATATATGAACCTATGGAGGCCATTATCATTCAAACCTCTATACCAGCATTGATAATCTGCTTTACCTGGAACAGGAGGTGCTGAGACAAATGATTTCAAAGACCACAGAATAAATACCTATGCCAGTGAGTATGAACATCACCCAAACTCTGCTAGAAGGATTTCATAATCAACAACACTGAATTCATAGACAGCAACCATGATTCTCAGAACTTTAACTTTTCTCTCAATTCTAAGTCTACAGAAAAGACTGACATTGAAGCATTTTAACGAGTTTTTGGCTATTCCAGGGAAGTTAAAGTGGCTCAAAAATGTTTAGAATTAGGCTTATGATTTTACAGTAGTCTTCAAGGCAATAACTTAGGGACCCAGCAGGAAACAAATGGCATGTTTGGGATGCATTAAAATAGTGGAGCAAAAATGTTGTTACAAAGGTAATGAGCAGAGTTCATGGAAATCAATAAAGGACAGTGTTGTATAGATTTATACCTAAAATTGGCAAGGTAAAAAAGCAATCATGAGATGTTATGAGAACCCTGAGTGGGATATTGATGAGTGCCACATGCCAAGAATGGTGGACTTCATATAGAAATGCAACAAGCATGGAGGAGCAGAAGCTGAAGAACTAAACATCTGGACCTCTCTCTTTTCTCTTGCCTCATAGAAATACTCCCTGTCATCAAAGGGACCTAGAAGTGAAAGGACAAACCCTTTCCTGCCACAGATCACCCTCCAGAACACAGAGAAGCAGAGAATAGTCTTAGATAGACAAAGAGCAGATCCACAGTGTTACTCCCTACCTCTGTTATCACTACTTCTAAGAACTTCAGTTATGTCTGCTTCCCTGCCGTTAACTCATGAGATGAAATCTGCAGGTGGGGTGTGAGCTCAAGCAGGGCCAGGGTCATATCTAGTTTGCATTCCTGGCTGTACCTTCACCCTCTAGGACAATGTCTGACAGACAACATGTGCTCAATAGCTTTCTCAAGTGTGTTATGAGTTCATACCACTAGGTAGCACCAACTGAGTAAAGTCTAAATTTCCCTACAATCAACCCTGCACCTCTTCCTCATACCCTTTATGAACATAACACCGATACTGAGTGAAGATCCCAGTTGATGAAGGATTAGTATGCATCTGTCCATACTGCTGGAACCAATTTCTTCGCAACGCACAAGCCTCTCTATAAACATTTTCTCTGGTGACTTCAGCAAAGGGGTTGTTGTATCGTTACAAAGGCATGTGGCAGAGTTAGTGGAAACCAGAAGACACCATTGCCTCCCAGGTAGTTTCCAATACCTCTCAATGTCTCAGAGTATCTGTGACTGAATTTCCCTGCAGTGCAGAGTTTCCCACGGTTGTCTGTACATTGAAATGGCCTGGAACTTTTGTAAGACACCAGAATCTTGTTTCACACCAAAGAATCTGACGGAGAAAATTCTGGCGCTGCCAAGGTATCCCAACTTTCTAACAATTCTTATGATTCTGGTATCACCAGAGTCAAGAAAGCCTTCTCTAGTTCCCTTCAACTCAGCATTTCCACAATATAATTCAGTAAACTTCCCCACAAATCAAGATTATTTTTATATCCCAGCTTCTGTGTAAACCCAATATTTCCCAATTGCATGGACCCAGACCCCTTTCTCTTTAACTTCTCCTTTTAGGAAATTTCTTACCAAGTCCTGAAGCTTTACTCTTACATGGTTCTTCCAGTCCTTCTCCATCTACCACGTCCACCATCTGCCCTGATTCCTCATTTGTCAGCTGCAGCACTGAGATGATAACCTCAGAGTCTCTGCAAATGTCCAGCATCAGTGTCTGCCGATATAGACTCGGATGGAGTTTGTTGACAGTGCCAACCCCCTCCCTTCTAGCCATGTGATATCTTTTTCATTAACACAGATCTTGCAAAGAGATATTTTTATCACTTCTTTTAAAAATGTGATAAAAATTCAAACAGTTATTTTACTAAGGTGACAGAATCATGGCTCTTCTTTGTTTTGTTTTGTTTTGTTTTGGAGGAGTTTCATTTTTCACACTTACTGATCTTAAATTATTATTTGTTTGTAAAAACAGAAGTTATTCAACAGGAAGCTTGGGAATTGCTTTCATCTGTCCCAGAAGAGTAAGCCAACTATTAAATACAGGGGCCATTTTCAATTCTATCCCCAGGATTCTGAATATAAAACCCCAGGATTATTATCAACAATCTCCCAGGTCTCTCATTTACCAAGAAAGCAATCAACATTCTAGGTCAGCAGATTTTCCTATTTGCCTTTCCAGTGGCAAGCAAAGCCCTCTGTGCTTTATCTCCCCCCACCCCACCATGTTTCTATTCTCCCTCTCTTCCTCTCGTAACACAAATTTTAAAAGGTCTTATTAGTAAAAAAACAAACCCGGAGACAGGTATTGAGGTTAAACCTGAAAGAACAGAGAGACAGAATAAGCCACAGCCAACCTCACCTAACAAACTCCTCACCTGATCCTGTTTCCATGCATCCTCAGACTGAAAGCCTCTGAGTCCTCACCCCTGAGGGTCTCAGTTGAACTGCTGCTAAAAGCCTCTAGTTCCTGGTCCTCATACCTCATAAGTGTGAGTTCCTGTTTCCTCACACCTTATATACCTTTCTGTGTCCTGCCATATTACTTCCTGGGATTAAAGGCATGTGTCCTTCCCAAGCAAAGACATGAGATCTCAAGACCTGGGATTAAAGGTGTGTGCCACCACACCTGGCTCTGTTGCCAGTGTGGCCTTGAACTCACGGAGATCCAGATGGATCTCTGCTTCCCAAATGCTAGGATCAAAGGCATGTGCTACCATTGCCTGACCTCTATGTTTAAAATAGTGGCTGCTCTGTTTTTTTACCCCTAGATAAGTTATTGGGGTGCACAATCTCTCTCTCTGTCTCTCTCTCTCTCTCTCTCTCTCTCTCTCTCTCTCTGTCTCTCTCTCTCTCTCTCTCTCTCCATTGCATCCCTTCCTGGCCCCTCACTGGCTTTTGACACATACCTGACTCCTTCTGTGCAGTGTCTTTTGCTCCTGGCCAGACATTCTCCCAGAATCCTCATGCCTTACTCCTGGTAACCCTTCTGTCAACTCCTTCTTTGACAAGACACGCCCTGATGGCACCACTACATGGAACAAAGATCCACCCTCCACACTCTTTGCCCCTTCTACTTTCAGTTCTCTCTAGAAGATTTGCTACCATGGAATTTTAACACAAAAATACTGCACCTTTCTGAAGAACTTATCATGTCCTGGGACTGTTCTAAGAGCTTTACATGTGTGTCTCATTTAATCCACACAGCAGTGAAAATCAGGTCCCCTGGTGATTCCATCTAACAGAAGAGAAAACTGAGGGACAAATTAATTAAGTAGCTTGCTCAAAGTTACAATATCACTGAATATTGGGGCTGGATTTTTAACATGAGGAAGTCTGACTGGAAAAGTCAAGTCCACCAAGTCTTCATTATTCAAACCATATATTGTTTATATATATATATATGTAAAGTATGCAAGGCCAAGACATTTTAATCAAATATTTTGTACTTGAGAATGTAATACATATGTATGTTATTATCAAGTCTACCTCCATTCCTCCCTCTCTAATTCTTCTCCCAACTCCACTTGCTTTTTTGTTTTCAATTCATCTTTACCCATCTTTAGCATACTCACTTGTACCCAGCCTCACCCAGGCACCCAGATAGAATCCTACCCCAGTGAAGACAGACTTATTTTGAAGGCCCAAATCACCTTCAAGGCCTGCCTTACCTGAAACTAACCAAGGTCAAGACACCAAAGCAAACTCTCCCTGGTCTCTACTAGCATGTCTAGTTTGTGATGAAGGATTCCTTATAAAGCCTTATCCAAACCTTTCAGAAGAGCTTGAGCTAAACTACTCCATCCATCAAAGCTAGGCAGAATGCCCTTCCTGAGACAACTCTCCAGATGCAGCCTCCATTTCTGGGCAGCTGCCAGTTCACCTCACCATCTGTCAAGCTGGTCTTCTGCTCACCTAGGGAAGTGTTCCCCTAGCTTTCTACACCCAACTAAAGAACACAAAAATATAGGAATTTGCTAAAGAAGAAGCACTGCATGTGCAGACCCGATCCCTCTTGATGGGAGCTATTGCTGACCTTGCTTTGGTTACAACTGCACCTTGAGAGAAGAAAGACCTTGTGCCTCCAAATCATAAGAATAGTGTAGCTGCCAACAAGTAGGGTTAGTACAGCAACTGGTCCTAATGGCAGCCTCTGTAGCTCTTTCTGAGCTAGATGTCTCAAGAAAGGAGTTTGGTTTTCAGAGGTGAGTTGAGGCGTTTGGGTGCTGGGGATGGATACTATGGCTTCAAGCATGTTGGATACCTGTTTCTGCCACTGAGCCACTCAAATAACCTAAAAGACGGTTTTGAAAGCTCAGCTGCAAACTGGTCATCTCCTTTGACCAGGCAAGAAGACTTCCAGTAGAGGGATTGGGACACCAACCAAGTCACATGACCTTCGATCTACATCTGTCCTGCATCTTGGATGTGCTAGGGTAAGGGTGGCAGAGAGACAGTAGGAGTGGCCAACCAAAGACTGGTCCAGCCTGAGACCAATGCCAGGCGAATGAACTCACCCAGACACTGCTTGGAGCACCAGGAACCAGAGGCTGGATGGCCCAGAGACCAAGAATAGAACCAACATGACTGGAGAAAACAATGTCAATGGAATGATGCCTAACAATATTCTGCTATACTCATAGATTGGTGCCTAGCCCAGTTGTCATTAGAAAGGCTTCATCCAGAAACTGATGGAAACAGATGCAGAGACCCACTGCCAAACATTAGGCAGAGCTTGAGAAATCCTGCTGAAAAGGGGAGGAAGGGTTGTAGGAGCCAGAGACATCAAGGACATTACAAGAAAACACACAAAATCAACTAACCTGGGCTCATAGGAGCTCACAGAGACTGAACCAACAACCAGAGAGCCTGCATGGGACTGACCTAGACTCTCTTAATATATATGACAGTTGTGTAGCTTGGTTCTCTTGTAGGACTCCTAAGAGTGGGAGCAGGGCTTGTCCTTGACTCTTTTGCTGACTTTTAGGACCCTATTCCTCATATTGAGTTGCCTTGTCCAGCCTTAATACAAGAAAAGTTGCTTAGTCTTAGTGAAACTTGATATGCCATGTTTTGTTGATATCCTTGGGAGGCTTGCACTTTTCTGATTGGAAATGGAGGAGGAGTGAAGGGGAGGCAGGATGGAGGAGGAACTTCAATAGGGATGTAAAATTAATTAATTAATTAATCATAACGAAAGCTCAGCTGCATTTATACGGTCTATCCCCACTGTTGCATTAACCAAGCTCATCAACAGAAGGAGTGGACCAAGCTGATTTGGTTGTCTCTTTATGAGGCCTGGCTATACATCTATGAAGTAGAAATAACCAGAACATAGAGTCAGTGTATGGTCACTTCAGTTGCCAATTTGGTTCATGTCGTAGCTACTCAAGCAAGAGAAAATTCAATGCATGGAAATGATATTGTCCACAACACCCAGTAACTATATCAACTCTATCACCTAGGTTTCCAGCTTAGGGCAGAATGCTAGCCATCTGGTGGAGGGTAGGGATGAGGGAGATTTCAAATGGGAAACAGAGACAGGATAATCAATTAAACATAAATATGTAGTTAAATAAGGATTATAATGAGCTTGTTCATCTTTAATAAAAAATGAGGTATGCATACTGTCTAGAACACTGTGGACTATAGTGAAATCCTTGGTAGTTACCACAACCCCATTAAGCTAACTAGGTAACACACAAGACACCGAACAAAAATTACCATCCCCACACTGAGTCAAAAGAGTCAAGTAGCTTTAATGTTGTTCTTATAAAATATATAGTGCCAGTGAGGAGGTGCTGGGACCACAGCCTTGTGATGGGGCCACTCCAGGCACATCTCCCTTAAGTGGACCTGCTTCAGCCCATTTATAATCCCACTGATGAGCCCATAGTTCACTTTTTAGAAGGCCAGTGTGACCACAAGCACAAGATCAGCTCCCAGCTGGGCTCTGGTCTTCACTCCATTCTGGGACCAGAGGAGGTGACTCACATACCAGTCAACTCTGTGAATTCCACTTCCATCACATAAAAAAAAAAGTGGCAGAAATAGTACCCCACTACCTCTTTTCCAGTGCCAGTGGATCAGTGGACTTGAGCTCTGTACGAAGAAAGTGGGCTATCTTTAGAAGCACACCTGGCCAGGGAAGCATTCAGTTCAACGCTTCCATTATCCAAACCACCAGAGCACTCTTGATCCTGCAGCTCTTCGCTACTTCCCTTTCCTGTTATGTACTTTCAAGATACTAATTTATTTATTCGTGCTTCAGTGAGACTTAAGTTTATGATGGTCAATAAACTGACATTGTTGTTAAATGATGCAAGCCCTCAGCTGGAGCTCATTGGCAGGCAGGGTGAGAAGGCTTGTCTCCGCACCAGAATTCTCTTCTCATTCCATGGATGAGTCCCTGGATTTAATTGTGTGTGGCACAGACTACTGTCCACAGTTTGCTGAGCTGAAACCATGCAATTTGCTTTCCTTCCAATTTCTGAGAAATCTGACTAATGCTATGACATTGGAGGCCATTAAATATATTTCAGGAAATAATTTATTCCTTTCATTGAGCTTCTGTGCATGACTTGAAATACGAAAACAGATACTGTATCGACTACAAAATAATATTGACTTTCTGGCTCCAGTTTACTTACTTCAAACATGTTCATAGTCAAACATTAGTGATATATTGTCAGAGCAGTGTGCTGTGGTCCCTTTCAATAGTTAAAAGAACCAAGTTTTTGATCAGCAGCTGACTTTCCAGATGGACTATATGCAACACACAGTGGCCTTAAAAATGTTAGATATAAAAATGATTATCTAAAGGTGAAAAAATGGTACCTCAAGCTAAGTCAGACACTCTCTACTGACCTTTGAAGCAGATCCAAACGCTTCAGTCCAACTTGTCTTCGGCAGGAAAAATCTCTCTCAAAAGAAACTTCTTCCAGAGCCTTCTTTCTTCTGACCATATCCACTGCTCTGCTCTCTTGCCTGTGGGTTCACCCTGCATGAGTACATTTCTCATCTCCCTTTATTTGCTCTTGTCATAAAGCCTTCCAGATGCCTGAAGATGAAACCTTCACCCTCTTCCTCCTACACCTCTGCTCAAATGAAGTGCCATATTGGCATGCTTTGACCTTCCTGCTTGCAAATGTAGTGCCTTGAATAATCTCTCACCTGTGTATGTGTATACTCATGTACATATGTATATGGTGTGGATGTATGTTAGTCAATTTGGTGGTTATCACAAAGCACCATAGGTAGGTGTGGTAGTTTGAATAAGAATGTGACAATGCTACCCCCTCCCATAGGCTCATGTATTTGAATGCTTAGTCTCCAGTTTGACAAACTGTTTGAGAAGGATTGTGAAGTACAGCCTTGTTGGAGTTGGTGTAACCTTGTTGGAGGAGGTATGTTGCTGGAAGTGGGCTCTGAGATTTCAAAAGCCCACACCAAGCCCAATATCTCTCTCTCTCTCTCTCTCTCTCTCTCTCTCTCTCTCTCTCTCTCTCCCATTCCTTCCTTCCTCCCTGCCTGCCTGCTGCCTGGATCAAGAATGCAAAGCTCTCAGCTACTGTTCCAGTACCATGCCTGTCTGCTTCCTGCCATTGTTGTGGGTATCTGTTCCACAAACAGCTTTGGAGTACCAGCCTTAGGGCATGGCCTCTTGGTGGGTTATGTGATTGCTTAAAATCTGAGGAGGGGTGACCATTTGCACCCAGGCAGAATGGAAAAGAACAATGGCTGTTTACTTGGTTCTGTACCGGTGAGTGTATTTTCCCCATTTCATATGTTAATAAATCCTTGATACCCCTTAAACAGACTCTCGTGGGTTTCACATAACATGCCATAATGAATAATCCTCTTAAACATTAAGCAAACCTCCAATTAAATGCTTTCTTTTATAACAGTTGCTTGTCAAAATGTCTCTTAATAGCAGTAGAACTGTGACTAGACAATGGGGTAACATAAATTACAGATATGTATTCTTAGTTCTAAAGTAAAGTCCTCAACCTGGACAGTAGCAGGCTTGGGGTCTAATGAGGCCGGTTCTTCATCTCACTAAAGCCTCACTGAAGCAAAGCATTAAAGGATCTCTTTCTATCGTCTGGTATAAGGGCACTAACTCCTCTTGGGGATTGAGAATTGAAGAGATTGCTCAGTGGTCAGTGTATACTGCTCTGACATAGGACGTAAGTTCAGTCCCTATGTTGGGGGGTACTTATGTTGGGGGGTAAACGCAACTGCAAGTAGCCCTAGCTCCAAGGAATGTAATTCTTCTGGCATCCATGAACACCTGCATTCACATGCCTATACTCACTTAGACACACGTGCGCGCGCGCACACAAACATACCCATAATTAAAGTGCTAATGATTTCAAAATATAAATGGGGGACATAAACATTCGTGCCACGGCAGTGTGTGTGTGTGTGTGTGTGTGTGTGTGTGTGTGTGTGTGTGTGTGTGTGTAGAGAGAGAGAGAGAGAGAGAGAGAGAGAGAGAGAGAGAGAGAGAAACTGAGACTGTGGGGGTGAAAGAGAGGGAGAGTTTCTCCACCTAGGTCTTCAGGTCTTCAGACACAGTGCCTCTACTTGTCTGGGGCCTCTCAGGCAGTAGATGATCAAAACAATGTGCTTACCAAATGAATCAAGAGAGAAAGAAAGAAGTGAGCCCCTGATAAAATCTTCAAAGTCAGATGTTCAGGCAGTCAGCACTTTCACAAAATCACGACTGCTCCTTCCTCTCAGCCCACGTCAGAACTGAGCCTTCCTTAGCCTGAGCATCTGAGCACTGGGAACCTGCTCTGTCATGATACACTCATGCTGGTGTGTGTGTTCCTGCCATGCGTGTACTCATAACGAGCTGCTGTGTACACTTGTGTTCCTAGCTTCGGTGTGCATTATCTCTAATCTGTGCAGTATTCATCCCACAGAGGTGTCGTTACCTCCATTTAAGGACATGAAAACAGAATGAATTAATACGTGCTGGGCTCAGGGTGAGCTACCATTGCCATTAGCTGCACTTCTGAACCTCTCCAGGTTTCCACTGAGAAGGGAATCCATGATGTTCTCCAACGCTCTAGGTCTCCCTCTCTCTCTTTGCATCTTCTGCTCACAAAGAGAAAATGTATCTCAACATGGAGTTTATGTTGGCAAGAGAATCTGAATGGTGGCTTTTCCTTGTCATTCCTCTCATGGGAAGGACATGGGTCCTCCTCCGCCACTAACCATCCTAAGTCTTTGGGGAATAGCTTCAGTTCCTAGGACCACAACATGGGGGGAGGATGGGGGGTCTGCAATTTGACGACTGTCACTTTAAATACTAAAATACCGAGCACAGTACAGCCTCTACCTTGGGAAAGAGACCAAAGGTAAAACTTCACAGGAACGGAATACTTGGTGCGTGAACGGGGAAAGAGCAATGAATCTGAACCTTTTGTCTTTTGACTTTGGGCGGGTGTTTGGATGCTGGCATAGGAGGAGGCCTGCACACAGTGGTTGTTAGTACAGTTGCACAGTTAGATTTTAACGGCTGCACCCTTGGCCAGAGCTTTAAGCCTCTGGCCTCCTGGTGTTTTGACCTTGGCAAGTAAGTGACTGCAGCTTATGTGGGATTTGTCCACAGGCCAGTGACTATCCACAGAGAGACAAGGTTGACTGTTCGGTGCAAAAAGCTGAGAAAACCTCCAGGCGTCAGACCAAGAGCGAGGCAATGCAGGGAACCTACCAGAGGGGCAAGGACCCCAGGCTCCCATGCTGGAGGAAAGGCATCCTAGCCAGAGTTCACACTGGAATGCTCCATGGAATGCGCCTCATGAATCCTTGTTAGTCAGAACTGGCCCTCCGGGCCTCAGAAAACATGTAGGCCATTATCAGGTGAGCTATTGACCTGTGCAGTTAAGGCAATGATTTAACGGTAGAGAAAGCTTTGAAGTTTCGAATTTAGAACCTAATTACCACGCACTAAGTGAAGTTCTAGATTCTAAATTGTGAATGTCGGACTAACAGAGTAATACGCAAGGGAAATACCAACTAGGAAGTGACAAATTGCTGTGATTTGACTGTGGAAAGTCCTCTGTAGGTTCATGTGTTTGAACACTTAGTCCCCAGATGGTGGCGCTGTTTGGGAAGGTTACAGAACCTGAGAGAGGTGGAACCTCCCTGGTGAGCCACTGGGGTAGGGCTGAAGCTTTATAGCCACACCCCACTCCGTCTGTTCACTTTTCTACTTTCTGGGGGTGATGCAGTGTGACCTGCTCCTGCTACTGTGCCTTCCTGCCTGCGGCCAAGTTGTTCCAATCATGCTAGTCTGTACCCATCTGCAGCTGTAAGCCAAAATAAACCCTTTCTCCCTCAAGTTGCTTTTGCCAGGGAATTCTGTCAGAGAAACAGAAAAGTAACGAAAACTCAAGTACACTAGATGGCAAAAAATGGAAAGGCCAGCTTGTAAACTGCAGGAGCCCGCAGGACTTTGCATGCCACTCCATGGGGATGCAGGCGCACAGAGTTCCAAGCAACCAGCATTGCCCAGAGAGGACAGAGCATGACCGTTTCTGGAGCTGCTTTCTCCCAGATTCATCTGACTGTTTCTTCTGGCAGACCACTTTCCTGGACTTCAGAAGCCTGGATTCGTGGGGACAGCTACAATTGGAGTTAAGAATTGGCTGCGATGTGTATCCCACTGACTCTTTACAGAGAAAGACAGCAAGTCTAAAACTGTTCTAAAAAAGAAGCAAAGCCTTAAGAGTAATAGAAACTAATAAGCATCAGCAAAAACCATGAGAAAGAAGGAGGTGGGGGAGAAAAGCACTGAGGAGCTTCTAACTGAAATCCTATCACTTTTGTAAGCTAAAAGGAACTGTTCTCGGTCCAAAGAGAAGCAAGCTAGGATCCCTCCTCAGGCTTTGTCCTCTAAATGTGGATCACAGCCAAGTTAGTCCCCATGCCCTTGAGCAAAGGTTCTGGGTGGAAACTGTTTTCATAAGAATAGCAAAATGCTATTTACTTACTTTCTTTCCTAACATTTGCACTGCAGTGTAAAAGCAAGGGTAGGTAACTGCCGGTCCTTAACACGGTGCTCAGGACGCATTGCCTGTGATGTTTGATCTCCTTGTCTTCTTAACTGGGTCTGGAGTTACCAAGGTAACATACCTTTGGGTGGTACTGGACACTTCCAAAGGGACTAACTGAGGATGGAGGACTCATCCTGACTGTGGGGAGCACCCACCCATTGGCTGGAGTCCTGGACTGCATAAATAGGAGAATGGGAGTGGAGGCCCCACATCCATCTCTCTCTGCTTCCTGGGGTGTTTTGCCACTGCAGTGGGGTAAGCAGCTAATATAGTACCTGCAAAGAGGGCACCTTGGCCTTGAGAACCCAGCAAAACAGCAAGTTCTCTCTGACCCTTCCCCTTCTCTCCAACAGCAAGCAGTAAAGCCTGGCAAGTACTCTGTGTCTCCCTCTACTGCTGCCCGGGAGTGCCTCATGTGAGAGATGTTCATCCTGCACCCAGAGGAAGAGACTACCCTTATCTCTGAAAACAAAGAGAAGAACCTGAATAAACAAACTAGCCTCAAAGTTTGGTAACATTAGAATTCACCCCAGTGGTCAACAGTACTGTTCATCCGTTTATTTGGATTTTCATATCCCTGTGAAGGCATTGGTGTTGCATTTAACATTAAGTTCGTGTGTTTGATTTTCTCTTGTTAGTGTGCCTCTGACACAGGCGCCTCTGGTGTGAGGCTAACAGTGAAAGAAAGGTACTACTGTTCTCCCGTGGCCTTCAGCTGCGTGCACAGTCATTGACTTCCTCACTAGCACAAACCAATAACATCCTGAAACAGGCTACTTTTCCTTGAGAGTGTCCTTAATGAAACTGTAAAAAATTAATTTTATTAAATCTCATTTACTGAGTACACACCGTTTTAATATTCAATGCAACAAAATGTGAAGGCCGCATAAATTAATTTTACAGTGTGCTGAAGTATGAAGGTTGTCCTGAGGGCAAACACAGTGCAGTTGTTTGAATTAATGCTGAATTAAAAAATGGGTGCAGGGGTAGAGATGTAGGGTCCCAGCAGCTGGGACACTGAGGCAGGAGGACCACTGGCCCAAAGCCAGCTCGGACCACACCACGAAATCCTGTGTCAAAACACCAGAGAGCGATCCAGAGAGAAAAACATCCTTCTTCCTTTTCTCCTCTTCTTCTCCTACTTCTTTTTATTTATGAGTGTCATTTTAAAGGAATTACTGTGGTTATTCAATCTTAAATATTGAGGAATATTTTTCCAAAACATGAATAAGAAGTATCTGTTCAAATATGGTTGACAAAAACTGTTTGCTATAATAAAAATCCATCTTGCAAGCAAAAATTGGAATTAAAAAAAATTCCCCCAATCCTAAGGTTCACAGATTTTTCTAAAGAAAAGGGTGATCATATTAACAAGCAGGATCTTCTTTTTACATTGTGTGATGAAATGCGACAACATTGGAGAGATCTATCAAATAAGGTAATATGTGGATAAAAAGACCTTTCAAAATGTGAGCTACTCCAATAGATGTTAACATAGTGAAGCATGAGCTCTGGCTGATAAGGCGTCGGCTTCCAAATTACAACTCACCTTTGAAGAGACTACCATTTTTCAACAAGTATTAGCCTGAGACCAAAGGAGGAATCCACAGATATCTGAAACAAGTACCCCCCCCCCAAAAAAAAACCTGCTAAATATACTCCCTTTTCCAAGCACATTACCTAGGAGGAGCTGAAATGTGTTCAGAGTTTTCAACCTGAAGAACATCTGACAGGGGCTTCACAATGGAAGCAGACGTGAAAACCAACTGTCTTCTATTAAGCCAAGTGTGAAAGGGTTTGTAAACATGCAGAAAAATGGAAGTGCCCTTTTTCACTGTATTTCAATTAAAAACGGTATTTATGGAACACAACTGTATCTGTTATATATGTTTGTAAAAAATTGTAGAAAAATCAAACTCTATTATTTTAGCCATTCTGAAATATGTAGTTCATTCTTGTTAACGGCGGTTACCATTACTACAAAAGACCGCGAAGATCAATTCCTCTTATACAATCAAACTCTACCCTCTAGCTGATATTTTCTCTTTCTGAATTCTATAAAGATACATTATCTACCTTAAGTTATAATTCCGAATGTTTAAACAAATTAGTATTTTCAGTGTTTCCATTTTAATATTCAATATGAAAAAACAGCAATAAGTACTGTGGTAGTCTCAAAAGTAGTTTATAGTTTCAAAAGCTTCTGAGACTAAAAATCTTGAATATTGCTGAGACAGACAAAGAAGATCTCCTGACTAGAATCACTAGAACAACAAAAAAAAATATGAGGAATTAAAAGACTATAATAATTTCTAATCTTTTGCTCACACAGAAAATAGAGTTTCCTTTCAAATGCTAATTCCTATATACACTTTCACTTTAATATACAAGATTAGTCACTGAAATCTAATTTCCCACTCATAAATACGTAATGTGAGAGGGCCTGGGATCGGATCTGGGGCCGTTGGGTTGGGAGGAATTACTGCACTTTGCAGTCATGTTATGCTATCATTTCATCTCAGAATCTCTGAATTGGAGACTCTAGGTTGAGCTGAATCGAACAATGTGGCTGATGATAATTTGGAGAGGAAATAGAAGGATTGCAATTTCTGCCTTGGCTTTGATTTCACTGATTTTAGAGTGCCTTTGGCTTTGATTTCACTAATCCAGCTTGCTGACTAATTTGACATTTCTGAGAGCAAAATCTCCCATTCTCTGGAGACAAGTGAATGCATGATATAGTGGTAGGCACAGTACTGGGAGGGTAGGAAGAGGCATCTCCTTAGAGCCAGCTGGGCTCATCTAGGGTGGGAAATAGCCACACGGCTGAGATTCTTCCTCCATCCCAAGAGTTTTCTTTCCTGCACAGGGTGACTCTGAGCAGACTCTCCGCCTTCATCACCTAGTGAGCAATTGCTATAAAACAGTGTCTCATTCTCATGTTCAGAATTAGGAAGTTCTCACTACCGTGACAAAATACCTGACCAAAAACAAACAGCAACAAAACAAAACAAAACAAAACAACAACAACAACAAAAAAAAAAAAAAACCAAAAAACTTAGAAGGACTTGTTTTGGCCCCCAGTGTCAGAGGATTCAGTCTGTGGTTGTGGTTCTGTTGGCTTGGGATCTGTAGAAAGGTACAACATCCGCTGTGGCAATAGGAGTATATGGCAGAAGTTACTCACCTTGTGGCCAACAGGAAGCAGAGAAGAGCAATTATGGGTGCTGCCTAAGACAGAGCTCCCAGGCACCTACTCTTCCACCTTATTGACCTACTTCCTGAAGTTAGACTCTACCTCCTAATGTCTCCAGAATCTCCCAATATAGAATTGCTAGCTGGGGACCAAAGTTTCAACCCCTGAGCCAAACCATAACAAAAGTCAACTTGCTTGCAGCTAGAAGCCAAATTCTCCAAAACCAAATTCTTCAACGTGGTGATACATCATCTCCTACACACAATCTTGCTTTATTTTCTTACTCTCCAGTGGCTCACAATGCACTGGGAAGTAGAAATTATTGAGTGAATTACCTCAAACATCACAACAGACTGCATTTAAGTTCACCAAGCCATGTTCTCAATACTCTCTATTCTCTTCAACTTTGCTTTACACCACATTAAAACCAATGCCTTTACCAATAGATTTTTTTTTTTGCAGAATTGTATGATAATGAAATAAATATTAGGGCCTAATAAATAGCTTAGCTTATTATTCTTACCTAGCTTATTCTTTAAAATAATCAGAGTATTTCTGAATTCAGTAAAAGCTGATCTAAGTGTGGTGGCATATGCCTTTCATATCAGTTATGTAGGAAGCAAAAGCCAGGAGATCACAAGTTCATGGCCTCCTTTGAAGACTTAAAATGTTACCAAATAAAATGTAAAAAGTCTAGAGATGCAGCTCAATGGTAGAATACTTATATATCCTGACCATAGCCCTACATTTTAATCTACAGTATTAAAAACAAAAACTGCCAATGATGTAAATGAGGAAAAAGAGGCAAATCCAAACTTAGTGGCTTCCTTTGTGTTAAGACGGCAAATTGCCTTTGTGATTGAGTGAGAAATGACCCCCATGGGTCCATATATTTGAACACTTGCTCCCCACTTGGTGGGACTGTTTGGGAGGTTCCTTACCTTTAGGAGGCTGAAGGACATATGTCACTGGGGGGCTGCCTGGGAGGTTTTGTAGCCTGGCCCCACTTCCTGTTCTCTTCCTGTGTTTCCTGTGTGCAGATGAAATGTGGTTCCTCTGCTTCCTGACTGCCAGGCTAGCCGGCCTCATGTTCCTGCTTCCTTGGCTTCCACCATGATACACTGTACCCATTCCAGAACTGTAAGCTAAAACAGATCCTTTGCTACTGTAACTTGTTTGGGGTCATGGTATTTTTGTCACAGCAACGGAAAAGTAACAAATATAGCTATCTACAAAGATACGTTGGAAAAATCCATGGAAAACAGCAAAAATGCAATGTATGGTTTCTGGATTAAAATGGAACCTGTTGTTTTACTCTAAAAATGCTTTTAAACCGACTAGCTTAAAACAATGATAGACATTTACTATCTGATCCTGTTTCTGTGAGGAGGGGACTTGCAATTAACTTGTAGACTCTAGCTGAAAATCTCTCATGAGGCTGCAGTCAGTATGACATCCTGGGTTCTAATTATCTTGAAAGCTTGACTTGGGTTAGAAAAATTGCTTTCCAGACATCTTGATCACATATCTGCAAGCAGATTTCCACATCCCACCTCAAGGAACTCTGTATGCTGAATATGTGTCTCCATGACCTATCAGCTGGCTTTCCCTTAGGAGAGTGATCCAAAAACAAGAGGCTGGAACTGCAAAGGATTTTTAATGACTTGGCCTCATTAAGTCACACGCCACTGTTTTTTATACTATCCTTATTTAATGCAGGAATGGATGACATTGGTAAGAGTCACTTAGATCTTGGCTTGCATACCTTATTACTTTCTCCAGTCTTATCAGGAAAAAGAACCCAGCATAGTAGTGCAGGTTTGTTGATCTCAGCTACTTGAAAAGGCAAGGTAGAGGGATCACAAGTTTGAGGCCAGTTTGGGAAACCCAATCAGACTTTGTCTCAAAATTAGAAATGTAAAAGTATGGCTGGGAATGCAGCCTGTGGAGGTGGCTTGCCTAGATTAATCCCCAACAACACTAATTAAGTAAACAAGTAGCATGTGACAATAATACATGGAGCAACAAATAACAAGGTCTTTTGAGTTTCATTGGTGCAGCATAGTTATGTAAAGAATGTCCCACATTTGAAGATTCAACTAGATTTTCAGGAAAGATTAACTCAATAAAGTTTCACTCTCTAGGTAAAAGAGACACAAAGGATGAGTAACTTATTTATTGAAGAAAATTCATTACACATTTACTAAGCCATGCTGGCCCTATAGACCTTTCAATGGACTCAGAGATCTCACTATAATGAGGATATCCAGCACATAAACATGTATTTGTAATACAATGTAGAAGTACAGTGACAGGGATGTAAGCATTGTGCACAGAAAGGCTGCAAAGAGTTGCTAACTCTGTAGGACTTCAGGAGCATCAGGAAAGGCTTCCTGGGACAAGGATGCCTAATCTCAACTTTAAAGAATAGCTTAGAATCTACCAGGCATTGAAGACATGAAGATAAAACTTGGCATGGCATGGCATGTGAAGTGGGATGACTTTGAAGTGCTGATGAGCAAGGCAGGGGGAGAAGTAAGCAGTCCCTTGTGGAGAGGCAAGGTCAGGTGTCTTTGGTTGTAGACTACGGGAAATCTGGATTGTTGTCAGGAACACTGATACAGTCATATTTGTAGATAGATATAGATAGGTCATTCTAGTAGCTTTGGACAGAAATCATTTGATCAAAGAGAGGCTGTGGAGTAACAGGGCTAAGGGAAACCACTTGTTACCTTGCTGGGGGACTAAGGAGGATCTCTGGAGTAGGACAATAGCAATAGACAAGGGGATGAAGAGACCTATTTAGCAGTCTGTTTACCATGTCAATGTAGGCCAGGAGATTTGATGTGCCTGTGCAAAGATACATTTTAAAGTTTTTAGATTCATTTGTTTTGTGGGAAAGAAGGCATATAGGCAGGCCAGGGGACAACTTTCGATTCTCTCCTTCTAGGTTGTTATCAGCAGTGTCTCTTGCTCCTGTTGCTGTGAAGAGTTCGCTAGACTAGCTGATCTGGAAGCTCTCAGCTGATTCTCCCATCTCTGCCTTCTGTCTCACCACGGAAGTGCTAGACTGCAGATGTCACTGAGAGTAACTTTTTATCTGGCTTCTGGGGATTAACTGAGGTCACCAGGCTTGTTCCAGAAGCACTTTCACCCACCTATCCACGTCCCCTGCCCCCACAGGTGTATTTAATCCCTGATGATGATGGTGTCCTGCCTTCCAAATTCTGTATTTTTTACACCAAAGAGTTGTATTTAGATCTTATCCAACATACCTTGTTTCTTCACTGTGGTTTCAATATCGTGTCTTAAAACACTTCACATCCAGGCCAGTATCACTCTGTTGTCTACTGGTTTTGCTGCTGTGCTGTTTTTGGTGCTCAGTTTAGTTTTTGATGGTTTGGTTTTGCTTAAGTTAGCTTTTAATTGTGAATCATTTTTTTAGAAGCCCATTTATGGGAGGTCTTTGAGGACATAAATATGTTCATAGGGAACATTTGTATTGGTTGCCAGCTCAATGCAGCATTACCAACCCAATTTACTCAACTAAATTCTCTCAGCCAAACAGGCGGGGGATCTTGATGATGACAAAACCTTATGATTTAAAGTTTATAGATTGAAATTATAAAAAGAAATCATTTTTCCTCTGATTCACTAGTAGCCAAGATCCAGACAAACGTGGTGTTTCTAGTATTTTTCCCTAAGTCTTTCTCAGCATAACACACTATAGGGGTGCTATATTGAGACCAAATCTCTGATATGACTGCTTCCTGTGTCTGGACTCCAGGATTTGTTAACTAGCCATCTGTATTTGTCCCATTGAAACTCAGAACTGTCCCCAGGCTTACTGTTTGACCCTAAGGTCAGACACTAGCTGACGTGTTCTTACTCTGTTCTTTGGAGTTTATATTTCATGAAGTTTCTAGAAGGGCGATGAGAAGTTCCTCAACTTCTCCCACATCAGGCAGTATTATAAGTAACATGAGCTGAGCATGGTTACATGTGCCTTTAACCCCAGCACTTCAGAAGCAGAGGCAGACAGATCTCTGAGTTTTAAGCCAGCCTGTTCTATACAGCCAATTTCCAGGCCAGGAATGACTACATAGTAAGAACTTGTCTAAAGAAAAAAGAAGGAAAAAGAGGAGGAGAAAGGAGGAGGAAGATATGAAATCTGACTTTTTATTTAAGAATCTTCCTCAGGTAGCCATCCTCTGACCATCTTTGGAGAAGGTGAAAGTTACAACTCTGCCACAGTACACTGCTTGTTCCTGTGATGGAACATAAAGCAACTTAAAGGAGAAAGTGTTTGTTTTGGCTCACAGTTTCATCATGGAGGGGAAGACATTGTAGGCAGCTCATGGTAGCAGGAGCATGCTGCTGGGACCCCTCCATCTTCTTACGTCTTGGCAAACAGGAAGTAGACAGCAAACAGGAAATGTAGCAGGGCTGTAAGATCTCAAGGCCCACCCACCCACAGCGATCCTCTTCCTCCACGAAGTTCCACCTCGAGTTGCACAATTGCGTGCCAAGTGTGCAAACACATGAGCTCCATGCTGATCTCTCCTCATTCAAATAGCTGCATATACCCCACCCCCCCCCCCCCCCCCCCCCCACCACCTTTCAGAAACTAGAGGTTAGAGCCGCTGTCTCCTACGGTACCACACAGCTAATAAAGACAAGACACAAGGGACTAACCGGGCTAAGGAAACCAGATGGTCATTTCTTCCACCTAGTTACCAAAAAGGGTCATGAAGAAGGGTCTGAAGGGTGTTGGGTAAGTTGTTAGGCAAAAACAAAGTATGAAAGCACAAGACCATATTTCAATACCTTAAACGGGCAACAGCAGTAAAAAAAAAAAAAAAAAAAAAAAAAACCGCCTACAGCACTGAGTTTACCCGCTCCCTTAAGTAGGGAAGAGGCCGGGTGTGGTGGTGCATGCCTTGAATTCCATTTCTCAGAAGGCAGAGGCAAAATATTTTCAAGCTAGCCTGGGTCTCAAAGGAAAAAAAAAAAGAGTTTGATAAAGATTTAGTGGCAGAAGACATCTAGTTGAGGCATTATCTCCTCCAACTGTGGTGACTCAGTTAAAATTTCCTTCACGTCTGTACATATTTTAGGAAGGATTCCATGGGGACTTTGTGTACCTTTTGTTTTGTGTTGGTGGATTTGTTTTGGGGTTTTGGTGTTTGTTTTTTTTGTCTTATTGGTTTTTTTAAGTTGGGTTTGATTGTTTTAGAGAGAGAACATGATCTTTGAAGAGTCGGGAAGTGAAGAAGGCCTAGAACAGATTGGGAGAAGGTAAAGAATATGGTCAAAATATATACATATAGGGGAAAGTTTTGATTTAAAAATTAATTACAGAAAGGTAAAGAGCTATGATGTATGAGCACAGTCTCTCAGAGAAAGATATATTATTGATCTCATGGAGGGTGTTGGAAAAATACAGATTCAGGGGCCAGTACTTTCACAGAGGCAAAACTAAGTGATTGAAACAGAGCAGCAGCCCTGAGGGTGAGGGGGTTGATGGGCTCAAAAGCAGAGCCTGTCTGGTGGAGTGAGTCAGTATCCCATTGGCTGACTCTCCAAGGCAAGGAGCAATGCTCATTACTCAGCTTTCAAAACCATATTAACTGATTAAATAAGCTTAAAACCACTTCTCCTGAATCCCTGGCTATGAAATTATGTTTCTGGAAAACTAAGCATGTTTAAAATCCACTTTAGTGGCTACCTGTTACCATGGATACAGAATAATTAGCCTTTTCTTAAGAATGCAGTAAATCTTGCTATTGGCAATAGAAAAATGTCATGAAATATCCAGTAATTTGTACAATCAAATACTTTCAAGTTACTATTTTTTTCATTAGTAAAATGTTAGGGTTTGACAAGTTTCATACAATATATTGTGACCATCCCTTCCCACTCCTGATAGCCCCATTTTCAACCTCAACTGATCAACTTTGTATTTTCCTATCTTCTGCTAGAGACAGGTAACTGCAGGTCTGCTGCATGTTCATGATCGCAATGGCCATGTCATATCCAGGAGACAGTGTTTCCTGTCATTCCTCTCTGTCTCCTAGTTCTCACAATCTTTCTTTCTGCTCCCTCTTCTAAGATGTTTCTTGAGAACTAAAGAGGGTAGTGTAGATGTTCCACTTAGAGATAAGCACCCAATAGTCACTTGTTCTCAGCACAGTGATGGGTCATAAGTCTGAAGCATGATCCTAATTAGTTTTACCAATAAAAACCAGTTGTCAAATATTGGGGTAATAACTTGAAAGATCCGAAAAGCAAAGGAACAGCCACAGTCACTTCTTACCTCTCCAAATCCTCAGATCCAAAGGGAGGGGGTGCCAAGATCCTGTCTCCACCCACATTATATTCCTGTCTCTACCTCCTGGTTGTGCTAGGATTAAAGACATGAGCCTCCCAAGTGCTGAGATTAAAGATGTGAGCCTCTCAAGTGCTGGGATCAATGGCATAATCCTCCCAAGTGCTGGGATTAAAAATGTGAGCCTTCCAAGTACTGGGATTAAAGGTGTGAGCCACCACCGCCTGGCCTCTATGGTAAACTAGTGGCTAGCTCCACCTTCTCATCTCCAAGCAAGCTTTGTCAGAACACAAACAAAATATCAAACAACATAAGTATTTGCATTAACTGTTACCCACTGATAAAAAGAGGCTTCTGTAACCTAGGAAAAGAGCAGCACTTGCTTGTGGGCATAAAAATCAATATTCAAAAGGCAGTGTGGTATATGTCCATTTACCAAATCAACAGTAGCATGTCCCTCACCTAGGGCCTGTGAACTCCCCAGTCACAGACTTTTGACCAGCACTGGGCATGTATTTCCTCCTACAGGCATCAGCTATGATCAGAAAGCCATTGAAGACCCTCAAAACAGTCTTGCTGTTAATGAACCAGACATACCTTGCCTGGCTGGCTGGTATGGTAGCATGTAGAGTCAACTACTGAGTAAGACCATTCATTAATGACTTTCTCCCTCAACAGCATGCATAGCACTTTCCAGATATAAAAGCCAGCCAACTCAGTTCCCATTTGATTTCTCTGTGTCTCATGTCCAAAATATGTGATCTCTTCAGCAATAGTGTCCAAATCTCTATATTTTTAGCTAGAGCTAAAATCTTCAAATGAACATAAACCTGCCACTGCCTCAATTAGATGTATGTCCGTGGTGTGTCTTTCTGTCTGTGTGTCTCTGTGGTACGTAGGGTGGTATGTGTAATAGTATATGTGTCTATGTATAGTGCATATGTATGTGTTGTATGTGTTGTGTGTATAGTATATATGTATATGTATGGTGTGGTATGGTATGTATGTTGTATATATATGGTGTGTGTGTGTGTGTGTGTGTGTGTGTGTGTGTGTGTGTGTGTGTTTTAGGGATATCTATGGTTTGCCATGTGTGTGTGTGTGTGTGTGTGTGTGTGTGTAGGGTGTGTGTGTGCACATGTATCTTCAATTTAGAAGCAAGAGGCAATGATAAAAGCATGCCAGTTGAATCAGTCCCTCACACCTGCCATATCACTGTACAGTTCAGAGTAATGCTGAAGATGTTATGTTCACTAATTAATCAATATGATCATCAGTCACCAAAAAAATTATTTAAATCTCTGGCAATCTGTATAGAAAGGCAGAAGATATGCAGCCTAATTTTTTTAACAAAGTATGAAATAGAAAATAATATGCTTGGTACATTATGAATTGATAAAAATAAACTCAAACATCTCATTTCCTAATGATTGTCATTAATATCAAGTATATAGAAATTAAAATACATTGAGAAAGTTCTAATTAGAGATGTTAAAAATACCTGTCTTGGCATCATTTTGAATTTTAAATAGTGTCGAATAATGCTTGTGAGCACAGTCCTAGAGCCTAAAGCCCAGAAACTCTGATTCGACTTTCTTATCTGTGCTGTGGGTTGGACTGTATTCCTTCAAAATTCATACATTGAAGTCCTAACTTCCAGAATCCTGTAATGTGACTGTATTGGGAGATAAAGTATTGGCAAAATTAATTAAGGTTGAATGAGGTCATTAGAGTAGGCCTTCATCCAATGTGACTTGGTTCTTGCAAGATTAAGACACAAACAGGTACTGATGGATGACTGAGCAGGAAATGGGGGTAGCCACTGCATAGCAAGGGAGACATTTCAGAAGAACCCAAATGTGATTGCTTGATCTTGGGTTTCCACTCTTTGTAAATATGAGAAATTGACTTATACTGTTTAAGGGACCCAGCCTGTACAGTGTTTTCAGGCAATCTTAACAGACAAGCATATCTACCAAATGGGCTAATATTGAATCCACATGTCAGAGGACCTACAAAAACAATAGACATGGAAAAGACAAGATAAGCATATGCCTGTGATCCCAAGACCTGGAAAGCTGAGTCCAGAGGACCCAGAGTTCATGGCCAGTCTTGGCTATGTAGCATTAAGTTCAAGGCTATCCTGAAGACTAGGACACCTCATCTCAAAATGAGACAAAAAGACAAGCTAACAATAGCAACTAGCATTACCTATACACGACTCAGATCAAAGTTTGGTGAGTGACTGCTGCCTGATCAACTCACTCGCTGTATTTTTTTTTTAACTTTACTGTAAATCAAGAGTTGCTCAGCCAGACAGAATGATATTGTAACCATTACTTTGGATTTGGTTTTGAATATTAACTGCTGACTGCTCATCTGCCCTCCTAACTCAGGCAGTCAGCCACCATGATGAATGGCAGCCATGCACAGTTTTTCATCCACACATGGGCGAATTGCAGATTGAGGAATGCCAATGATTCATTTAACCTCATCTAGTTCATTATATCAGTTAAGAGTGGGGAAATTTATGCTATTTTGTGTGTCAGGCAATAACTCATTGCTTTCAACAAGATTATCAGTCTTAACCAAGCCTTTCCCCCTTCATAGATCCTAACCTAATTCTGTCTTACTTGGAGAGGAAGAAGTCGGACATAAATCCTCATGGACTATCAGAGGAGACATAACATTTCAATGGGAGGTAGAGACAGCTGGAATCAAAAGATGGTTTCAGAAGAGGCAAAAAGCAAGGAAATCAACAAGTAAATTTGCCTGGATGGCTCCAGAAAGTGAAGACAAGAAGGTGTATTTATCGAGTGCCTGGTGCTGACTTGAAAAGTTTAATGAGCATTATGATATGGTGATACATGAGCATGTTTAGGAGGGGGGAGTATATTTAGTGATGATACATAGGAACCACTGAGAAGCAAACACCCCTTAAAGCTGTGCTGGAAAACCTTAGAACATTCTGTAGCAACAGTGAAAGGGTCACCCAGCAAGTGACCACAAAGGAACTTTTCCAGGGGCTCTCCCTTAGTTCCTGTAGAAAGATCAGCCTCACCAGAACGTGGCTAAATCAACCTAAAACACATGCTGAATGTTGCTCCCATCCAGCCCTATAGCAGACTTCCTACAGTCCAGGTTAAGATGCAGATAAATGGGGAGAAAAGCAAGTATGGATTTCAGAAGACTTCAAAAACCCACTTTGATGTGGTATTTCTCTCTTGGAATCTCCCCCCTCCCAGTGTACATTGGGGAGTTTCCCTCGCTTCCCGTTTCCTTGAATAAATCTATGTTTACTCTCCTTTTAAAAAACGCTTTTGTGTTTCAGTTGGTGACTCGGCCTCTAGGCCAACACAGTATAGCTTGCTTTGCCTGAATAACTATGTAAGAATCACACAGAATGAGGACATTGAAGTATGTATGCAGAGTGAATGATTCTGTTCATTTTAATCTGGTGAAAATGATTATGGTATTCCTGAGTCAGGGATCCTGTAATTAATGTTTGATGGTAAATTTCAACTTAGCATACTTCCTGTATTCTGTATTTATTACATGGGGTCATTAAATTCCCCTGCATTCTTCCTTACATTGCTGTCCTTGATCCAGATGTCCCTCCCTGGGAAGACTAACTCTCCACAGTCATCCTCCAGGAACTAGACAAACTCCGTAGGCTGTGATTTCTCTGCTGTGTGTTCTGCCTTCTTGTACCTTCTTAATATACAATTGAGTCTAAATGTGATAATTCAGTAGCTGTGTGCCAAGCTTTGAAGACTTTTTCTCGTCAAGCCCCAAATTCCAGAAAATTAAAAGCCAAAAATAAAAACAAAATCCTTTTATCCTCTCCAAATTAGTTAATGTGAATTAAATTGCCCCAAATAACATTTCCTGTTATGAAATATTTCAAGTATATTGAGGGGGAAAAAAGCACACAACTTAAATAGCCTTGCCTCTGTTATTTTTCTGTGTTTTTTAATATAAATTTATTTATTTACATCCTGGCTGCAGTTTTTCCTCCCTTCTCTCCTCCCAATCCTTTCCCTCAACCCCCGCCTTCTGTTCCCACCACCCAATCCACTCCTCCTCTGTTTCTGCTTAGGAAAGAGCAGGTCTCCAGTGAGTATTAACAGAATGTGGCATATCAAGTTGCAGTAAGACGGAGCACCACCCGTGTATTAAGGCTGGACAAGGTGACCCAGTATGGGGAGTACGGGCCCAAAAGCCAGCAAGAGTCAGAGACAGTTCTGTTCCCACTGTTAAGAGTCCCACGAGAGGACCAAGCTACAGAGCTGTAACATATATGCAGAGTGCCTAGGTCAGCCCCATGCAGGCTCCCTGGTTGTGTAGTAAAGGGCCCTGGCATGCTAAGCAAGCTCTCTACCACTGAGCCACACCACAGGGCATGGGCAGTGGGCTTTAACCTGCTAACGACTGCAAATTGAACCATTTGGTTTTGTATACATGCAATTTCCTAGCTGAGAGCTGATTGCAAATTTATGAATACGGTGTCTGAAAAAAAAACACAAGGTCCTTAGCCAAGCCGGTAATTGAGTTTATAGCTGTCAATGTAGCTGTCAATTTGATTTGTACTTGAAACTAAAATAATAAAGACATTGCCAAATAAGAAGAACTTCCTGGGATTATGGTTATGTAAAAATCAAATTAGATGATTTGCAAACACAATTAGATGGTGGGGATATTAAACTTCAGTAAACCAGTTATTTCACTGGATCATCTGTTAACCCCTCTTAGAAAATGTGTGAGCCCTGTACACTAGACTTGGATGCCACTCACTGCACCATCATAGCTTTCTGAGACTGGAAGCTCTTCTATCCACCTCAGACAAGCCCACCAAACCACATGCAATCAATAAAGGATCGTTAGTCCCCCTCTGCAGTGACATTAGAACCAGCTGTGAGACACTGGAACCAGAAACCTCAGCACGAAGAAACTGAAAACAGAAAAACAAAGGTGTCAGTTCCCAGGTGCTGAGAGAGGCCTCCCTGGTGCCTCTGCATAGTGATGGAAACTGTTATTACCCAGAAGGATATTAAGCATCAGTACAATGAATGTCCATCTCAACTCCGAGTGTTAATTGGTTATCAGTGTAGCTGCATGAGGGTTATCAGCATAATTTCCCCTGACAAGTTATTCATTCTGGGATAGGGGGACCATGAGGACTCTGCTGTTAGATATCAGACATCTGTAACGCCTGTTTCTATTCTCACCCAATCAGCAGGTACTGCAACCTGGCTTGACAATGATAATGGCATGCCAGAGGAAAAGTTGTGATTTACTGAGATGTTACCCTTTTGTACAAACATGGCCAGGTTCATTATCACTTCTAGAAAGAGTCTGCCATGGGAGTGACAACTCATGTTATGAATGGCGTTTTCTAAACATCCAGAAACAAAATGCAATGGGCTTGGGATCTGAAAACACTTTATAAGCCGACCAAAGCAAATGAGTATGCACTGTGGAATGACCTCAGCCTCCAATAGTGCCAGCATCTAACTTTATGAATTGCAGAGAATCCTAACTGAGAAAGGATGACAATGAGTAGAAAGAATGTTTGCAAAAGAGGAAAGTTAGCATCCTGACCAATTCTAACATCTGCAGAAAACCTTTGTGCGAGTGTAGAAAGCAGAAAGAGAGGAGACCCCATCTTCCCCGTGTTCTTTCCTTGATCCCTTTGCTTGCTATTTAGGCCAAGACTGATCCATGCGTCATCCTTTACAGAGACGGTGGGAAAGGGTTGAAGAGAGGAATGGAAGCAGATCTCAATTATCTATGGCATGGCTTTATTTGAAAAGGACTAAATATAATTAAAGATAATCTTACTAGCGTGCGTCAACCCTTGGATTCTTAAAGACCCACTTATTTGAAGCATTCATTTCCATAAAAGCTTTTGCATGAGTTGGATGCTTTTAACTTTCACTCTATTAGTTGGAAGTGGTCAGAAAGGCAGCTATTCCAGAACAGTGGGCTGGCACTGAAGAATCTCCAACCTAGACCACCAATTTCATCAGTGAAAGATTATGATTCTAGACTTAACAGGGATGAATACTTCAACTTTATAATGATGCCTTTCCCTAAATGTCCTACATTCTGGCATGCAAAGGAAATTACTGGGAAATTTTCAAGTTTTAATGTCCAATCTACCAGTAGTTAAACATCTGTCCTATTCTGGAACCATCTTTACTTGAAGGCAGCAAGTAGCAGGCACTTCCTACTACCAGAGCAACTGGATTTATACAAGCAAATGGGTCCTGCATGTCCAGTCGATCAAGCAGTCCAGGCAAGAACAATTTCTTGCCCAAATGGCTATTTTTGCCAAGGTGAAGATAACATATGAAGTGTCTTTAAAGCCCATCCTCCTCTCTGAAGTAAATCGGTGTTGTCAGGAGCAGACATGTCTCACTGTCCAGAAAGTCTAAATTTTAAAAATATTTTAAATGCCATATTCTGTAGGTCTTTGAAGTATTTGAAGATTACTTATCTATCTGAAATATCTCTATGTATACCTAGAAGACTTAACTAACATGGCTACGAGTATGATTATCATAGATGACTAATTATTAATCTATTTTTAATTATCCATTACAATTTTAAATGAGCTATACAAACATAATACCTTAAACAAGAGTAGAAATATACACACAGTATAACAAAATTAACTTTAAATTTGTATCAATAGACTAAAATCTATACCAATGTAAAACATTTTAAACAAGTTGTTGCTCTTTAGAAGTAAGTTCCTTAAACTACCCTTTCTTCCTATTATATCTATATCATATCCCCTTTTCTTCTTTAGAAAGAGATCACATTTATAATCAACCTGCTTTAAATAAAAATACTAGTTTTTTCTGTCCCACACCAGAGGGCTCTTCTGATTTGGGACACAAAAATCTCTTAACCTTTTCTTTTAGCAATATGTTTGGGTTTAGAGAAGGAGTGAGCCAATTCCATCTCCAAAGCTAGCTTGATAATTTTGGGAAATTGGGCATGGTTTCTCTTACTACTTCCTGCTGGAGGGGGGTGCTGTATCTTATGGGGACACAAAGAAAATTTTAGGATTATGGAGTAGTCCGTGAGGGTAAACCTCTGAGCCAGTTGCCTTGAAACCATTCTGGATGTTGGATCATCTGGGCCATGGTGTCATTGGAGACCTTTCAAGTGGTCTTGGCTGATCAAACCTGATGTATCTTAATCTGGAACAAATCCACAGCCTCTGGCTTTCTGTGGAAACAAAAGCACAGACTCTTTTCCAAAGTAACATATCCTTATATCCAAATTTTGAAGTCAAGGTACCTTTAAAATTTACATATTTGTTTAACTCAACAGCTTTTATGATCAAATCTTTTTCTGCAGTTAAAAATCCCAAAGACAACATAAACCAGATTGTCTGTGCAATATCCATCTTTACAGGACTGAAATGCTGCTGTGGCTGCTGGCTCTGCCCACCTCAGCTTCCCAACATGGCAGTGGTACAGTTTATCGCCAGCTCTGGGTCTAGAAGCAGTTCTATCAAAGCAGTACATAGCCCAGAAACTTTTTTTTTAACTAGCAAAGGCTAAATCCACCATGCAGCAGAGTAAAGTGCTGCTTGTAGACTCCTCATTCCCGCCACACTGCAGGTCAGATGCACATGCCAGGAACCCGCCATAGTAGCTCAAACCAGCAAGCTGCCGCTAACTTGAGAAAGACAACTAGGAAGCTGTTTTTAGCTCTGTTTTAGACTCTTTTTTCTCAGGTTTTAGGTGGAAATTCTTGCCAACACATTGGACGCCATTTGTAGCTAGAGTTCCTGCCTGGCCCAGTCAGGACAAATCTCTCTTACCCACCAGTCCCACAGTCACTCAGACCCAACCAAGAAATCACACAGAAACTTACATTGTTTAGAAACTGTATGGCCATGGCAGGCTTCTTGTTATCTACTTCTTCTATCTTAAATTAACCCATTTCTATTAGTCTATACTTTGCCACATGGCTTGTGGCTTACCAGTGTCTTTACATGTTGCTTTTCATGGCAGCAGCTGGCGGTGTCTCCCTCCAGCCTTCTACTTCCCAGAATTCTCTTCTCTCTTGTCCCACCTATACTTCCTGCCTGGCCACTGGCCAATCAGAACTTTATTTACATAGAACGATATCCACAGCAGCCATCTAGTCAAGGAAAGGGAAGAGGTCTCATGTGTGTTCTCAAATAAGCCACACACTTAAAGCCATGGTCTTGTAAATTCAGATTAATTTAAATTCTTCAAAAAACTCCTGTTTTTGTGGGGGTTGGGTTGGTTTTGTTTAGGCAAGGAGCAAATGTTTACATTTAAAACCATGACCTCTGTGTTTCCCATTGAAAGCATGCCTTCTTTGGCTGCAGACAAAAAATAAAAAATTAAAATTAAAATTAAAATTAAAAAAAAAAAAACTAAGATTATAGGAGTTCCAAGTGCCTGGCAGGAAAGAAACACGTTTTTCAAGTCACTGGGAAAAGCTGCAGCATTTCTAATCCTGTTTTTCAATCAGAATTACATCACCACCAGACTGATGACTCATGGGCATGTGGCATAAGCTGCAGCCTTCTGGCACTTCCATCACTGGGACACCTATGCCTGAGGGGCAAAGATGTCTCTAGCCAGGGACATAATCTCAGAAACCATCGGCCTGTCTGAGCTGAACGGAGAGGTTCACATTCTTATTTGTGCTCAGGAAAGTGTTCAAATGAAGTCCACAGCTGTGTCTACCAAACATTCACATTTCTGCCCCACTCCTAAATTTGCTCATGAGCCCTAACACCTGCAAAAGCTAGAGAGGGTCTGTGTTCACTTAGGTGCATTAGAGCGCAAAGAGAGGAAGGTGTTGTGACTAGAAAGCCCTGCCTGAGAACAAAAAGTGGGAGGGAGGGGAAAAGCCAGGAACTTGAGCTCTCAGAAGGGCACAGGCCCTGGCCCTCACTGCAGCTGTGGTAAAGAAAGAAACTCAGAAAGAAGAACACAAAGACAGAGATGTTCCCAGAGACGACAGGTATCGTCTTGATGGCCAATATCTCTCCCAATATCAATGAATGTTCCTTGGACAAATATACAATACAGCAGCAAAGCTAGCCTTTGTGGGTGATAAGAACAAACAGACAGGCACTTCAGTTTGTGCCAAAATTCTGTTCAAGTAACTATACAACACTCATTATACAGATACTATGATACCCCACAAAAATCCCAGAATCCTAGAGGAAAGAATTCTGTCTCTGAGTTTCACACTTCTTGAAGATCTAATCGTGGCCCATAGAAAGTCTCTGCATCTCAAATAATCTGTTCTCCTTGTAATTAAATTAATTAATAATGTCCGAGGAAACTGTTATATTCACAGGGCTGTAGAGATGGCTCAGCAGTTAAGAGTACATACTGCTCTTGCAGATGACCTGAGTTCAATTCCCAGGATCTATGCTGGGCTTCTACCAACTGCCAATAGCATTAGTCCCAGGGGAATTATTATGTCTCAGGCCTCTGTGGGCACCTGCACACACATCTACACTCACACACACATACACATAATTTTAAAATAATCAAAGGAAATATTCAAAATCTTATATTTGCAGAATATATAATAAGGGTATTCATAATTCATATTACAAATAATTTATATTTATAAAAATACATGAATTTTTAAAAATAAGTACACTTTATAAGAATATAGTTACTATAAATAGTGATTCCTCTAGTGGATTAATTTTTTTGCAAAACAGAGTCTATTAACAAAGTAGCCATGGCTAGGTATGGTGGTGCACGCCTTTAGTTCCAGCACCTGGGAGGCAGAGGCAGGTGGATCTCTGTGAATGTGAAGCCATCCTGGTCACATAGTGAGTTCTAGGAAAGTCAGGACCATATAGAGACCTTGTTTCAGGAAAGAAAAAAAAAACAATAATAACAACATGGCAGCCAGCATGGGACCCTAACTATAATCTATTGAATATAAGTGTAAACAAGTGAGTTGTTTATTATTTATATGTTTTTCATTTTTGAAAAAGAGAATTTATTAACAAGGTAGCTAAGCCTGAGGGAAGACTCAAATCTACACCTCTATTCTCACCAATCTGGTAGATTTTAAATATAATAATAGTATCAGGATTGTGGAAATGTGGTTAATAACATTATGTCTGGATGGAAGCATGTTCTGCCTCAACTTGAAAATAATGTGTTCTAATCTAGTAAATTTGATAATGTATAACCCTAACACACATGCGAACACACATACACAAACACATTTATATATTTTATTTTTATATTTATACGTTTATATTTTATATAATAATTATATATGTAAATCTTATTATATATTCTTAACAAAGAGTTAGGGATATAGCTCAGTGGTAGAGCAATGACATGCAACACACACACACACACACACACACACACACACATATATATATGCACTATAATTTGGGAAGAGGCATCTTACAAACCATAGTGGAAAACATACAGAATACAACTAATTAATCTACAGGAAGGTTACCTTTTGTTCACAGCTCAAATTTGTTCGTAGCTCAAAGTAAAATTATCATTTACTCAGTGCCAAGTGCCCATCTCACTAACAGCCTCAAACAACTTATATCTAAAACCTACAGACCATAGAGGCAGTGCTGCTTACTGGCTTCTCCCCATGGCTTGCTCAGCCTGCTTTCGGTTAGAAGCCAGGGCCAGCAACCCAGGGAAAACATCACCCACAATGGGCTGGGCCCTCCCCCATCAATCACTAATCAATCACAAATGCCCTACAGCCCAATCTTAAGGTGGCCTTTTCTCAGTTTAGGCTCCTTTCCAGTGACTGTAGAGCAGTGGTTCTCAACCTTCCTAACGTTGTGACCCTTTCATACAGTTCCTCATGTTGTGGTGACCCCCAACCATAAAATTATTTCATTGCTACTTGCAGAACTGTAATTGTGCTACTGTTATAAACTGTATGTATTTTTTGGAGATAAAAGGTTGCCAAAGGGTCCATGACCCACAGGTTGAGAACCTCTGTTGTGTCGCATCGATATAAAACCAGCCAGTACAACCATCCCCCTGTCATCTTGACACATCAACACATCACTATTAAGCCACAACCTTTCCTTTTTTGCTCATACCCCAAAATCTCAAGTTAATATGAACATCACAATATAAAATATTTCAAATTTTAAAAGGCCAATATTTTTTAAAAATTCAAACACTTAAAAATTCAATCTCACCAGGCAGTGGTGGTGCACACCTTTAATCCCAGCACTCGGGAGGCGGAGACAGGTGGATATCAGTGAGTCTGAGGCCAGCCTGGTCTACAAAGTGAGTTCCAGGGTGGCCAGGGCTACACAGAAAAACCCTGTGTCCAAAAAAACAAAATTAAAAACAAAACAAAAAAATTCAATCTCTTTAAGGGGCCCCCTGGCAGTAGAATCAGGATCCATCCCTAGTACATGAGCTGGCTTTTTGGAGTCCATTACCTCTGGTGGGACACCTTGCACAGCTTTGATGCAGGGGGAGTGGCTTGGATCTGAGTTTTTATGCCTGGCCCACAGTCAGGACAAATTTCTCTTACCCGCCAGTCCCACAGTCAAGACCCAACCAAGTAAGCACACAGAAACTTACATTGTTTAGAAACTGTATGGCCATGGCAGGCTTCTTGTTATCTACTTCTTCTATCTTAAATTAACCCATTTCTATTAGTCTATACTTTGCCACATGGCTTGTGGCTTACCAGCGTCTTTACATGTTTCTTTTCATGGCAGCGGCTGGCGGTGTCTCCCCCCAGCCTTCTACTTCCCAGAATTCTCTTCTCTCTTGCCCCGCCTATACTTCCTGCCTAGCCACTGGCCAATCAGAACTTTATTTACACAGAGCGATATCCACAGCACTTCCCCTTTTCTTTTTTTTTTTTAAGGAAGGTTTTAACTTTTACATAGTACAATTACATATAACAAAACAATTATCAAGCAAGAATTACAGTTACAATATTAAAGAAGATATCCTATCTATCTTATATTTGTGAGTCTAAGGTTTTATATCTAACTTATCTTTTATCATAACTGAGGAAATTATAACTATCTAGTCTTCAACCACATCAAAGACCTCAGAAGGATATAATATTACCTGAGAACCAGGAGAAGGATGTAAGCATTATTCAGAAGTCTTGCAAGAGTAGACAGAGACAGCTGGCAGCCTGGACAGTCACCTAATGTTCCTTTGTAAAGCTGGGGCATCTGTCTTCAGCCCACAGGGCTAGAGTCTCTTGGTCACTTTTTTTAGTGTCCTGTAGAATGTCTGGCAGTTTCCTCTGAGAAGCAGGAACCTGAAGGACCATTTTTTCAAGCAAAGTTCAGTGGTCACCTTTCTAGGGGTCCTGCATGTCCAGTTAATCAAGCAGTCCAGGCAAGAACAGTTTCTTGCCCAAATGGCTATTTTTGCCAAGGTGAAGATAACATATGAAGTGTCTTCAATGCCCATCGTTGTCTCTGAAGTAAATCGGTGTTGCCAGGAGCAGACATGTATCACTGTCCAGAAAGTCTAAATTTTAAAAATATTTTAAATGCCATATTCTGAAGGTCTTTGAAGTATTTGAAGATTACCTATCTATCTGAAATATCTCTATGTATACCCAGAAGACTTAACTAACATGGCTATGAGTATGATTATCACAGATGATTAATTATTAATCTATTTTTAATTATCCATTACAATTTTAAATGAGCTATACAAACATAATACCTTAAACACAAGTAGAAATATATACATAGTATAACAAAATTAACTTTAAGTTTGTATCAATAGACTAAAATCTATACCAATGTAAAACATTTTAAATGACTTGTTGCTCTTTAGAAGTAAGTTCCTTAATCTACCCTTTCTTCCTATTATATCTATATCATATCCCCTTTTCTTCTTTAGAAAGAGATCACATTTATAATCAACCTGCTTTAAATAAAAATATTGGTTTTTTTCTGTCCCACACCAGAGGGCTCTTCTGATTTGGGACACAAAAATCTCTTAACCTTTTCTTTTAGCAATACGTCTGGGTTTAGAGAAGGAGTGAGCCAATTCCATCTCCAAAGCCAGCTTGATAATTTTGGGAAATTGGGCGTAGTTTCTCTTACTACTTCCTGCTGGAGGGGGGCGCTGTATCTTATGGGGACACAAAGAAAATTTTAGGATTATGGAGTAGTCCATTAGGGTAAACCTCTGAGCCAGTTGCCTTGAAACCATTCTGGATGTTGGATCATCTGGGCCATGGTGTCATTGGAGACCTTTCAGGTGGTCTTGGCTGATCAAACCTGATATATCTTAATCTGGAACAAATCCACAGCCTCTGGCTTTCTGTGGAAACAAAAGCAGAGACTCCTTTCCAAAGCAACATATCCTTATATCCAAATTTCAAAGTCAAGGTACCTTTAAAATTTACATATTTGTTTAACTCAACAGCTTTTATGATCAAATCTTTTTCTGCAGTTAAAAATCCCAAAGACAAGACAAACCAGATTCTCTGTGTAATATCCATCTTTGTAAGACTGAAACGCTGCTGTGGCTGCTGGCTCTGCTCACCTCAGCTTCCCAACATGGCGGTGGTACAGTTTACTGCCAGCTCTGGGTCTGGGGCCATGTGTACCATCAACTATCAGAAGCAGTTCTATCAAAGCAGTTCATAGCCCAGAAACCTTTTGTTGTTGTTGTTTTTAACTAGCAAAGGCTAAATCTACCACACAGCAGAGTAAAGTGCCGCTTGTAGATTCTTCATTCCCTCCACACTGCAGGTCAGACACACACACCAGGAACCCGCCAGGAACCAGCCATAGTAGCTCAAACCGGCAGGCTGCTGCTAACTTGAGAGAGACAACTAGGAAGCTGTTTTTAGCTCCTTTTAGAATCTTTTTTCTCAGGTTTTAGGTGGAAACTCTTGCCAACACGTTGGACGCCATTTGTAGTTAGAGTTTTCCTGTCTGGCCCAGTCAGGACAAATCTCTCTTACCCACCAGTCCCATAGTCACTCAGACCCAACCAAGTAAGCACACAGAAACTTACATTGTTTAGAAACTGTATGGCCATGGCAGGCTTCTTGTTATCTACTTCTTCTATCTTAAATTAACCCATTTCTGTTAGTCTATACTTTGCCACATGGCTTGTGGCTTACCAGTGTCATTACATGTTGCTTTTCATGGTGGCGGCTGGCGGTGTCTCCCCCCAGCCTTCTACTTCCCAGAATTCTCTTCTCTCTTGCCCCGCCTATACTTCCTGCCTAGCCACTGCCTCAACTGAATGTACCAGGCTCTGCTGACTCCTCATGGAGGACTTACCTTTTCAGAGGAGGGAATGGAAGGTGGATTGAGGTGGGGACAGGAGGAGAGAAGACAGGGGATCTGTGATTAGTATGTAAAATGAATTAAATTTTTTCTTAATAAAAAAGTCACATAAAAAAAGATCCAAATTCTTTTAAAATTCAAAATCACTTAACTGTGAGTTCCTATAAAATCAAAAATGAATTAAATACTTTCTTACTTCAAGAAGGAAGAACCAAGGCACAGTCACAATCTGAACCAAGAAAAACCAAAACCTAACAGTGTAAATAATTCAATGTCTGGGATTCACTCACTATTTCCTTGGCTCCTCCAAGGGAGTGTGGTCACTTCTCTGGCTCCGCCCTCTGCAGCACACACAGCTTGTCTTCTAGCTCCAGCTGGCTTCACTCTAAGCCTTCTGCTGCTCTTGGTGGTCATCCCATGTTGCTGGCATCTCCAAAATGCTGGGGTCTTCTTCTGCTGCAACTGGGTTGCATTTTCACAAATAGCCTCTCTTGGGCTCTCCTCAGGGACTCTAGCCCTGCCACACAGCACCAAGCCTCAACTACTGTCCATGACCCCTTCATGCCTTCAAAACAAATAATACCTGAGTGACCCTCTACCACCAAGTTTGGGTGCCAGTGCAAGGCATAACCTTGACCATATCTGGAACACAGATTCTAGGTGCTGACTCTTAGGAAACACTTCCCAGAAGATTTCACCTCATTAATATTGGTCTCTTCTATTTATTTCTGTTGGTTGGTTGGTTGGTTGGTTGGTTGGTTGGTTGGTTGGTTGGTTTTTCAGGACAGGGTTTCTCTGTGTAGCCTTGGCTCTACTGGAACTAGCCCTGTAAACTAGGCTAGCCTTGAACTCATAGAGATCCACCTGCCTCTGCCTCCTGAGTTCTGGGATTAAATAATGCTGGTCTCTTCTTAATCACCACTAATTTCTCAGCTCCAGTTGACAAGCATCAATTGTCCCCATAGCACAAAGATTTCCCTTTGGTGGTGCTGGTCTCTTGTTAATCACAGCTGGTTATTCAACACCAGCTGACCAGAACAATAGACTCTTAATTCAAAATAGCAGATGGCCCCATAGAATCTTTAAACTTCCCTCTGAAATTTCATAAGCCAGGCCTCCATCCTCCACATTTCTCTGAACATTCTTATCTTTCAAGCTCTTTCAGAACAGATCACCATGCTTTGAACACTCAATGGCCTTTCTAGATCCATGTCCCAAAATCCTTCCACAATCCTCCCAAAGAAACATGGTCAGGTCTGTCACAGCAATACCCCACCATCCTAGCATCAATTTCTGTCTTTGTCAGGGTTGTTATTACTGTGATAATAAAGCACCATGACCAAAAGCAACATGAGGAGGCAAGGGTTCCTTTGGATTATGCTTCCACATCACTGTTCATCATTGAAGGAAGACAAGACAGGAACTCAAACAGGGTCATTACCTGGAGGTAATAGCTGATGCAGAGACCGTGGAGAACTGTTTACTGGCTTGCTCCACATAGCTGGCTCACCCTGCTTTCTTATAGATTCCAGGACCCCTAACCCCGGTATGGCATCACCCACAATGGGCTGGGCCCTCCTCCATCAATCACTAATTTTGAAAATACCATACAGCCAGATCTTATGGGGGCATTCTATCAATTTAGGCTCCTTCCTTTCCAGTGATTCTGGTTTGTATCAAGTTACAGAAAACTAGCCTACATACTGTATCATCAACTTCTCCAGAAAAAAAAAAAAAAAGTGAAGTTACTTTATGGGTTAAATGGGCAATACTTAAAATCTTGATGTCATCTTATATATCCCTTCCTGGTTTTTACCCCCAAATCTTCAGTCTTATCTTGATGAAAGTGATTTTTCCTTCAATAGACACTTCTATGGCTCCATTTTTATATTCCATGGTTATATTTTTATATCCCAAGGGCTGTAGCAATGACTGTCTAAACCAGCTGAGTTTTACTTATTCACACAGTCAATTAAATGAATTCTCTCTGTGGTATCATGTGTATAAAAGAAGAACCTGGGTAGTGAAAAATTACTTGTTTGTTTAAGTGCTTTTAGAAAATGTTGCTAGCCTCATCCCCATGGGCATATCCAGCACACAGAGGAAGCATAACAATAGATTTCACACTTATTTTTCATTAATTTATACAAATTAAAGCTTCTGGCAAGATGTCAACCACCCTTATTGATTACCTCCTTAGTTCAGGGCATTGTGTGAGTTACTAAGGGAATAGAGAGATGTATGAACAAGAACTTTGTAGTCCATAAGTGACTCAATCAATTACTTACACTGGTTGAAATTATGACCATTTGAAGTGTCCCCTATATTTATAGAGATTAATGGCCAGAATTGTTAATCCTCTGCTGTCTCTCTTGCCTTTAGTCCTTTAATTTACCAGTGGACTACACACAGTGATTAATAAATCCTGGTCATAAGCACAGTCATTTTTGTATCCTAGTTGAAAAAGCATCTTATTCATCCCTTCTCTAACTTTGAAGATAACCAAACAGTCAACAGGGCTTGTTCTTGAGACATACCCAGTGCTCTCATTAGCCCTCATCAGCCATCACCCATTTCCATGTATATAGTGATATTTTATTGGTATTGAAATGTGATTTTATTTGTATGTTAATAAAGTTGCCTTGAGGTCAGAGCAAGCCAGAGCAGAAGCTGAGTGGTAGTGGTATACGCCTTTAATCCCAGCACTTGGGAGGCAGAGCTAGGTAGATCTCTGTGTGTTCAAGGACACAGTCAGCATGGCAGACACATGCCTTTAATCTCAACCATAGAAGACCTGGAGGTCTGTACAAACAGGCAGTGACAAGGAGGTCATGTGGCTGGGTTTACAACCAATGAGAAAACAGAACAGAAAATCTATAAAAAAGATAGGACACACAGAGGTAGCTCTCTGGCAGAGAGGAAGAACAGCAGAAGCGGTGAAGGGTAAGGTTTTTCCGCTCTTGCTCTGACCTCGTGGTTTTTAACTCTGCAATTGGTTCTGTGTTTCTTATTTAACAAGCCAGTTACGTCTACAATTGGCGCCCAATGTGGTGAGAATTCATTAAAAAAACCGCTTGCCTTGGCAGTGGGTCCGGCTTCCCGCCTGGGCGGGCCCGGCTCCCTAGCTCCCTAGCCCCAGCCTAGCCCCGGCCTAACTCGGGGCCTAGCTCAGCTTAGGACTCAGGCCTTAGCTACCTTAGCTACAAGCGGTTACAGCTGCAGCTGGAGTTACTTGCTTAAAAAGCGGGTGCTACAAACAACTCAGGCCTGCGGGAGCTACCACTAATTGCAGGAGCTACACGCAACTGCAGATAGGCTGCTTTTGGCTGAAACGCCAGCGCACGTGGTCGGTCGGAGCTTAAGGAAGCCACAGCCCAGGCTCGACTCGGCTCAGACAGAAACATTGAAGCAGTTGGATTCAAGCTTTTAGCCAGAACGTGGCTATGCTTTCTCTCTCTCTCTCTCTCTCTTTCTCTCTCTCTCTCTCTCTGGATTCCCACCTCAGACACTAGGTAGCTGTTTTGAAATTCCCTCAGATTTCTACTGTTCTATGCAGAATTGGTAAGTCATTTATATCAGATATTTTAAAGGAAACTATTTAAAAGAGATTTACTTCCACATTTTTAAAAAAATGGGTTTTATGTGTACATTGGAAGAAAATTGGGCTTTGCTTGAAATTTTAGGCAGTATGGTAATGGAACAACTATATGAGAAGATTAATGTTGATCGAATTATGTACATTATTATTCTTCTTATCCTTATTTTACAATTTAAAAAGATAGTCAATTTAAGTGCCAAGATAAAAATTTCAGAAAAACCTGTTAAACCTGTTAAAATGAATTATAGAGAAATTCAGATTCAGAAAGAAGAAATTAACAGTGAAGTTGTTTCAGGATTGGATTATAAGGTTACAGAAAGAAAGCCTGTTTTCACACAATCACCCTTAATTTATCCGGTAACCATACAACAGCAACCTGGTCAAGTGAAAACGCAAAATATTTGGACTCCAGTTGAAATGTTAAACTTACGAAGGTTTAAGGAAGCAATAGTATCTTATGGCATGCATTCTCCATATGTAAAACAAATGTTAAACTCCTGGTCAACTTATAATAGGATTATACCACATGACTGGCAGGAGCTGGCACAGGCAGTTCTGGAACCCAGTCAGCAGCTCCACTGGCAAATGTGGTTCAAAGAGGAAGCTAAAAACATAGCAAAACAATGTAGGGATAGAGGTATACAAATCTTCCAGGATCAGTTTGTTGGAGAAGGCCAATATGCTGCAGTAGAAACACAATGTTTATATGATATCCAAACTATAGTTCTATGTCGAATGGCAGCCTTGAATGCATGGGACAGAGTTGAGGAACCAGAAAAGAAAACTGAGTCATTTATAAAGGTTATACAGGGTCCAAAAGAATCTTTCACAGATTTCTTACAAAAACTGACTTCAGCAGTAAAGAGAATGGTCCCAAATTCAGAAGCTAGCCAAATAATAATTGAATCTTTGGCTTTTGAGAATGCAAATGCACCATGCAAGAGAATAATCCGGCCGTTAAAGGCAAGATCTGCATCCTTGGAAGATTGGATTAGAGACACGGTTAATGTTGAGGCTCATGATCATGATAATATGTGGGTAGGAGAAGCAATTTCAAGAGGTTTGAGAAATGTTAGATGTTTTGGATGTGGAAAACAAGGACATTTGAAAAGGGACTGTAAACAGGGCACTTCTAGAAACAATGTTTCTTTAAGGAACAATGGCAACAGAATGCCCCTTCCTTCTGGAGTATGTAGAAGGTGTGGTAAGGGAAGACACTGGACCAATGAATGTAGATCAACAAGGGACAGATAAGGTAATACTTTGCCTCAGTCTTTGGGAAACTCCCAGAGGGGCCTCAGGAAGGCCCCTACAGTGAATCCAGTTCAGACCTTTCCTGAAATCGTAGAGGAGACCCCTACTCAGAGCAGTTAAATAACCAAATGCCTATTGGAATAAACCAGGCTACTCAGAGTAATGGAACAACTGAGACAGAGAGAACAGAAAATTCAGGAGAAACCAGGAAGAAAATTTTTTTGCAAACTTCTATAAATGAACAAAGGCCAAAATTAACAATAAAAATAAATGGTGTTTTATTGTCAGATGCTGATGTGACCATAATTGCACCAGAATTTTGGCATCCATCTTGGCCTCTTCAGGAGGTAAATGTTCAACTGTTAGGAATTGGAATATTATCTCACGTTAAACAGAGTGCAAGATGGCTCGAATGTATAGGCCCAGAAGGACAGAGAGGCAGATTAAAACCATATGTGGCTAACATAGCTATGAACCTGTGGGGTCGAGACCTGTTACAACAATGGAATACTCAGATTAACATCCCTCCAACCTCAGAAATAAATCATAAACTAGCACATGTTTCTGAGAGAAATATTAGAAGGTATTATTCTAATGAGTGGTCACTAGCCATCCATATTATACAAGAACAGGGCACAAAAACTGATGATCTTCCAAAGACACCAACAGCTCTACCTTTGAAATGGTTGACAGACAAGCCTGTATGGGTTCATCAATGGCCTTTAACAACAGAGAAACTCCAGGCTTTAGAAGAGCTGGTAGAAGAACAGTTAAATGCTCAGTGTATTGAAGAATCTACTAGCTCATGGAATTCTCCTGTATTTGTTATTAAAAAGAAATCTGGTAAATGGAGAATGGTAACAGACCTTAGAGCAATTAACAAAGTAATTGAGCCAATGGGCTCTCTACAATCTGGAATTCCTTTTCCTACTCTGTTACCTAAAGGATTGCCTCTCATAGTTATCGATTTAAAAGACTGTTTCTTTTCAATACCCCTACAAGAAAAAGACAGAGGAAGATTTGCTTTCACGGTGCCTACTTACAATAATTCTCAACCAGTTAGAAGATTTCAATGGAGAGTCCTCCCACAGGGAATGTTGAATAGCCCAACCCTGTGCCAATATTTTGTACAACAGCCCTTGGAAGTGATATGTAAAAAATTTCCTAAATCTATAATTTATCATTATATGGATGATATTTTACTAGCTGACTCAAATTCAGATACTTTAGAAAAAAATGTTTGAAGAAGTAAAGAAAATATTGCCTTGCTGGGGATTACAAATAGCTCCTGAAAAGATACAAAGAGGAGATTCTATTAATTATTTAGGATATAAAATAGAGCTACAAAAAATTAGACCTCAAAAAGTGCAAATTAGGAGAGATTGCCTACAGACTCTTCATGACTTTCAAAGATTATTTGGGGACATTTCTCATCTACGAACTATTGTTGGGGTAAAAAATGATGAACTGAATAATTTGTTCAAAACCTTAGAAAGTGACAAGGACTTAAATAGTCCAAGAGAATTATCTCCTGAAGCTGAGAAAGAATTAGCCTTGGTAGAAAAAAAAGTACATGAAGGACATGTAGATCATATTGATCCAAAGCTGGATTGCATTTTGGTTATTTTACCTTCTAGGCATTCTCCTACAGGAATATTAATGCAGAGAGAAGATATTATATTGGAATGGATATTTTTACCAAATAAACCAAATAAAAAATTAAAAACTTATGTGGAAAAAATCTCTGACTTAATTTTAAAAGGAAAATTGAGACTTCGTCAATTAGCAGGAATAGACCAAGCAGAAATTGTTGTACCTTTAACTAAACAGGACATTGAAAAATTATGGACAGAAAGTGAACCTTGGCAAAGAGCTTGCAGTAATTTTTTGGGAGAAATTAACAGCAAATATCCTAAAAGCAATAGAATTGATCTTATAAAGAGAGCTGATTGGATCTTACCTCGAATTGTATGTGAAAAACTCATATCTAGATTCGGATATTTTATACAGTTGCCAACAAACAAGGAAAGGCAGGTTACAAATCAGAAAATTTAAGTAAAGTGGTTCAAAGTCCTTATAATTCAGTTCAAAAATCACAATTGTATGCTATTCTGTTTCTATTAATGGATTTTTCAGAACCTCTCAACATAGTTACTGACTCTCAGTATGTTGAAAGAGTGGTATTACATATTGAGACTGCAGAATTTATCCCTGGTGCTTCAGAATTAACTTCACTATTTATTCAATTACAAGATACAATCAGGGAAAGGAGTCATCCTTTATATATATATATATATCTCACATCTGATCCCATACTGGTCTGCCAGGCCCTCTAGCACAAGGTAACGATGGGATTGATAAATTATTGATAGGAAATGTGCTGGAGGCCTCAGAATTTCATAAGAAAAATCATGTCAATAGTAAAGGTTTAAAAAAGGATTTTTCCATAACCTGGCAACAAGCCAAGGAAATTGTAAAGCAATGTCCTACTTGTTCCTTCTACAATCGGACACCATTACCAGCAGGATGTAACCCAAAGGGTACTCAGAGGAATAAAATCTGGCAGATGAATGCGTTTCACTTTGCAGAATTTGGAAAATTGAAATATGTACACCATACTATCGATACTTATTCAGGATTTCAATGGGCATCTGCTTTGAGTTCTGAAAAAGCTGATTCTGTAATCACTCATTTGCTAGAAGTTATGGCCATCATGGGTATACCTGCACAAATTAAAACTGACAATGCTCCAGCATATGTCTCTATTAAAATGAAACAGTTTTTTGCTTATTATGATATAAAGCATATTACAGGTATACCACATAATCCTACAGGCCAAACAGTTATAGAAAGATCCAACAGAACTCTACAGGACATGATAAATAAACAGAAAGGGGTAACAAAAACCCCCAGAAATAGACTGCACAATGCTCTATTAACTTTGAATTTTCTCAATGCTAATGAGAAAGGAACAACAGCTGCAGAGAGACACTGGTTAATAGAAAACTACAGAATTAAATCAGCCTATATATTTCAAGAATGTGCTGACCTCAGAATGGAAACCAGGGTATGTGTTACGTTGGGGATGAGGTTTTGCTTTTGTTTCTACAGGAGAAGATAAGCTGTGGGTACCATCAAAATTGATAAAGGTTCGATTTGAAAAAGAGAGACCTCTTAATTAGAGGAGGTGATGGTTCATCAACCAACATGACCATCCAGTTTAAACTCATTTATACCATTAATACATGCCTTTTCATTTAATCAGATGTAACTCACCAAAAAGGAACCTCCCCAAAATTAGTCTTGGGGAAGGGTTTTTGGTTTTGTCTTTTAGGAGAATGAAGGCTAAGGAATCTGAAGAACACGGGACAAATGAGACAACTGGAGAAAAAGGACAAATCATCTATCCCAGGAAAAAGAGTAAAATGGCCTATTGGTATATCATCTACAAAATTTCATAAATCTTCCTAAATGTTTGTTTCTGCTCTTCTCTAAAAAATTAATACTATTGATCTTCTTGTAGTCTCAGTTCAATTAAAGTTTAAAGCTGACTTTGGAGTTGGAGAATGGCTCTCTCCTCCTTTAAACTCAAGCATGTTGTTAAAAGGAAAATGAAAACTCCCTGTATCATACCAGAAGAAAGAGCCATCTTCTGACATGGGACAGGAGAAAAACCAAATTAATTAAGGGACTATTCTATTACTAATCTCAATTCTTTGATTCTATTCTGATTCTTTAAACTTTTCTTAAAGTATGAATTTTATACCAAAATTTACAAGATATATATATATATTTTAAACTTTGTTAAGATAATAATGGTCATATAGAGTACTAATTAATTCTAGAATAAAGGCTTCGATTAGCTGCCTATACATGTCTTTGTGTTCAAGTCTCTTTTCAGTTTTCTGCAGGAAATCACGGCCAGGCCTAACATCAACTGAAATCTCCAGGAAGAAAATGGGGCCCCACAACGACAATCCCACATGGAAAATAATATCACTAAGCTGACAAACATCATCTACAGATCAGCTTTGGACTACAAAGTGCTTAGAGCAATTCTGAGATGGCTAGCTGAGAAGATCCAGTTTCAAAGACTACTTGAATAAGGACTTGAGATAAACCCTGAACTTTGGAATTATGGATAACAAAGAATATAGTTACCTTTCCTAGAATTTGACAGTTAACCCAAAATTTTTCTTTTCAGAATAAAGATAACTTCGCCCATACCCAGCAGAAAGCAATTTTAAGAATACGACGCCCACATTCTCAAAGGGGTGTTGTGGGGTGGATGGTTTTTTGGTCTTTTTATGGGTATTGGGTCTGGGATAGTTTTCATTGTTTAGGAGGGTTGGTTACAAGTTGTTGTTAAGGGTTAGGAAAAGGGCTAGGCAAAAGGTGCGTGTTAAAAAAAAAGAAAAGAAAAGAAAAAAAAGAAAAAAAGAAAAAGACAATTACTAGTTTTAAATACTTTACATTGCATTGGATTGTTTTATATTGTATACAAATTATTATTATTATTGAGATTAAGATTTTTTAGAAAATACCATATACATATTTCTAATCTTGCTTGAGATATTGTATTTATACCATTTTTTTAACAATGTAATGCAATTTGCTAATCCTTGAATGTTAGTATTACCAACTATTAGGATATATAGAAATGAAAGTTAGTGGTTAGACATTACAATTGAACTTGTAGTCATATTAGGTGTGTTTTCAAGATCAAACAGATATATTTTAGATAGACAGGTCATCTTCAAACCCTTCAGAGATCTACAGAATTTGGCATTTAAAATGTTTTAATAACTTAGGAATTTTTCTTTTTTGCTATGACTATGAAACATGTCGGCTCCTGGCAGTACCAATCTACTTCAGAGAAAATATGGGCATTGAAGAAACTACATATAGAGTTAACTTTCATTGTGGCAAAAGTTAGCCACTGGACAACAAAGTATCCTCGAATCAACTGCTGACAAACAGGACAGACAGGACATGAAACCAAGGACTACTGATTCTTGCCAAAACAAGTGTGGTTGTGGCTTTAACAAAAGGCATCTTCTGAAGCCAGGACAATATGGCACCATCCCTGAAGTGAGTGGCCTTTGCAATCTGTAAAAGGTACCATGCCCTTTTCTTCCAAGGCAGCTGAACAGGGAGTGGGCCAATAGCTTCTGATGTGCAGTGGAACAGCAGAGGAAACAGTTATTCTTGAAGAATAACTAAGCTCACCCCTCTCAATAGTAGACCGGCATTTAATAGAGGGGTGTGGAGAAGAACGGGATGCTGATGCTGAGATGAAGCCACATATATACAGCCAAGAAAAATGGACAGCTGAATTGAAGAAACATCAATAATTTCCAGAATTTAAAATCCTGAATCATGACATGACACTAATGGAATTCAGGTGTTTCTGGTACATGGACTGCTCTCACCAAATGTGAGGTCAAACTGTTGACCATGTATATATCCTAGTTCACAAAAGAGTACGCTAAGCCTGTAGGCTGAAGATGATGCCCCAACACTGCGGAGAAACCTCAGGTGACTGTCCAGGCAGCTGGCTGTTTCTATCAACTCACATTTTTTTTTTTTTTTTGGAAGCTGCTTGCATGCATTTCCTGTTTTTATTTTTTAGGTAGTATTATTTCCTTCTTGGGTCTCTGACGGAGTTGAAGATCAGTTAGTTACAGTTATAATTATCTTTGTTAAGGATTTCAGAAAAACTCACTAAGAGCTGTAAGTGTATAAATTTGAAAGACGTTATAAGACAGTTTGGTTGGCAATATAAGTTCGGATAAAAAGTGAATCAGGTACATTCTGGACTTATCAAAATAGGATAGATAATGGAATTATTTTCTCTGAATTTGTCAAATGCAAATGGACTAGACATTGTTTATTGTTTGTATATATGGTATATATAGTTATTGTACTTTTGTATATAGTTTTTCTTATATTAGTTATAACTTTTTCCTTTTTATTAAAATAGAAAAGGGGAAATATAGTGATATTTTATTTGTATTGAAATGTGATTTTATTTGTATGTTAATAAAGTTGCCTTGAGGTCAGAGCAAGCCAGAGCAGAAGCTGGGTGGTAGTGGTGTACGCCTTTAATCCCAGCACTTGGGAGGCAGAGCTAGGTAGATCTCTGTGTGTTCAAGGACACAGTCAACATGGCAGACACATGCCTTTAATCTCAACCATAGAAGACCTGGAGGTCTGTACAAACAGGCAGTGATGAGGAGGTCATGTGGCTGGGTTTACAACCAATGAGAAAACAGAACAGAAAATCTATAAAAAAAGATAGGACACACAGAGGTAGCTCTCTAGCAGAGAGGAAGAACAGCAGAAGCAGTGAAGGGTAAGGTTTTCCGCTCTTGCTCTGACCTCGTGGTTTTTAACTCTGCAATTGGTTCTATGTTTCTTATTTAACAAGCTGGTTACATCTACACATGTACACCAATTTTATCAACTACATAAACTTAAACCTTTGAAGTCCTTGTCTGAAGAGATGAACTCATGGAAGGCAAATGAGATGTTTATTAGTTCATCATCTCAAAGAACAACTTAGAAGTATCTTGGGACTTGGTTTCTGAGGTTTCAGCTTCCAGTCCCTGGCTTTCCCGTCTCTGGACCCATGGTAAAGCAAAATGTGGTGGCAGAGGCACATGGTGGACCAGATCTGCTGACCTTATCAAAACCATGAAGGACACAGAGAAAAAGTTGGCCAAGGGACAAAGCACAGCCCTGAAAGCCATGTCCCCAAAGCCTACTTCCTCTAATTACATGTTATATCTAAAAGTTTTCACCACTTCCTAGTAGCCCATTAAGTTATGAATTCATAAGCTGACTAATCTATCTATGAGGTCAAAGCCCTCATGATCAGACACACTGCAAAGCTGTCCTGCTCTGAACACTGCTGCCCTGAAATTCTAGCCTTCGACACTTGATCTTCGGAGGAATATTTAAGAACCAAACTACAATATAATGAGAAGAAGCTCATATTTTCATGTTGAACAACACACTGTCTTTTGTAAGAAAAGATTGAAAAGCTTAATTTAGCAGTAATGATGGAGTCATTTGTCTCTCTTGCATTACCAGGGAGTGGGGCGTGAATATTGCTGTTTGGAGAGCAGTCCTGGAGAAGGAATAGATTCTGCAAATGTCCCCAAGCCTCATGGTTGCTATTAGTTTACCTGAAAGCAGGTCTGGTGTGTCTGATTGCTCAGGAATTCATAGGATGTCACTTAATTGGAAATTGTTGAATAAAGAAGACCATTAGTGTGTGATCTGCTATATTCAATAGTTGATTGAAGACTGTTAGTGTCTCATCTACTATACTCAGTGCAATGATTTTTTTTCAAGTGATACAACTTTGACCTGGAGAGTTATAATTTTAGAGTAATTAGTAATAAAAAACGTGGAGTTGAGAAGCATTATCTACTACAAAGAGATATGAACTGACTATTTTCCATGTTATGTTGTACTTCATAGTTTTAGCATTATAAGTTCCACATAACTAGAAATTTCCCATTCACAGGAGAACAGGATCATTTTTTATTAGGAGTTACCAGTCTCAATTTACAAATTCAGAGTCAATCACCTTTCCATCCTCCTTTGCTTCATTTATAGTTGACAAATAATTATAGACACTGGTCTCCTGTTTCTGTGGTTTCCTCTGGAGACTGAACCAGCCACAGTCAGAATACACTGAGGGAATACTGTGTCTTTATTAAACATATACCAGCTTTTCTTTCTTATCATTGTTCCCAAAAAGGATCTGAACTGGATCTCAGTAATTTATATTATGTTAAATATTGTGAGTAATCTAGATACGACTTAAAGTATAAATGAGGCTATGTTTGGTTTACATACAAATGCATTATTTTGTACAAGGGACTGAAATATCTACAGATATTGATAGCCACAAGTGCCCCTCACAGACATTAAAAAGCAGTGGTAGGTTTATGAAGTACAGTGTGATGTTATGATGTATGTACAGTGTGAAATGACTAAACCCCTTATACATCCATCACCTCACAAACATTTTAACATAGACAGCACATAAAATCTTGTCTCCTGGTGATCTTTGGTCCTGTTAGGATTCTTGAAATTCATAATATCTATTAACTACAGTTGTGAGTGGAGATCAGTGTGTCACTAAAACACTCTGCCTTAGCATCTCCCTTATCACAACCACTTTGCTCCTCCACTCTCCAATTTCTGTGACTAAAGTGTGGTATATGTACACAACGGAGCTCTTCCTTATTTACAAAGGAAATTCTGTCATTTGCGGCAACATGCATGAACCTTGAGAACATGACAATAGTTGATCACAGTCCATTTGTTGGCTTTGTTGTAGATGAGCTTCACTCAACATCTAATCTAAAGCACAGCCATGTCGTATCACCCATGGTGACATTGACACAGTGAACATGTGGTCAGGAAGCTCAGCTAGAGTTCATCACTGTGTAGGGAATGCAACTTCTGTGACTCAGTTTACATATATGTTGGAAAGTTCCCACCCATATCTGGTGAGTAAAGGACAGTGCTGCTGTTCATTTTTCTCCTCTGCAAAGATCCTTGTTGATTCTTTTCCTGACTTAGGATGGATGTCTCAGTAATTTTTTCAATCTACCAAATGACCCTCATCAATCACCACTCTCTGGAGATATGGAACACATAGAATGTCAGTTGAGAGAAATAGTTTATGTTTAGGGAACTGGCTTACATGTTGTGGAAGCTATCAAGTCTAAAACCTTCACAGTGGACTGAGGCTGGAAATCTAGGAAGGGATGGGGCTTGAAACTAGGACTATCTGGTGCCAGAACTCCTTCCTCCCCAGAGGGGGTCAGGCTTCCTCTGTCAAAGTCTGATTTTCTGGGGCCCAGACAGCCACATAAGGGCAAGGAATTGGCTTCATTCAGAGTCCTCTGGCTTAAATGATAGTTTCATTTAAAAACAAAAACAAACAAACAAACCTGCACTAAAACTCTAGAATAATATTTGACCAAAAATATAAGTACTATGGCTTAGTCAAGATGGCATAAAAAAAAAAGCAAGCATCACAAAGCCATTGAACTAGAAGCTTTGGTGTGAGAACACAGTGGATATACATACATATATACCGTATACTGCAAAAGACAAATTCTGTAAATGAACTTCCAAAGTCATTTCTTCAGAAATCTAGAGATTTCTTCAGAGAAACAAGCAGGGAAACTGAGACTTAGGGAATCCTGCTCACTCCATGCTAGCTTACCTGCTGCCAAATTAAACTCCCTAGAAGCATTCAGCAGAAACTAGAAGGAAGCACTGAAGGAGAAGGAGAAGGAGAAAACAGAGCAGGAGAAGCTAGTTCTAAAGGTGCCAAAAACAATCTTAAAAGAATCCTCACAGAAAATTTCCCAGAGTTAGGAATAGCAGACAAGACCAAGTCCTCTTTTCATATAATTAAAGCACTCAACATACTAGCAGTTAAGGATACCATGCATGGAACAAATGACAGTTGAGTGCTCTGTCCTCAAGAGGACACCTTTGTCACCCTTCCAGCTCTCATGGAACATCATGGGAGAGGGGACAGGAGGAATGTAAGAACCAGAAGAGGGGGAGAGCCGATATGAAATGCTGTCTTCTGGACATTGCACAGCCATTGCACTTAGGAAACCACTACTGCTACATTTACCTGCACAAGATCAAGCCAGCAAGATCAACCAATACTCCAGCAGGCAACACTAATGGGACTCGGCAGATTAACCTGAAACAGGAGAGGACATGAAGGTAAGGGGTTAGGAATTCTAGGAGAAGTGAGAGGGGGAGGTGTGAGTAGATATGATCAGGATACATCATACATATGTCTAAGAGTATCAAAGAATAAATAAGATATATTTTTTAAGCAACCATCACATGATCTAAGTGATTTACTCCAAGTTCATGGCTGCATCACTGATGGTTCCCTAACATGGCTGCATATTCTTTAAAGTCACTGTTACTACTTTTTTATGAGTCTGTTTCCAAAATGAAAGCCCAAGTCTGACAGGACATTAAATGGGTTGTAGTTGGAAGTTGTCCTGTGTCCTGCCCAGTCCAGCAGCCACTTAGACCCAAATAAACATACAGAGGCTTATATTAATTATAAACTGTATGGCCTAATGGCTTGGGATTATAAGCTAGCTCTTATAACCAAACTCAGCCCATTTCTGTTCATCTATATGTCGCCATGTGTTCTGTGGCTTTACCTGTGTGCCATTACATGCTTCTCCCTGGACAGCAGAATGACATCTCCTGCCTCTTCTTTCTCCTCCTCCTATCTCTCTTGGATTTTCCTGCCTGGCTCCATCCTACCCTGCCATTGGCCACTGCAGCTTTATTTATTAGCCAATGGGAGCAACACATTCACAGCAGACAGAAAGACACCCCACAGCAATGGGTTCTGAATCTGTTATTCAGTGCCAGCTCTCTTCAACCCAGTCTACAGTTCCTGAAATTCTATTCACCAATGAGAAGTAGGAAACTCCTGCTTTGTACATTATTTTAATATTGTACAACAAAGAAATATATAATGGCTTACAACACAAACTTGCATGTGTTTTCAAAATAAGACGAGAAGCGTTGAGAAAACGTTCTTTCCATGATCTTTTTTTTGTTTTTTTTTTTTAACTCTGTGTCCTAGTCTCTCTCAGGACAGTCCTTTTTTTATGCTCATTTGCTATTAGATATGAAACTTTCAAAAAAAAATCTGGGAAATACTTTCAGCCTGTGCATCTTGGAGCTCTTGACAATCTTGAATAAGAGACACATTCCCCAGGCTGATTCAATGGCACTGAACCAAAGCCTGACGACTTAGCATTACTAGGGAAGGACAATTTCAACTCCTTTAGTGAAGAAAACAGTTCACATTTGAGCTAACACATTCTTAACCTCTGCATTATGTCCATGTCCCTGGTTGCTGGAAGGAAGAATGTAGGAAATGTTATCCTATATATCAACCCATAACAGATACACAAGCTTGTGATGAGTGTACTAACAGGAAAAATTTTTGAATTGATGCTTCTAACAAAAATAGTAGCATAAATTTTCATTCATCCAGCAAACATTTATGGAGCAGTTACTAAATATAATTGCCTTCATCTAGACATGTTCCTTAGGATGTGTCTTACTTCTTTCTTTCAAAAGCTTTGATGGGATTGAAGCAGACATAAAAATATGAGAGAGGCTTCAGCATCATTCTAAGTGTATTTGTTACATAATTGACTTTGATCATCCATTTTAAGGCTTAGTGAAAACCCAATTGTAGAAAGCCTTTAATTTAAAATGGAAGAAAAAAAATTCAATGATTTCCTCCTACTGGAAATTTAAAGGAAGAAAAAAACTTATTATCTAATAAATTATCTTCATTAAAAATGCATTAGTAATCAATCTTTATAACATCTGGTGACAGCTACATTGCTTATTAAAAAAACAAGAGTCTCTTTTCTCTGAGCATAATTTTATGGTTCTTTAAAAAGAAACTCATTAAACTCCACCATAGAAGAAGGCAAACTGCTTTATAATAAATTTGTATGTTATAAATAAGAGAATACTTAGCATAATATTTTAATTGATATTTTAATTTAAGGCCTAATGCATTGCTGCCCAAAACGTCTATTGCAGAAACCTAAAGAACATGCTTTTCACTGTTAATTGGAAAATTCTATAATGATAGGACACAGAGTTTATTGTTCCTACTCTTCAAACTGAATCACAAAATATAAAGTTCTCTCCTTGCTGTGACACTTTACTTCTTCCTATGGAAGCTCATTGAGCCCAGCTGTCCAGACACCCCCAGTATCCATGGTTAGAAAAGCAGGAGGTGGAGCATACCTGCAATCCCAATACTAGTGGGATTGAGACTAGAGGCTCATGAGTTCAAGGCCAGCCTGTCCTGAAAAGTGCTAAGGAAAACTTAAGGAAAAAGTTTCCTTACCAAAAAACAAAAGGAAATAATAATAATAATAATAATAATAATAATAATAATAATAACAAAAAAAGAAGGAAAAAAGAAAGGTGAGTGTAGTGGATAGCCATCCCAGCATTGGCCTGGAAGTTCCAACCCCCATTGAGGCTTCGGTAATGATCACGCCCACAAGGCAGGGCGGAGGAGGGAGAGGAAGACCGAGGATCAAGAGGAGGTCGCTCTCTTGGTTCGCTGGACGCTGGAGATAGACCGAGCAGAGTTCTCCAGAGAACACCGCCGGACTGCGCTATACCTTTGCCAGACCCTGCAACCTACCCCTTCATTTGTAAGTTACCCCACAAAATAAACCTCCCTTTTAACTACGTGGAGTGGCCTTAATAATTTCACCAATAGGTGAGCACTTCAGAAGTACACCAGCTCTCAGAAATACATACTTTTTTTGTTTGTTTGTTTGTTTGTTTTTCGAGACAGGGTTTCTCTGTGTAGTTTTGCCCCTCTCCTGGAACTCGCTTTGTAGACCAGGCTGGCCTCGAACTCACAGAGATCCACCTGGCTCTGCCTCCCAAGTGCTGGGATTAAAGGCATGCGCCACCACCGCCCAGCACATACTCATATATTGAGAGGCGTACTTTTTAAGCCCTAGGTGGTTTCATGATTCTTTGTACAAACTAGAGATCTGAATGGTATTTAATAAAAACGAACAAACAATGTGACAAGTACCTTAAAGAAATTAACTTGAAAGAATGAAAGATTTCTTTTGCCTCATTGTCTCAGCAGCACCAAGCCATGGTCAACTCCTCCACTGCAGGAGGTAAGAAAGAACATTGTGGTGCTATTTTGTGTGTGCTCTAACAAATAAAGCTTGCCTGAAAACTAGAGGGCAAAGCCAGTAACTAGTTAGCCATAGAGGTCAGACAATGGTGGCACATACCTTTAACCCCAGCACTTGGGAGGTTGAGATAGGAAGAGATATGGCTGGGTGGGATATGGGTGGGAGGAGACAGGAGCTCAGTCTTTTGGGCTGAGGAGTTGGTGAGGTGAGAGGTGGATATGGCTTGTTCCTTAGCCTCTCTGATCGTTCAGTGTTTACCCTGATATCTGGCCCCAGGTTTTTATTAAGACCAATTAGGATTCGTGCTACAGAGCATGATGGCAATAAGGGCATGTAGAGGAGAAGGCTATTAGCTCATGGTAGCCAGGAAGCGAACAGAGTGACAGGAAGAACCCCTGACAAGGGAGACCATTCCAGGGTACTCCCCACAGTGACTTCCTTTCTCCAACTAGGCTTTAACCTTCCAGAGTTTCTCCAAATCCCACAGTCAATTTTTGAATCCATCGATGGAGTCATCCACTGACAGAACTAGAACCCTGTGACCCAGTCACTTCTGCAGAGCCTCGCCTCTGAACACTGCTTGCATTGGGGACCAAGCCTTCGGTACCTGAACCTTTCCTATCTGAATTATAACATTGCTCTTCTGCCGTGTGAATGTGCAGCAAAAGGCTCTCAGAAGACCCTGGGTGTGAATGTCTTAATCTTGGACTTCTCGGCCTTCAGAACTGTGAGAAAATACGGTTCTGATCTTTCTAAATCAGGCAGTCTGTGGGATTTGTCACAGGAGCACAGATTCAAAGTCACCTGTGCTGCCTTCACTCTAAGCAGTGACTTCCTTTCTTACTGTTCTCCTAGTCAATCTCTGTTTATTCTGGGTGCATGGTCAGGTCTCCAGTGACTTTCGAGACCACTCTTCCTTGGTCATTGGTGAACGAAAAACTTGGGTCCATTTCCTATTTCGATCATTCACAGAACTTTCCATATTGTGTAAAATCTATTGTCTTCTCTGCAGGTTTCACCAAGAATAAGATACAGACACCTGCACATAACTCTGAGATAAGTGTATGTAATAAAGGGCCCTGCAGCATTAGTGACAAGCCCACTGTTGTATAGTTCTGTAACTTGTAGGGAAACCACACTTCCAGAGCATGGATTTACAACATTGATCTCTGATCTCAAGACCAGACTGCCTGGCAACCTCAGCATATCTTCCACCTGCTCCAAACCTGCTTGCCAACACAGACACTGCTTGTTTTTGCAATTTCTGGACCTGTGCGCTCATCAAAACCACCTGACAACCTTCCTAAAAACATCCATCCCAGAGATGACTCAAGTCAGAATCTCTCAGACTACAAACTGAGAATCTCTGGGGTGAAAATCGGATGGAAGTCCACATATATTTGTGTGTACATTTCAGAAAAGTTCTCTAATGATTCTGATTTATCAACAAGCTTGGGATCATTCAAAATCTATTTTCCAGTGTAGAAAACTGGCCTAAACCAATAACTGCTTTCTGTAGCCAAAATTTGGTGACCAGTAATGCTCTAGAAGCCCGACTTGGTGGCTTTCCTTCTAATGGAGTTGGCTAAATCCTCTTCCCAATGTAATTACCTCTCTCCTGCTCCTCACCCATCTGTATCAGACCGTGCCATCCAAGCCCAGCTTTTCCAAAAGCCCGAATCAGCATCAGCTTCCTAAATACTGGCTTCCCTCCATTCTGGACTTCTGCTGTGCTGCTAGGCAGCATACATACGTGTCCACATTCAGCAGCCTCTGCTTAGTTCATATTCCAAAGTCAAGTGGCAACTGCCTCCCAAGACCTCTGACCCAAACACAACATGGAGCAATCCCAATGAATCATAAAAATCTAGAGTAGCAGTTCCCCTTTCCTGACCCCATGAGGAAGAGGCTGCCTTCCTTTCCTTACCAAGAACCCACAGCTGGGGCATCAGTAGCTCTGAAAAGGCAAATCCAGTCTGTTTTAAATTGCCCTCTGCTGCTCAGTTCACAGAATGAATGCAAATGTTTTCTTAACAAGTGCTTCAGGAAAAGCACCGGCAGTTCCAGAATAGAGCTGACAGGCCTCCTCCTACATGGTAGCCATGTCCTATGTGGTTTGGTCCTGGAAACCTGACTGAGGTGACATAGGAATGAAGAAATGACAGACACACATACAGAAAAGCTGGTATTGGGTGATCATTTCACTCTGATGGAAAGCACCTACTATGCAACCGAGAAACACAGCTCAAGGACGAAGGGTCAGTGAGTCTTGGTAGGTCTCTATAGAGAAGCAGCCCCAGGCTCAGCCATGCAGAAGGATGCTGAAATGTGGTTACTTTCTGCACACACTGGTTAATCATTAGTAAACACGTGGACTTGGACCAGTGTTGAGGCCATTCCTCTGGGCCTCACTTGAGAACTCTTCAGCATTTCCATCCATCTGAGGCATAGGGGTCTTTGACATGGCTGTGGCCATGTTAGCAACATTCACTCAGGACTTCCATGCTCCATACAGACCTCCTCCCACATAGCTATACCCCATTCATTACCCAGACTCCTCTATGCTTCACAGCATGGCCACTGCCACTTTAAACATTGATATTTCTTTGGGTATTTGAAAATACAACAGACACAAGCACACACACACACACGCTCCTGAATATCCAATAGATCTCATGTGCTTCCTGTCAGTTTGGTATAGCATGTAATCCTGGTGCCAAGAGAAATGTGTCTAGAACTTTGCCTTGGTTTGAGGAGGTTAGTGCTTTGGATTTTACTTTAAGGGCAATTCACGTGCAAGGGGAGCTGAGGGAAGTGTGTGTGTTGAGAAGTTACTCAGTTACAAGTAACAGGAAGGACATAAAGTAAGGGAACCACAGGAAGGGGATCCCCGATTGGAACAGCACTTCAATGATGGCATTAAGGCTTACTCCATCTTTCTTTCCAACTGAGTCACCAGCAGTAGTGTCTCATCTCTGGGCAAGGATATGACATGAGCATCTCCAGTGAAAACTATTAGCGCTTCCTCCTGGGAACCTCTTTGATTAGGAAGATAATTATTTCCTTAAAACTTCCTCAGTCTCCTATACACAACAACCTTTCCTCTAGAGCAGGAGTTCTCAACCTGTGGGTTGTAACCCCCTTGGGGGTTATATGTCAGTTATCCTGAATATCAAATATTTACATTACTATTTATAACAATAGCAAAATTATGAAGTAGCAATGAAATAATTTCATGGGTGGGGGTCACCACAACATGAGGAACTGTACTAAAGGGTCGCAGCATTAGGAAGATTGAGAACCACTGCTCTAGATCACCAAGATTGGGTTAAGCCCACATGCTAGTGTGAAGACATTTTCAGAATGTGAATACTTATCAAGGGTGAACAGTAGTAGGGTCTAGATATGTAGAAAATAAGATGCTATGGAGGGGGAGGGGAACATACTGCTTCTCTGTGACTCAAAAATGATGGAAACATGTATCTTGTCAGATCATGGGATGATCCCTCTTGGTTCTGTATTAGAAGTCATAAATAGTTACTCTAGAAATGCAGGCTTCAGACATGAAGGTCCAGATACAAGCATCACCATTTGGGACCACCGTCTAAGGTATCTTCTTGTCAACTTGGCTGGGTTTGGAGTCACATGGGAGACATACTCTGGACATGTCTGGAAGGGCATTTCCAGAAAGGCTTAACTGAGGAAGGAAGAGCCACCGTGAATATGAAGAACTGCCTCTGGGTGGGGGGCCCAGACTGAGTAAGAAGTAAAATGGAGGAATCCAGCTTTTATTTCTACCTCCTGATTGCAGCTACCTCATGTTCCTGCCCCCACTTGCTCTCTCTATGACAGATTGTAGCCCTTTAAATAATGAATCAAATCACTCTAGCTTGTGTCAAGTTGATACAAAACTAACCAGTACAACTGACCCCTTGTCAACTTGACCCACAAACACATCACTGTTCAACTAGAACCTTTCCTTTCTCGTTTATCCCCAAGATGGAATGTTAACATTGATATTATAATATAAAATGTAAACAACTCTTAAAGTCCCAAGCTTTACAAATTTAAACCCATTAAAAGTTCAGTCTCTTTAAAATATCCAATCACTTTTAAAATCCAAAATCTCTTTTTTTTCTTTTTTGGTGTTTTTCTAGACAGGGTTTCTCTGTGTAATTTTGGTGCCTGTCCTGGATCTCACTCTGTAGACTAGGCTAGCCTCGAACTCACAGAGATCTGCCTGGCTCTGCCTCCTCAGTGCTGGTATTAAAGGTGTGTACCACCATTGGCTGGCCCAAAATCTCTTATAAGTGTTCAAGGTTTACAGCTGTGGGTTCCTGTAAAAATCAAAATTAAGTCAAATGCTTTCTTCAAGAGAGAAGAACCAGGACACAATCACAATCTGAACCAAGAAAAAAGCAAACCCTAACAGTGTAAATAACTCGACATTCAATGTCTGGGATTCACTCATTATTTATTTCTTGGGCTCCTCCAAGGGGATGGGGCCACTTCTCTGGCTCCACCCTCTGCAGCACACACAGCTTATCTTCTAGGCTCCAGCTGGCTCCACTCCACTGCTGCTGCTGCTCTTGGTGGTCACCCCATGGTGCTGGCATCTCCAAAACGCTGGAGTCTTCTGCAGCAACTGGGTTACACTTTCACAAATAGCCTCTCCTGGGCTCTCTTCAGGGACTCCAGCCCTGTCATACAGTAGTGGCCAGCCTCAACTGCTCTCCATGAACCCTTCATGCCTTCAGAACTAGCACCACTAGGGTAGCTCTTACACTACCACATTTGGCTGTCAGTGCAAGGTACAACCTTGACCATGTCTGGAACACAGCTTCTGTCTGCTCTCAGGAAACACTTTCCAGACGATTTCACCTCAATGATGCTGGTCTCTTCTTAATCACCACAAATTTGTCAGCTCTGACTGGTCAACATTGAGTATGGCAGCAAAGCAAAGGCTTCATTTTAATAGTTCTGGCATCTTATTAATCACAGCTTATTTTTCAGCCCCAGATAACCAGAACAACAGAATCTTAATTTAAACTAACAAATGTCCCCAAAAGAGTCTTCAAACATCTCTCTGAAACTTCACAAGGCAGGTTTCCATCCTCTGCATTGCCTTCTTTTCTTCCAAGCTCCTCAAGAACTTCCCACTGAGCTCTCAATACTTAATAGCTTCCCTGGCCCATAGTTCCAAAGTCCCCCCACAACCCTCTCTCAAAACACATGGTCAGGTCTGTCACAGCATTACCCCACTGTCCTGGTACCAACTTGTCTTAGTTAGGACTTCTATTTCTGTGGTGAAACACCATGACCAAAGCAACTTGGGGAGAAAATGGTTTGTCTGAGTAATACTTCCACATCACAGTTCACCATCACAGGAAGTAAGCACAGGAACTCAAAATAGGGCAGAAATCTGGAGGCAGGAGCTGATGCAGAGGCCATGAAGAAGTGCTGCTTACTGGCTTGTTCCCTATGGCTTGCTCAGTCTGCTTTCTTACAGGACCCAGAACCACCAATCCAGTGATGGCCCCACCCACAAAGTGCTGGGCCCTCCCCTATTAATAAAAAAAAATGCCCTACTGGCTTGCCTACAGCCCAATCTTATGAAGATATTTTCTCAATTGAGGTTCCCTTCTTTCTAATGACTCTAGCTTGTGTCAAGTTGACACAAAATTAAACATCAATCCTTCTTTAAGTTGCTCTTGTAATGTCTTTTGTCTCAGCACTAAGTAACTAATATAATATTAAGGATATTTTTAGACAGGTACAAATAGCCAGAGGCAGGGAATTGCTAATTTGAGGCCAACCTGGCTCACATAGCAAGATAAAGTCTCAAACAAAACAATCGTAGTGTTTTGTTCATGTTTCTGAAAGAATTATAAAACATTATAATCTTAAATTTATATACCACACAGACATACATCTTCTGTAAAGACTGGTCTGGCTGGCATAGCAAACATGCGAAGGATGTGTGGCTTAGAAAACTAGTATTGATTTACAGAGCCCTGGAGGTTGGAAATCTGGTATCTGAGTACCAGTGTGGCTGGGTCTTGTGAGGACCCTCTTCTGTCTTACAGATGGCTACCTTCCTGTAGTTTCCATACTCGAAGCAGAGAGAGATTTAGCTTTCTCTCTCTGGTCTCCTCTTATAAATGCACCAATCCCACTCAAGAAGGCACAACACTCATGCACTATTTATTTATAAAGACCCCACCTCCTAAGTCTACTAAACTGGGGGCTGAGGATTAAACAGGTGAATTTGGGGAGACACAAATATTAATTCTAAAGTAAAGTAAGAATGAGAAGAGGAAACAGGGACAATAAGTAGCCCCTAGACTCACTTCTCAACTTCAGGTTAATGGTGGATGAGTCTGCCAGGCATATTGAGCAGTGTCTGAGACTTCACCTGAGCCTCCACAGAGGGCAATTGAACCAAAATACAATGAATGAAGGCAGCAACTATTATAGAAATTAATTTCACTCTTCAAGCTTGTGAAGCCTGCAAATTTGTGGATAAGGAGAATTAACAAGGAATGTCAGCAAATAATGGCTAGAGCAGAGACTTAGAAGTCAGATTCTGGGCTTGAGTCCAAATCCTGGCCATGGATCATGATGCAACCTTGGACAAGGCCATCCGGATGTCGAGGAGACACCAGAACACAGTGTAAATGATGTGGGGCATGCCAAGTCAGCAGTAAGAGAAAACAGGATGTTTTCACAGAGGACACAGGCAAATACACACTCAAGAGTTAGAAGTGGAACACTCATTGTCACTCATGAAAACTGTACAAGACACCACAGAACTTGACATTTCTACAAACTTATGTGGCAGAATCTCTTCAATGGAGAATAAATGGGGGCTTTCTGCTGTAAGGATTCTGTCCTTAATTACATCATCAGCCTAGAATGTGGCCAAGCCTACAAGGCAGGTGGGCCCTCTGTGTGCCTCCCTTTTCTCTTTCTGCTCTCTTCCCTCCGCATGGTCTCTCTGCCTCTCTGTGTCTCTGTCCTCTCTCTCTCTCTCTCTCTCTCTCTCTCTCTCTCTCTCTCTCTCTCCCAATAAAGCACTAAAAGTTAACTATGTTGCACTGACTCCTCTGTCCAGCCACCAGCCCCCGCCAGCCATCAGTGCCCCAGCCTTAACCAACATATGGCTCATGACTCCACTCTTGCTCCGTCGGCATGGCCACCGCCAGTGGTGGCCATGCCACAAGCGCTGCTGCTTTAATCAATATCTGCACCCCTCCATCCCAGCTCAAATACTCGGCTCAGTTATTCCCTCCCTGGCTCTCAATCTCCTGGTAATTCGAGAGGGGAGAGAGGCGACTAACCTTGATCCTTCTACTCCTGAAGTTCTTCATTCTCCTGGGAGTAAGCATATTCTATGCTCTGCCTCTTCCCTGCATTTCCTCAAAGCTTTCCCTCTGTATCCACCATGACTTTAAAGACTGAGAGTTCACCTAAGATCTGTCCAACAGAAGAACTTGGTAACAGATGCAGAGTCAAGAAGGACCCCATCACTACTCTCGTTTGCATTTCCATGAAGAGTTTCATGTCTCCATGTGGGGAAATGCATCTGAGGGAAGACTGCTGTTCCTGCTGTCATTCTCTTCTGTCTGTCACTGTTGGCACAATTTCTCTTAAATTATTATGCATTGCTTTAGAATAAGAATATCAAGGGGGATACAAGTTCAGGCTCTAGAGTCAGAGGACCTGAGTTCAAATCTTGATTTTACTATTTGTCAGGCATGCACAGTTTTGGCACTTCTGTACTTGACTATTTTTTAATCTCAAAGAGAAAAAGACAGAGAGAGAAAGAGAGAGAGAGAGAGAGAGAGAGAGAGAGAGAGAGAGAGAGAGAATGATGATGGGAAATACTGCATTTGATTAATAGGCATTATGAGTTGAATGTGTCTTTCCCCAAATTTATATGTTGATTCCTTAGTCTTCAATATGATGGTATTATCAGGGTGGGTACCCTAATTAGGTTTACCACTGCTGTGATGAAACACCATGTCTAAAGTAACTTGGGGAAGAAAGGGTTTAGTTCAACTTACATTCCCAGGTAACAGTCTATCATTGAAGGAAGTCAGGGTGGGAACTCAAACAAGGTAGGAACCTGGAGGCAGGAGCTGATGAAGGATTCATGAAGGAGTGTTGCTTACTGGCTTGCTCCTCATGGCTTTCTCAGTCTGCTCCCTTATGGAACTCAGAACCCATAATGGGCTGGGCCCTCCTTCATCAGTCATTAATTAAGAAAATGCCTTACATCTGGATCTAATGGAGGATCCTTAACTGAGGTTCCCTCTTTTCAGTGACTCTAGCTTGTGCCATATTGTCTTAGCTAGGGTTTCTATTGTTATGAAGGAACACCATAACCATGGCAACTCTTATAAGGAAAACATTTCATTAAGGGGGCTCACTTCTAGTTTCAGAGGTTCAGTCCATTATCATCATAGTGGGGAGCATGGCAGCATGCAGGCAGACATGTTGCTGGAGAAGTAGTTGAGAGTCCTACATCTTGCAGAAAACAGGAAGTCAACTAGACAGTGGCTGGTAACTTGAGCATAAGAAACATCAAACCCCACCCCCACAGTGACACACTTCCTCCAACAAGGCCATAAATACTCCAACAAAGCTACACCTCCTAATAGTACCATTCTCTATGAAACTATGGGGGTCAATTATATTCAAACTATCACATACATTGACATAAAGCTAGCCAGCACAGTGTGGGTGGGGTCTTGGGAGATTATTAGATTCTGATAGAGTCATGAAGGTGGGGCACTGAGATGGGATTATTGTCCTGAGAAGAAAAGGAAGAGATGCCAGAACTCATTCTGTCTTTGCAATATGAAGACACAGCTAGATGGAGGTGTTCACAAGGCAGGAAGAGAGTACTCAGCAGAACTGAGTTGGCTAGTTCCTCCATTCTAGAATTGGTTCCTAGAATGTTGTGAAATACATGTCTACTGTTTAAGGCATTCAGTTTATGGGGTTTTGTCATGGTAGCCCTTTGTTGACTCAATCAGTCAGCTGATGCAGGAAAATAGAATAGAATGAAGGGTGTGCTGCTTTACAAAAAGCATTTGTAGATATTGGTCACAGAGGGAAGCTTGATAGATAATAACAACATGGACAGGAATATTTGGCTTGGCTTTTTTATTTTATATCTGTGATGGTTTGAATGAGGTTAACCCCAATAGGATCATATATTTGCATGCTTTGTTCACAGTTAGTAAATTGTTTGGAAGGATTTGAAGGCATGGCCTTATTGGAGAAGGTGTGTATCTGGAGGTGGGCTTTGAGGTTTTAAAGGCCCATGCCAGGCCCAGTCTCACTGTCTTTGCCTGCTGCCAGTGGATCAGGATGTAAAGCTCTCAGCTACTACTCCAGTACCGTGTATGTCTGCTTTCCACCATGATGATAATGGACTAGCCCTCTGAGACTGTAAACAAGCTCACAATTTTTTATTTAATCAGAGTTGCCTTGGTCATGATGTCTCTTCACAACATCAGAACAGTAACTTAGACAGCATCTAAATATTACTTATCTTAATTAATGAGCATGTTGATACCCCTTAAATTTTGAGGTCAAGGTAAGTGTATCACTCACATCCCCCAGCCTCCACTCTGCTTATTACCCCTGAGAAGTTCTCAAAGACACTTAGATGCTTTGTGAAGAACAGCTTAAGACAATGATGTATTCATTAATTTTTACAAAGAATTATGTTAGTGTTTTGTTTTTCATTGTTCTGACGAAGAAATCCATTCACAGTTCCATTTCATGCTATTTCTGGGTCATTACTCACATCCTGACTTGTGAACAGGTCAAAATATGACATAAAGATTAAATAAGTTTGCCACAGCCTTACTCAGAAAGATGTGTGGCTTATAGAAAAGAAGGTAGCCTACATTCAGATGGAAAAGGCTTTGCCTGATGACTAGTCTCCACATAGACCTTTGTCTGAAACACAGAACAAGTTCTACCCACCTTGTTGAGGCTAAACCCTTGCTATGTTTGAACTGGGACCTGCAGAGAAGTTCTTCACTTCATAGTATATGTCACACACACAATAGCTATTCTTGAGAACATGATAGAAACCCTAACAACAACCACCAAAATAGTGGATATGTCCCCTTATATTTCTGCAGCCTTTTCTCTCAGGGAATTTAAACCAGTACCTGGTAACCACCTACCCCAGTTTGCTGTGTGATATTGTGATTTTTGGGAGGAAAATCTTTATTTCATCATGCAGGTCACAATCCATCATTGAGGGAAACAAAAATGGGCACTCAAGTCAGGAGCTTGAAGCAGAAAGCATTGAGGAACCCTACTTACTGGTTCACTCCCTGGCTCACATTCAGCTACCTTTCCTATACAGTCCAGACCAACATATCTAAAGATGGTTACCCACAGTAGGCTTGGCCCTTTTACATGAATTAACAATCAATAAACTGCCTTCACAGACATGCCACAGGTCAATCTGGTTGAGCCAGTTCTTCAACTGAAGTTCCATCTTTCCAGGTGTTCCAAGTTAACAACTGTCTTAGTTAGGGTTTCTACTGTTATGATGAGACACCATGACTATGGCAACTCTTATAAAGAAAAATATTTAATTGGAGTGCCTTACAGTTTTATAGGTTTAGTCCATTAACACCATGGTGGGACATGGTGGCATGCAGGCAGGCAAAAATGGTGCTGGGGAAAGAGCTAAAAATAGAAAAGGTGCTGAATCCTGATCAGCAGGCAACAGGAAGTGAACTAAACTAGGCGTATCTTGAGCATAGGAGACCTCAAAGCCCACCCTCACAGTGACATACTTCCTCCAAAAATGGCACACCTACTCCAACAAAGCCACACCTCCTAATAGTGCCACACCCTTTGGGGGGCATTTTCTTTCAAACCACCACATTCTACTCCATGACCCTCAAAGGCCTATAGCCATGTCATAATGCAAAAATGCATTCAGTTCAGCTTCAAAAGTCCTCTTGGTCTATCCCAGTCTCAACAATGTTTAAAATGTTGAACTTTGTAACATTGTTCCTAAGTTCAAAGTCTCTTCTGAGATTCATTCAATCTCTTAATTGTAATCACATTTAAAGTAAAAAAAAAAAAAACAAAAAAAAAAAAACAGGTCACTTACTTCCAACATATAATGGCACAGGATATATATTACCATTCCAAAACATAGAGAAGGGAGTATACTGAGGAAACACAGGGCCAAAACAAGACTGAAAACCAGCTGGGACAACTCCAAACACTGCATTTCAATGTCTGATGTCAAAAATCTCCTCTGATCTCCACTCCTTTCAGCGTTGTTGACTTCAACACACTTCTTTCTCTTATGCTGGTTCCACTCTCTGTTAACAACTTGCCTCAGCAGGTATCCACATCTCTGGCATCTCCAATGTCTCAGAGTCTCCAAGGCAATTCAGGCTTCACCTTCACAGCTTCACACAATGGCATCTCTGGGCCTCCATTCAGGCACACTCCTGACATGGACCTGACCTCAGCAGCTTTCTTTAGCCATGGATGGAGATTCTATAACCCCTTTCTTCTGTCTTTGACTCTAAAGTCAGAACCATGTGGCAGAAGTTGCCAAGTTCTGTTCTGTGCTAGGGCTAGAACATGGCCCACTTGTACAGTTACATCTTCACCAGCTTTCTGTTTCCCATAGTTCCCTTCACCGCCTAACCTTGGCTATTCTGGAACTTGCTCTGTAGACCAGGCTGGCCTCAAACTCAGAGATCCACTTGACTCTGCCTCTGGAGTTCTGTGATTTAAAGCATGCACCACCATACCCAGTTTTAAGCTTTCCTTTAATCCTTTTTCACAAGTTGGAAACTTAGCTGGGTAGGATCTTGTCCTGAGGTCACGACTTCCATTATTACATTTCTCTCTTTTTTTTTTTTTGAGCTGAGGATCCAACCCCCTACCAAGTGCTCTACCACTGAGCTAAATCCCCAACCCTATTACATTTCTTAATCTGTTTATCTCCTTGAACACAGGGCTTAGCACTATTCCTGGTGCTCCTTTTCTCCTCAAATTGTACATTTTGTATTTTCCTTGTTCAGCTTGTTCCTTTTCACTATAAATCTTCATTAGAGTTAACACTAGTAACAACAGTGTCTGTTTTGAGATTTCCTTAACCAATACAATTAATTCAAAACTCTTCACTTTAGCCTTAAGCAGATTTTTAGGATGGGGCAAAAATCAGCCACATTCTTTATAAAAGTATCACAAAAACAATCTAGGAACATACTAAAATTCTTCTCCTCTGAAGCCTCTTGAGCCAGCCCTCCTATAGTTCATCAAATCACACTCAGCACCACTGTATTCCATGCTTCTACTAGTATGGCCTATCAAGCAGCATTTAAAATATTCAATTGCTTTTCTAACACACAGTCCCATTGTCTATATTCCTTCAAACAAAGGCATAGTCAGGCCCATCACAGCAATAGCCCACTCCTGGGTACAAACTTCTGTCTCAGTTAGGGTTTCTATTGCTGTGAAGAGACACCATGGTCATGGCAACTCTTACAAAGGAAAACATTTAATTGGGTGGCTTACAGTTTCAGAGGTTCAGTTCATTATCATCATGGTGGGACATGGAGGTATACAGACAGACATATATGGTGCTGAAGAAGGAGCCAAGAGTGAAATAGGGGCTACATCTCAATCAGCAGACACCAGGAAGTAGTGTCTATCCCCACAGTGACACACTTTCTCCAAAAGGCCACACCTACTCCAACAAAGTCACACCTCTGAATTGGGGGCCATTTTCTTTAAAATCACCACAACAACCAAGATTAGTCATCATACCACTTAACATTTACCATATCAGCCAAGACATACTGTCTCTTCTACTTGATAAATATAGGTGTTATGTTGTATAAAACAAACATAGGCCTCATCTCATCATTGTAAGAGATAACCCAGGCAATCCACTGAGGTCACAGTTCCTGGTTTTCTTTCCAGTAATCTAAGCCTCTATCCTTTTCTTACCTATGTTCTTACCTCAATGATTAAGGCTAGTTAGTATTCACTTTAAAAAATCAAACATTTTTAAACTGAGAATCCCATTCATGATCTTCATGCCAATTCCTAGTGCTGGCTACATACCAGCATGATCTGATTCTTTTGTTAGTCACAAAACGGAAATATTGAAGGAAAGAGCAGGGGTATCACACATTCATGGGCCCAAAATTCCAATACAGTGGCACCAACTGGGGAATGGTTTTAAACATCATGTCCACACAAACAACCCAGAGCAGGTCACTAGAGCTAGAGTGGTCAGGCCACAAAGAAACTGAATAACATGGCATCACCACAGAATTCTGTCTTCAAATGTGGAATCAGGAAGCCAGATTCTTCACCTAAATAGAGTAGCCTTAAAGAAGTCAGAGTGTCTGGTTCTTGGATACTATTGTGGTTCATCTTCACTGTTAACTTGACTAGATTATAATTCCCTAGGAAGCACAATGATGGGTGTATCTGAGAGCATTTCCTGAAGGGTTTCACTGAAGATGGTGGCCCCATCCTGAATGTGGGTGGTACCATGGAGGTGGGGCCCTGGAGTGAATGAGCTGGAGAGAGCACACTGAGTACTAACATAAGTCCCTTTCTGCTTGCTGGCAACAAACATAATGTAAACATTTGCCTTTCATACTCATGACCATGGTGTCCATGCTGTGATGAACTGTGAACTGTTACTTACTTCCTGGGGCTGTCTTATCAGAGATATGAGAAAAGTAGGTAATACCGATACCTAATGCACAACATGACAGATTTAAACTAATCTGGGCCTTTTTTGTTCTGGGCCCTTCTAACAAGTGGGCAGGCCTTAAGGCTACTGTGGAACCGGGCATGGAGGCACAGGCATGGGTGACACAGGCCAGTAGGGTGGAGGAGCCACCATATTTGAGGCAGAGCATCCAGTGACTCACTCAATGTGACTACTAAATGAAATTAGTAGAGAGCTACCATGAAATGCCCAGAGCTGCTATGAGCATGCCAGGAAGCTCCCTTTAGTCCACTTTAGATATTGGAATGCCACCTAAGATTTTGGCCAAATAAATGTAAGTCTTGGGACTGGTGATAAAGCAAAGCAAAAAAAAAAAAAAAAAAAAATCAGAATAGTGTGGTTGTTGGGATTCAGGCTCTGGGACCTGTTTACTGTTGTCATAGTTAATGGCTCCACAAAAAAAAAAAAAGGAGGGGAGGGAAGTGAAATGTTTTACAAATGCACCCTGTGAGTGCTCCCCAAACACAGACTTTCAGAAACATACCCACATTGGGCGTGGAAGAAGAAAGCAAGAGGATTCCTGAAGTGCCTCAGTAAGAGAGTGTGAAAGAGAATTATCTGGGCTTTGGTTAAGTCAAAGGTGAGTGGCACTAGGGATTGGGGAAATGAGGGTTAGGTCTAGACTGGGAGTTGTCAGGACACAGAAGAGAGTCTATGATTCTATGTATACCAGCAAACTCTATCTACTGGAGCTAGGACATAATTATAACCAGTGAATCAATAGCAGTGACTCTTTTCTGCAAGAGGGAACCTTTGGTAATTTATTGGTTGCACAGTGGCCTTGTTTGGTCTCACTTCATCATGGTCTCAGAGCAACCTTTCCTGATGCTGGAGACTCTGGAAGTGTTTACATGAAACAGAAAAAAAAAAAAAAAAAAAAAAAAAAACAGGTACAGAGAAGGGTTCCAGGCCAGCCAGCAGCAATGCTGCAGTCCATGTGGGAGCATCAGGCCAGCTCCCAGAGTTAGAGGTTGACTTCTACTTCAATTTTTTATGCCCCTCTAAACTAATAAATGTAAGTTCTAACTCAGAGGCAGAACCTTAAATCACAGCATCCTTACCCAAGAGTCCCACGGCTCAGCAAGAAACGTCTCTGAATAACACTCACTGCTCTCAACAATGTTTCTAGGAAATGTTTCTATGAAAAATCACCCTCAAAGAGTCTCTCTCACTGAGGACTCTTCCCTTTTCTTACTTTGCTCCAACTCTTTTTCACCCAGAAATAATTGAAGGGATGTAGAGATTCATCTTCTTCATGCTAGTATGCTTTGGAAGTTCTGGGAAATGCCAAACAATGAACAAAGAGAAAGTGGGGAGGTGAAAATGTGACCAGAAGATACACAGAGTTTTCCATAAATGCTGTCATTGCACCAATAAGCTAGCTGGGTGAGCAATGCCTGCTTTTTATCAGTACACCTCAAACTCATAGCTGTATTAGCATCAGGATAGATTCCTCTGTAAAGAAATCATGTATAATTGTGTGTCTTACTGGCTATCCTATTACTGTGAAGAGACACCATGACCACAATAATTCTTATAAAAAAGCATTTAATTGGGGCTTGATTACAGTTTCAGAAGGTTGGTCTGGTATCATCATGGCAAGGAGCATGGTGGCACACAGGCAGGCATGGTGCTATAGATGTAGCTGAGAACTACATCCTGATCTATAGGCAGGAGAGAGAGAGAGAGAGAGGTATTGGCCTGGGATTTTGAAACCTCAAAGCCCATCTCCAGAGACATATCTTCTTCAACATTTATATGCCTACTCCAACAAGGTATTATCTCCTAATCTCTCCAAATAGCCTTCCAAGTGGGGACTAAGAATGCAAATATATGGGCCTATGGGGACCATTTTCATTCAAACCACCAAACTGTGGGAAAATAGAGATTGAAATTAAAATTTTCAATAGATATTTTATTTTTTGAGGAATTAAATAGAGGAGATACTAAGAATTATACTTTGGGCTTTTAGAGATATAAATTTGGTGAATGTTAATTAAAAGCCAATTCTTACATACACTAATATATACTCTTCTTGCTTTTATATTTACACACACACACACACACACACACACACACACACACACACACACACACTGAGCCCACAACTGACTCAGTTCCCCAGTTTGAATCTGAAGTCTATTCTGAGTCAATAGAGTTCAAGCATGCTTGCTCCAGAGCTCTGAGAAAATCCTGATTAGCCCATGGGAAGGTACATACTGTCTAACTAGACACAGGCTGCTGACACCAGCTGAAGGTACATTGAAAGAGAAAATGAAACTGCCTGCTCCTTGATGCAAGGACAGGATACATAGTGGTTGAATGCCTGTGCCGTGCATTGTTCTACCTCTGTCCTTCAAAAATGTATATAAGCTGGCTGTGAAATAAACTCAGGGCTGTCCAGTATTGACTGTAAGACCTCTTGACTCTTTTCTGTCTTCTTCATTGTCTCTACAATCCACACATCTCTACCCAGCTACCCAGCTGACTGTTATGGTTGAATTTACCATAACATGAGGAACTGTATTAAAGGGTCGCAGCATTAGGGAGGTTGAGAGCCACTGGTTGAGAGTCATCTAAGGACGTGTCATTTGAAGAACTGCCCAGATCAGACTGGCTGGTGACTATGCCTGTGAGAGATTATCATGATAGATGATTGATGTGGGAGTGCCCAGGCCACTGTGGGTGGCATAATCCCTATACGGCTGGGCTGTGCATGAGCCAGCAAGTAAACCAGAGTTTGAAGTAGCAAGCTTCTTTCCTCAATGGTTCGTGCCTCAACTTCCTCAATTGTCTACCCTCATTGAGGGGTTATAACTCGGAAGTATAAGATAAAATACAAGTTGCTCTTGGTCAGAATGTTTTATCAGAGAAACAGAAAGGAAAATAGAACAATAATACAGTGTGAGACCTGTGGCAACCTCATACATCTCATGATGACTGTCTGTTCATTGCACCCTGAGTCTATGTTCAGGAATTGATCCATACTTTGTGTAAATAGGTTTTATGATGTCCAGTACCATGGTGGATACACCCAATGATATATTTCTCAGCCTAGTCCTACTGTTAAGTGAAATGTATTTACACTTACTTTCAACCCCGAACTGTAGACTTTGTGTCAGAGGGTTCAGCCAACATTACAGGAGATACCTCTTTCTGATGAAGAAGGAGTGTGGATCACCTAGTCATGGCACAGTGATCTGGAAAGTATCATCATGTCCACATAGCTGAGGAAGCCGGAATCCCACGGAGCTGAGTGACATAACCAGAAGCTCACTTCCCATCAGTTGTATTGGGCTAGAATGTGAACCTTCACATTTCCCAGCAAGGAGTCTTTGCTCTGAACCATAGCCTTTCTCATTCTGAAACAAATACTATGATCCTGCATGGGCTGGCCAAGAATGAAGAAAGCCTTGGCCAGGGGATTAAAATATTCTTGATATTTTAGGTTACAGAGTAACCTTTTCCTGTAAGGAATTCATAAGTGTCATATATGGCACTCTACAACTAAGCCCTATCCCTAATCCAGGACACTTACATCTTTTTGTTAGTCAGAACACATTATAAAATAATGATAAAACATAGCATAATAAGTATCTAGAACAATAATGCACTCATTCATTGCAAGTATCCCACATTATGTTCTACACCCAGTTGCGTCTGTACTTTTATAGAAGACTGGGTTTTTTATACTAATCGCCATAAACACCTAGTAATGCATTTTGGTGCAACACCGTGACAGCTATAATGTCACTAAGGGATGGCTATTATTAAGCTCTATTATAGTCTTATGTGGTCCACTGCTGACCAATGAGGATTGTTAGTTTTACTCTTTAAGCATTCATTTGTGCTGTGTTCAATTTAAAACACCATGTCCTAGGTATGCATATATGTGTGTGTGCATTTAATAGTGCTGGGTATTAAACCTCACACATGCCTGGCAAAAGCTCTGCCACTGAGCTTTATCCCTCAACAACTCCACCCCATCTTCTTTTTCGTTTTGAAGCAGGTGATAGCTAAGTGAGTCAGGCTGGCCTTGAGCTAACTCTTGTAGCCTAAGTGGGTCTTGAACCTGTGATCCTCCTGCTTCAGTCTCCAAAGCACCTAGAAACCACAGGTTTCTACCAGAAAATATATATACCTCTTTCCTTTGTGTGCAAACAAAAGCAACATAGAAGAGGGAAGGGTTTGGGGCTTACAATGCCATGTTAGAGTCTGTTGCTGTGGCAAGTCAAAGCGTCAAACTCAAAGGCAAGAACAGAGAGAATGAACACATAGGTCCTGGCTTGCCTGTTCTTCACTGGCTTTCTCCTCTCTTCACTTCCAGAGAACGGGTCACCCACAAAGGGCTGAGTCTTCCTACATCAATCAACAATTAAGACAACTCCCACAGACATGACCACAGGCCAACCTGAACAATAATTCATAATTCAACTATAATTACAATTATATCATAATATAATTTCTCATTAATACTCTCTTCCCATGGAATTCTAGGTTCTGTCAATCTGACAATTAAACCTAACCAGCACACCTGTCTACCACGTTCTGCTTAAAAGTTTGAATTTTTGTTTTATGCTCAGCTCACCTCCTCATTCCATGTGATTTGGATGTCTCCTATCTCAGCAGACTAGCCAGAATAATTTCATGACTTGGGCCACCAGGTTTGATTAAGCACTATGTATATGTAACTTAAGTTCTTTTAATCTCAGGACATCTCCTGACTTGAGAAGAACTGAGAAGGCCTGAGAGGACGGGATCTGATCAACAGCCTAGCTCTCATGACTCACTTACAAGAGGCAAGAAGGAAATAAGACAACGCAAGTGCTTTGGAGAGGCCCATAGCAGTGGCAAGGACCCCACAAAACAACAACCCAGCCTGAGACTCAGAGAGAGAAAGAGATACCCTGGTATCTTTTTTAATACCCTGGTAACCAACCACAATGTATGAGATTGGTTCGAATACTGATCCAAGTGGGCAGGGCAGAGAAAGGTGAACAGACAGCATCTGGCATTGTGAAAGAGTTGATGCTCACTTTGTGGCTCCAACTGTGACAGTGAAGGAATTTTCAGGAAATGGCCTTTGTTCTTTGGAAACACATAGCAAAATAGCCATAAATAACATTAAGGGTTTCCTTCAAAGTGGTTACACAGAGAAACTGGATGCTGCAGGGTTAGCTGGTGTCAATACTTATTGAAGATGGTGATGGGAGCATGGGATTCATTCCCTCTACTTCTTAAGTATACTTGAAATTTACAGTCAAGTAATTTGAATGCAATAAAATACAAAACATGTTTTGTGAAATAATTCTACTTTCTTAAGCAATGCAACTTAATAGATAACCATTTTAAGATTTACAATGGAAAGAAGCTAAATGTCAAGCCACAGGACAAATGGATAACAAGATTCCTTCCATTGTAATGATAGGGATTGTTTTCAGACATGAGAATATGTTTATTATTTAACAAATACATCAAGATTGTAATATCACAAAATTATACACTACATAAAATATTGTATTTCTTTTTAAAGATTTTTTTTCTTTTATTGAAGATAGATTTTTTTTTCACACAATATATTCTGATTATGGTTTTCCCTTCCCCAATTCCTCCAAGATTCTCCCCACCTTCCCTCCCATCTGAATCCACACCCTTCCTGACTCTCATGAGAAAACAAACAGGCAACTAAAGAATAAAATGAAACAAAACTGGGTTGGTGATTTAGCTCAGTGGTAGAGCGCTTGCCTAGCAAGCGCAAGGCCCTGGGTTCACTCCTCAGCTCAAAAACAAAACAAATTGGAATACAACAGGACAAACTAGAAAAAAGAGTCAAAGAAAAAGTATGAAAAACATAAATAGACACCTTAACACACATGTTCATACTCATAGGAATCCACTAAAAACACAAAGCTAGAAGTCATAAAACATACACAAAGGACCTACCTATGAGGTTTTTTAAAATGCTCTGAAAAAACATCAGACAAAGAACCTCCAAAGATGCCACTGGGTTCCTCTTGTGTTAGCCATCTACTGCTAGGCATGGGGCCTGGCCTTAAGAGTGGTTTGTATCCCCAATAAGACTCCATCAGAGAGAACTAGTTTTTCAATGAGTGGTTATTCATTGGAGATTCTGGGCGGGATGGGGCCTTGTGTTCACTTCTCCTCTCGGCTCTGGGACCCCATTTGGCTTAGACTTGAGCAGGGACTGTGCATACTGCCACAGTCTCTGTGAGTTCATGTATGTGTCAGTCCTGCTGTGTTGAGAGGGCCTTGTTTCCTTGTCCTCCATTGTAATAGGACACCAGACCTTAGTAGGCCCCAAACCTTAGTTCAACTGGCTATAAAACTCAGCACATAGTACCACCTGCCAAAACTAAAGTGAAAGCTTAGTCTATCCAAATTCATAGTTCTGGAGAAGTGTCTACATGTGCTAACATGGCCCTTTGGCTTCTGTAGGTCTGCTTCTGACTAACTGTTCTTGTTAAGCGAAGTATGTCAACCCAGAACACGTTTTGTTTTGTTTTGTTTGCTTAAAAGCTCACCCCAAGAAAGGCTTAAGGTTACACTGGGATTCTGAACACTCAGTGTAGTCTTTGGGTGGCTAATAAAGACTTTCTATTGACTTAAAAAAATCTGTACCCAAGTAGTATTCTCTGGTAGATACCACACCCTACAACACCCTTCCCTCTGCTTCCTCTCCCATGAGGTTTCCTGAGCCCTGAGGGGAAGGATTTGATGGACATCACATGTAGGGCTGAGTGTTCCAAGGTCTCTCACTCTGCATGTTGTCCAGATGTGGATCTCTGTATTTGTTCCCAGCAGCAGCAGGGGAAAGCTTCTCTGATGATGGCTGAGCAAGGCACTGATCTATGAGTACAGCAGAATGTCATTGTGAGCCATTTTGTGGCTATGTTCCCTTAGCAGAATATAACGTTAGTGCCTTAGTTGGGTTTTCTATTGCTGCAACAAAAAAAAACAAATTAAGAAGGAAAGGGTTTGTTCGGCTTACACTTCCACAGCACTATTCTTCAATGAAGGAAGTCAGGACAGGAACTCAAACAGGGCAGGATCCCAGAAGCAGGAGCTGATGCAGAAGCCATGGAGGAGTGCAACTTACTGGCTTGATTCCCCTGACTCACTAAATGGGCTTTAGATAGAACCCAGGACCACCAGCCCAGTAACAGAATCACCCACAATGGATTGAGCCTTCCCCACCAATCACTAATTTAAGAATGCCCTACATGGAGCTGGAGAGATAGCTCAGTGGTTAAGAGCACCAGCTACTCTTCCAGAGGACCCAGGTTCAATTCCCAGCACCCACGTGACAGCTCACAGCTGTGTGCAATTACAGTACCCAAGGATTTGACATCCTCACAGATATACATGCAGGCAAAACACCAATGCATATAAAATAAAAAATAAATACAATCTTTAAAAATAATGCCTGTAGTACATGCCTTTAATCCCAGCACTTGGGAGGCAAAGCTAGGCAGATCTCTGTGTGTTCAAGGATACAGCCAGCATGGCGACACACGCATTTAATCTCAATACCAACCATAAAAGACCTGGAGGTCTGTACAGACAGGTAGTGATGAGGAGGTCGTGTTGTTGGGTTTACAACCAATGAGAAGGCAGAACAGAAAGTCTATAAAAAAGAAAAAACACACAGAAGTAGCCCTCTTGCAGAGAGAAAAGACAGAACAGCAGTGAAGGGTAAGGTTTTCAGCTCTCAGCTATTACTCTGACCTCTTGGCTTTTAACCCTGCAATTGGCTCTGTGTTTCTTATTTAACAAGATGGTTACATCTACAGTCAAGTTGACAAAAGACCAGCCAGCACAATAGTTTGGTTTCCCCCTAGGTTCCTGGCCTACCTGGTCTCAGGTTCTATGCCACCCCTAGTAGTGTCAAGGATGGGTTCCATCCCATGGAGTAGGCCTTAAATCTGATCAGATGCTGGCTGGTTACTCCACAGACTTTGTGCCACTATTGCATTAGCACATCTTGCAGGCGGGCCATCATTGTAGATCAAACAGTTCACAGAATGTTGATGTCTACCTTTCCTTTCATAGTGTGCAGAGTACCTTCTAGAACCATGGACACTAATCATGAACACAACTGTAAGCAAAGTTGAAGGCTTAGTCTAGTTAGCTGGTCACTATAATCTATGACAAATTACCTTATCTCCATTTTCTAACCTCCACAATTACATCACAATGTCAGCTACCTTACAGGTTTTAAGAGTGAACAAAAATTACTTATTTACAGATCACAGTGACGATGCTATATGAACTTAACACACATAAACTGATACTATAATGAGCAGTTGTTAAATGCTGAACATGGGTTGCTTGAAAACTGGCCCTTTAGATGGATAGGACTTTCAATTTTTCAAAGAGATACTATAAACTTGCAGTGTTTTTTTCTTATAGCAGCATGGTAACAAGGTAAAAATTGTACCTCAATGACAAAGATGTCTCAGAAACTTTCCCAAGGTGACCTTAGTAAGCAGCCATGGTCTAGGCACAGTCCATTTATCCATTTACCTTGGCCTACCAGCTTCCACTGCCAACACTCTATTCTCATTTGACTGACTTATACACCACTGTTCATCAGACTTTCACATTATTTGTAATCCCCCTGCTCTAGCAGATAATGACTCCAAATTCCAGGTCTACAGAGATGAGGACTGCAGTACTCAGCTCTCAGGAGCCAGAGGAAGCCATATACTGGGAGCCACTGACAACTGATGGCTGTCCTCCTCTCCTGTCTAATCTAACTTCTGTCTGGCTCACACTGTCTGGTCACCTCTGTAAGAAAGGTCCTGACAGCCTAGCCTGATGCTTATAAGGCTTATCAACATCTTCTGGTTAGCATCCTATTTGTATGCAAATAAGCCACTTGCTTTTGTTGCTTGTGGATTAATCATCACTATAAATTGGAGCCCTTGTCTTCTGGATGCAGAGAGTTTGGGAATATAGGGGCTTCTGGAAGTAACTTTGTAGGATAAGAAGTGCCATTTCTCAAAGCTAGAGAGATGTTTCCATGGGTAAAGTAATTATACCACCAAGCATGAGGAACTAAGTCTCATCTCATCTCCAGCACTCACAAATTCACATTAAAAAAAAAAAAAAAAGGCCGGACACTGACTCTTGTCTGTGTTCTCAGTGCTCGGGATGAAACAGAAGGATATTTGAGCATCCTTGGGGGCAATAAATGGCCAGCTAGCCTAGCAGAACCGATGAACTCTAAGTTCTGTGAAGGACTCAGTCTCAAAAAATAAGATAGCAAATTGAGGAAGACACCTGGCACATACCCCAGGCTTCCATATCCATGCATGTATGTGTACACACACATGCAATTGCAAACACTAGTGCACACTGACACAGAGAGGAGAGAGAGAGAAACAGACTCAGGTACATGTAGGTTTCTACAGATTTACCCTTTAAACTGGAGGTTGGGACAAGTGAGCTGGCTTAGAGGGTAAAGGCACTTGCATTGAAGTCTGATGCCCTGAGTTCAATCCCAGGAAACCCACACAGTAGAAGGAAAGAACCAACTCCCAATATTTGTTCTCTGACCTCCACACAAACACATGTGCATGGCCACACAGATACACACACACACAAACACACACACACGCACACACAAACTAAATAAGTACAAAAACATTTATTTTCATTTACTCTGTGTGTGTGTGTGTGTGTGTGTGTGTGTGTGTGTGTGTGTGTACTTACATTATCTGTAAACTTGGTGATAATCATCTTTACCTGATAAATCATCTTTCCAACTCAAAACCAAAAAAAAAATTTTTTAAGTCATTGTGCTTGAATCAAAACAATATTAGTCTATTAATCAACTGTTTTTCAATAGAAGCTATTTTAAATAAACCTATATGTCAACTATTGACTGTTTTTATGTGAATAATCTCATTCTATTACTATGAAAAAGCACAAATATTATCACATGAGAGTCAATAAATAATTTAACATTTCAAGAGGTTTGATGGAAAACATAAGTCAAAATGAAGAATAAAAGAAGTCACCTCATTTGAAAATAAAGACATGATTAAAAACCCACAAGTGCTCACTGAAAATCGAATCATTGTAATTGACAACTACCCCAAAACAAAGTAATCGCCAAGGAGAGCTGACGTCACCTCCAGCACCAGACCTGAGAGGTGCTGCAAGACTGCAGGTCAGCCTCCCAGGTGTGCAGAGAGATCAAACATGTGCAGTGAGGGGGGAAAGGTGGTGACCTACCGAAATGCATTCAATCACACCAAATACCAATTTTTGTCAGCAGACTCTGAGACTGCTTCCCCGAAACATTTTTTGTGCTATTGTCTCAAAAATAATAATTAAAACCAGTTGTGTTTGATACAGATATCAACGTGAAATCGAAAGAAACAAGGTGAAATGGTGGTCTGGTGTTTACCTCCGAGCTGCAACAGCTACGTAGGCCCTGTGAGGCCTGGGCGACGTAAGAGCCACAGACTCAAAGCTTGCTGCTTTCTGATTTGCTCTTCTCAAAACCTAGGTGGGTGCTTAGCACCCTTAGGACCAAGGAGTGGCACAGGATCTCAAGGCATCAGGGACTGCAGTCACTCCCAGATCAGAAGAGTTGGAACAGTCAGAGTAGGCCAACTTGCCCCTAGTGAGAAAATCCCCCACATAGAGACACACAACACTTCAGTCCCAGTGTCAAGCAGGTATCCGGGTGTGGCTGGGAGACACGGCTTTGATATCAACAGAGCTCCTGCTGTTGGGGAATATTATTTTAAGGGGTGTTACTTTTGTTTATGTTGCATTTGTTTAACTCTGTGAAGCTGTGTTACTCTGCCTGTCTAAAACACCTGATGGTCTAATAAAGAACTTACTGGCCAATAGCGAGGCAGAAGAAAGGATAGGTGGGGCTGGCAAGCAGAAAGTGTATATAGAAGGAGAAAACTGGGAGGATCTAGCAGCCAGAGAAGGAGGAAGACATCAGTCCAGCCACCCAGCTACACAACCAGCCACAGAGTAGCAGTAAGATTTACAGAAGTAAGAGAATAGGAAAAGCCCAGAGGCAAAAGGTAGATGGGATCATTTAAGTTAAGGAAAGCTGGCTAGAAACAAAGCCAAGCTAAGGCCAGACATCCATCATTAAGAATAAGCCTCCATGAATAATTTATTTGGGGCTGGGTGGCAGGACCCCCAAAAAAGAGTAAAACCTCCGAACAACAACCTGCTCCAACCTTTAGAGCAGTGGTTCTCAACCTGTTGGTTATGACCCCTTTGGGGTCCAATGGACCTTTCACAGGGGTTGCCTAAGACCATAGGAAAACATAGATCTTTACATTACAATCCCTAACAGTAGCAAAGTTACAGTTATGATGTAGAAACAAAAATGATTTTATGGTTGGGGTCACCACAGCATGAAGAACTGTATTAAAGAATTGCAGCATTAGGAAAGTTGAGACCCACTGCTGTAGAGGATAATAAAAAAGGAAAATGAGACCTGACAGTATGCCTTCGACTCTTCCTCCAAGCCCACACATTCTCCAGTACAGTGTTTTTAATGCTAACCTCCTCAATCCTCAAATTAGTGGCACTGGATGGCGGGATACAAGCTGTTTGTTACAGAAAACAAAAACAAAAACAAAACCACCCAGGGAATAGCACCATCAGCATGTTTGGAATAAATGCACTCCTCTGAATCCCAGTGGCTTGAACTCCACTCTGGGCTGCCACACTAGGAAAGGAGAGCCAGGCTTGGAGTGGAAGGCCGTCAAATGTAGACTAATGGGTAGCACAGACAGACAGTAAAACCAAGGAGGAGAAGAAAGCAGAAAACAGGGAGCTGTCTCTTTCCAGCAGCCTGGGTTTCCCATCAGATGTGTCAATGTCCCCTAATTGAGTCACCTGCAAACCATACAGTCCACTTCAGCAGAGGAGCTCACAGGAGATGCCACCAGGGAAGATCTTAGCTCTGTCCTCACTGAAGACCTCGTCGTTAATACCTTCTGAATCCCACTTCAATTAAAAGACATGAAATTCTTCCCCACATGCCCTCAGCTTTGTGTTTCAAAAAAGAAAAAGGCAAATTCTTATTCTTTTGTCATCCTCTGATTGCTGCGCCCTGAAAGCTCTAACAGCACCTGGTGTCGGAGCATTGCTTCGGGGGCAACACCATTTTAATTGCTCCCTGCATGGATGGCAGTTTATGGGGCTTTCTTCACTCGGTATTTAACGGCGTCACCGCTGATGGACTTTCGCTGCTGGAGAGCATGCCCTGGTCTCCTGCACACTGTTTTATAACTGATGGGAGAAGCTGCCCTCTCATTTGGTGAATTGCGTCTGGCCTTTTCAGCCCAGTGGTCATTAATGTTTGTTCTCATCCGATGGGCAGTCACAGCATTGCAGCTCTCATTAGTTCCCGCTCAATTAAGAGTAATGCGCCTCTCCCCAGTGGCTCAAGCGCTGCTACCAGTGTGCTCAAACGCTGTGCCAACGGCACAGTGGGAAGGAGTGAGGAGGTTGCACCAGCTCCTGATGCTGCCCTTCCCAGACTGAGAGTACAAGACCCCTGCTAGTTCCTCCAGCCCCTCCCATCCTCGCACTTCCCCATGAGCAAGGCTGCTAACTGGCAAGGCTGCATGCGTCCATGTCCCAGCAAGGGCCCTAAAGCATGTACGTAAATTAGCTCATGCAGTCACCGCAACATTTTGATGAGCTCCAAGATCAAAGAGCGCCCTGAAACAGTTCAGGTTCTCTTCTTGACACCTAGGAGGCTGGCCCTTGGGCACGCCATGAAGAAGAGGAAACCTGTTCTGTTGTTCTTGAACTAGATCTAACTGGCAGTAATGTCAACCGCCGGGGTCAGTTTCTCCTTGGGTGAATCCCTGTCCTTTTGTTCCTGTGCCTTGGACTGTCCCCACAGTTGCAGAAACTGGCAAGTGGTCACCAGGGACCTGAAGGAAAGAAAGGAACAAAACAAAATTTCCTAACTCCAGGTAACAGCATGTTTATACACCTGCAGTGAATTGGGTTTGGAGATAGCCAACTGGAGCTGAGCTAGCAAGCAGTTCCGGGGAGGACACTTGGCTAATATATCAAAACTTTAAGTACATATGCCCTTTCATTTAGGCCTTCTACTGTTTGGGATTTATCCTGAAGAATGAAGAAAGAAACTGAGAGGATGGCTGTTTGGTAAATAGCCTGCCAAATAAGCAAACAAGGCCTGAGTTTGGATCCTGAGCACCTGTGTAAAAAGCTAAGCATGACAGCACATGCCTATCCTCCAACACTAGGGAGGGAGAGACCACCGGATCCCTGGAGCTGGCTGACCAGCTTGTCTAGTTGAATTGGTGAGACCCAGGTACAGTGAGAGATCAGAAAAATAAACTGGATAGTAAACAAGGAAGATCAAACGCACCACACACACACACACACACACACACACACACACACACACACACACACACACACACATGATCAAGTATGCATACAAAATAACAAATGGAAGATAAGTGTCTGTCTGAGGATATTTGTTTATTATCTTAATAGCATAATACTGTAGAGTTCAAATGAAGGACTGGCTAACTAAATTATAGTACATTTGCATAATGGATTATTATATAGCCATAAAAATATAGGGCATTTCTGGTATGTTCACGATCCTAGGCTCAATCCCTGGCAGTGCACACACAATGATGATGTATTGGTTACTTTTCTTTTGCTTTGATAAAATACCATGACCAGGTCACTGTATAGAAGAAAGAGTCTACTTAGGCTTTAGGTTCCAGAGGGTTAGAGTCTATGATGGAGAAACAAAAGGATGGTAGTAGAAGCAGAGGGCTGAGGGCTCACGTCTCAAACTGCAAGTGAAAGACCCCCACAGGAGATCTTTCCTCAGGAGAGACCCCGAACCCAAGGAACACGCCAAAACCACGGATCAGATGCAAACAGCAAGAGGGTTTATTCAAATGCACAGGTACCTGGGGCGACAAAGTCTCTGGGAAGACTTGCACGCCTTCCTAGGGGAAGGGGGACTTTTTATAGGATCCTAGGGGCAGAAGCGCGGTTACAGAAGCGAGAAGCATAGTTACAGGGTTCCCATTGGTTGATTCAAATAAGGCCAGGGTGAACTTGGGGACTATCTTTAATTTTCAGAAATGGGCAGCTGTTTGTTCTCCAAGGCCAGGTGGCCAATTATAGATATCTTGTTCTGACTCAAGGTTTTTCTCCCAAGGCCGGGTGTTTGACATCTCCTGCTTTGACTCAAGGTTACTTTTTCAAGGCCGGGTGTTCGACCATAGTTATCTCTCTCAAGGCGGTTTCTTAGGCTAAGTTACTGAGACGGGAGGGGGGGGGGCATTTCATTCCCCCATTTTCTTTTGTTTTAAATGGAATCTTTCATTTTAGGATGGAGAATAAGGGGTCAATTCCATCTCTGACTGTCGGAGCCTCTGATATTGCTGGGTTAGGACCAAAGCCTGGACAACAGAAACCCTATCCTTGATGAATTGTACCAATCTGTTGAAGATATATAGCCCAAATAATAAAATGAGCAGGAGGATGATTAGGGGGCCCATAATGGTGGAGACAAGGGTGGTAAACCAGGGTGACCTTTGGAACCATCCTTCAAACCATCCCTGTTGAGACTCGAATAGTTGTTGTCTCTGTTTTAATCTTTCTCTCAATTTAGCCATGTTATCCCTGACTACTCCAGTATGATCTGCATAGAAGCAACATTCTTCTCTAAGGGCCGCACATAGGCCACCTTCTTGTAGGAAGAGGATGTCTAACCCCCTCCTGTTTTGTAAAACAACCTCAGATAGCGATGTAAGGGATTTTTCCAGGGCACTTATGGATTCCTCTAGGGCCTGGATATCAGTGTGCATAGCCATCTGTAGTTGTTTGAATTGTGCAGTTTCCTATGCCTGTGGCCATACCCCCGACAGTCAATCCCCCCAGCAGTAAGGCCATTGTCATAGTCACGGGTTCTCGAGGGAATCTGTGTCGTTCCTCATAATAGGTAAATACATATTCGGGGGTATGATAAACAATTTTGGGCCATAATTCTATCAATATACAATAATCAGAGGTCAGATTAAGTACTGCCATTGAAATACATGGAGTCAACCCAGTGCTGCAGGCCCAATAGGTTCCAGTGGGGGCTACCAGGTAGTAGGAGCCCTCGATCATCTGTTGGGTGGTATTGCACAGGAACTGGTGAGACTTGGGCATCTTTCCTATACATAATCCTTGTCCCGCAACTTCGGATAGGGTCAATCTATGTTGAGGGGTGCGGGTGCATTCTGTGGATGGGGTAGTGTGGTTAGTGAAATTCCCCGTAACAGCAACCCCTTTGTAATAAGGGGGACTTGAAATTAGGCAAAGCCAGCAGCTTCTGGTTTTGTTTGGGGCAGTGAGGTTGAGGGTTAGATATGCCCCTTGGATTAATTCTAGGAGCCTATCTCCAGTGCCTGGTCTTACAAGGGAAGCAGTGGTGGCCATGCTAACTGTAGGGGACAATGTAGTAGATTGGTGGGGGACCTGGGCTGGGGCTCTCTCAGGTTGTGAAGGTGACTTCTGTTCTGGGAGAACAGGGTTGGGGCCCACATGAACGTTAACTGATTCTATTTTTTGCTTTATTTGGAAGGTGAATCCCTTGTCTGCTCCTGTCATATAGAACCTAACTCCCCAAGATCGCCCATCGGTCCATGAAGAGAACTTTGTGCCCTTCGGGGTAAAGGAAATGTTTAGTGAATCTTCTCCCTTCCAACTTCGTCCCACCCTGATGAGATCCCAACTGGAACTAGGCTCCCAGTATGCGTCCCCGGTCGTTTCACATCCCCATTTTGCACAATAAAGAGATTCTAGTCCCCCACATTTGTAAGCCGTATCCCAATCCCTTCCGTCCCTAGGGCATACATATAGCTGGGTCTGCTGCAGCTTTCTATAGGCTGACTGTGTTAGGCAGCCAGGTGAGTCGGCTATATAGTGCCCTTGGGTTGTATCCCCAGTCTGTATGGCCCGCTTTTTCCGGGACATAACATTGTTGTGGTCTGAATCTAGGACAGAGGGCCTATTGGTGTGGGTGTACTCGGGGATATCCCAGGTATCCAGCCTAGCGACTAGATCACATATCTTGGGAGTCAAGAAGGGCCACCATGTCTTAGGGGCGTGTTGAGCAGTCGTGGACCAGACCATGTCCCCAGTCTGGGAAATGACCTGCCAGGTAATTTTCTTAACCAGGTAGGGGCTCTCTGGTGATGCCCCTCCTAACGTTAGGAGGGCTACTAGGGGGATTAGGGGGACCCACGGGTAAGTCTTATCTTTAGTGGGTTTGGAGAGCGTTGAACTTTCCATGTAGATGTCTTGGTGCTCTCAGCTTCGTCGGGTTCTTTGGCGGCCTTCACATGTGACATGTGGACCCACGCTGCTATCCCGTCAACCTTGAGTGCAGTGGGAGTAGTTAGCAAGACAGTGTATGGTCCTTTCCACCTCGGCTCTAGGTTCTTGGATTGATGGCGCCGGACCCAGACAGAGTCCCCAATCTTGAATGGGTGAGGCACCACCGGGCGGTTCAGTTGCTCCCAGTAGGCATCGGCCAGGGGTTTCCACACTGTCTTTTGTACCAGTTGGAGGGCTTGAAGGTGCACCTCCAGGGTAGGGCTAGTGGCAAAAGAGGAGATATCAGGGTGAAGAAAGTTTATTATTGGTGGGGGAGTCCCATATAAAATCTCAAACGGGGTTAGGCCGTGAGGCCCAGGAGTATTCCGGGCTCGGTAAAGGGCTAGTGGGAGTAGGAGCACCCAATCTCTAGTGCCAGTTGCGAGCGTTAATTTGGTTAAAGTCTCCTTAATGGTTCTATTCATACGTTCTACCTGCCCTGAGCTCTGGGGGCGGTATGCACAATGGAGTTTCCAATCGATCCCCAATAGCCTGGCCACCTTCTGACTTACCTGGGAGATGAAGGCGGGGCCCATTGTCTGACCCTAGTATCTGGGGCATTCCATACCTGGGAAAGATGTCATCCAGGAGTTTCTTGGTTACCACGGTAGCAGTCTCTTTCTTGGTAGGGAAGGCCTCTGTCCATCCTGAAAAAGTGTCTACAAAAACCAGAAGGTATGTGTATCCATACAGCCCGGGTTTTACCTCGGTGAAGTCAAGTTCCCAATGGACTCCGGGGCGGTGGCCTCGCAGGCGGCTTCCTCTGTTCAGATGGGTTTTTCCTGGGTTGACTTGGGCACAAGCAGGGCAGCTGGAAGTCACCTGTTGGAGGACCTGTTCCTGATTCAATAATACAGTGTTCGAAGCCTCATCAGCCAGAAGGGCCTTCATCTTGTTTTTGCTTAAGTGGTTTAGCGCGTGGAGGAACTTGAGCATGTATTTAGTGTGGGAAGTTGGCATAACTAATTTGTCATCTATGATGTAAGCTTGTTGTTCGGGGCTCCATTCCGCCCCCATTTTCTTTGCTAGTTCCTGGTCCTCTGGGCTGTAGGGCATGGGGTCCCTGCTTGGCTGTTGGTCGTCCTGCAAGACCAGCAGCTGGTCGCCCCTGGGGGGTTGTAAGGCCACTGTCCGGGCCGTCAGATCGGCCAGCCGATTTCCCCGCGCTATTACAGAGTCATCCTTTTGGTGCCTGGGACAGTGTATAATGCTGAGCTGATGTGGGAGGAACAAAGCCCTTAAGAGGTCTAAAATTTCTTTTTTGTTTTTAATTTCCTTGCCCTCTGAGGTCAAGAGGCCTCTCCTCCTGTATATTTCTCCATGTACATGGGCAGTGGCGAAGGCATATCTGCTATCGGTATAGACCGTGAGTCTCTTACCTTCCGCCATCCGGAGGGCCTGGGTCAGTGCGACCAGCTCTGCCTTTTGGGCCGATGTTCTGGGCGGCAGCGGCGAGGCCCAAATTACCTCTGATGCGGTAGTGACTGCTGCTCCGGCCCTCCGTTCTCCTTCTTGGAGAAAGCTGCTCCCATCCGTGAACCAGATGAAATCTGGGTTCGACAGCAGTTGATCTGTTAGGTCGGAGCGGGTACTATGGGTCTCCGCCAGAATCTGGAGGCAATTGTGCTCCTCTGATGGGTCTGGCAAGGGCAGTAGGGTAGCGGGATTGAGGGAGACAACTGGTCCGAACACCACTCGGTCTGTGTCTAACAACAGAGCCTGGTAGTGGGTCATCCTGGAATTTGAGAGCCATTTATCTGGAGGCTGCCGGACCAGAGCTTCCACCGCATGGGAGGATAACACAGTTAATGACTGTCCCAAAGTCAGTTTCCCTGCGTCCTTGAGCAAGACAGCGATGGTGGCTACCATGCGCAGACAAGGGGGCCAACCTGCAGCCACCGGGTCCAATTTCTTGGATAGATAAGCTACAGGTCTCTTCCATGGCCCCAGTCTCTGTACCAGCACTCCTTTTGCAAAGCCTGAGTTCTCGTCCAAGAATAGTTCAAAGGGCTTAGTCAGATCTGGTAGGCCAAGAGCTGGTGACTCGAGTAAAGTTCTCTTAATTCGTTGAAAGGCCTGTTGTTGCTCCTCTCCCCAGTGGAACATGACCCCAGGCTTGGTGAGAGGATATAGAGGGGCAGCCATCTCAGAAAAACCTGGGATCCAGAGGCGGCAGTAGCCGGCTGTACCTAGGAACTCCCGCACCTGGCGGGGGTTCCTTGGAGGGGGTATGGAGATTATGGCCTCCTTCCTTGCTTCCGTGAGCCATCTCTGTCCTCCCTCCAGGGTGTAACCCAGGTAAATGACTTTGCTTTGGCAAATCTGGGCCTTCTTGGCCGAAGCCCGATAGCCCTTCTGTCCCAGTTTAGTCAAAAGGGTCCGAGTGCCTCTCAAACATTCAGCTTAGGTTCTGGCTGCTAGGAGGAGGTCATCCACATATTGGAGCAAGATTAAGGCCGGGTGCTCGACCCGGAACTCGGCCAGGTCTGAATGTAGGGCCTCATCAAAGAGGGTCGGGCTGTTCTTAAACCCCTGGGGGAGCCGAGTCCAGGTCAACTGTCCTGAAAGTCCCATTTCTGGGTCTCTCCATTCAAAAGCGAATAGCAGCTGGCTCTGGGGATGCAATCTCAAACAGAAGAAGGCATCCTTTAAGTCCAGTACCGTATACCAAATATGGGTTGGTGGAAGAGTGCTGAGGAGGTTATAAGGGTTTGGCACCGTGGGGTGTATATCTTCAACCCATTTATTAACCTCCCTCAGGTCTTGAACCGGTCTGTAATCCCCTGTCCCAGGCTTTTTTACCGGCAGGAGGGGGGTATTCCAAGGGGATCGACAGGGCACAAGTACCCCCTGGTCCAGGAGCCTCCGGATGTGTGGTTTAATGCCCTCGTGGGCTTCCCGGGACATGGGATACTGTTTGATTGAAACAGGAGTGGCGGAGGCTTTTAACTGAATAACAAGTGGGGGTTGGTCGCGAGCCAGCCCCAAGCCGCCAGTCTCTGCCCATGCCGAGGGAAATTCTCTCAACCAGCCCTGTATCCCTTCCGGTGGCTCCTTAGAGGACTTGGATTCAAAGAGGCGGTATTCCTCTTCCAGTCTTAGGGCTAGGACTTGTAGGGGGGTCCCTTTGGGTCCCGTAATGGTCGACCCCTTGTCTTCAAAATAGATCTGAGCCTTGAGCTTAGTCAACAGGTCTCGGCCCAATAATGGGTGAGGGCAATCAGGTATATGTAGAAAAGAGTGGGTTACCTGTCCAGATGCCAGCTGAACCTTTCTCTTGGTGGTCCATCGATATCTCCTGCTACCTGTGGCCCCCTGGACCAAAGCTGTGCGGTCACTGAGAGAGCCTCCGGTATGGGTCAGGACTGAATGTTGAGCTCCGGTGTCCACTAGGAAGGTCACTGGCTGCCCCCCCGATCTTGAGAGTTATCCTAGGCTCAGGGGGGCGGGGCTCCTGGCCTTGACCTCCCTAATCCTCCAGATTGAGGAGGTCCGTGGCTCTTGTCTTAGTTTTTCCAGGCCCTCGGGGTTTCTTTGGGCAGTCACGAGCCCAATGTCCTCTTGCTTTGCAGTAAGCGCACTGGTCTTTGTCAAGGGGTGTCCTTCTTTGATCTCCCTTCCTAACTCCCTCTCTGACCTGTCCCTGAGACACTACAGCGGCCAGGACTTTACTTATTTCTCTATGACGTTTTTTATCTCTCTCCTCCTGTCTCTGCCACATTCTCTCCTCCCGCTCTTTGGGAGTTTCTCTCTTATTAAAAGCTTTCTCTGCCTCCTTCAACAAATCTGACAAATTGAGCGAATTCAATCCCTCTAGTCTCTGTAACTTGGCCCTTATATCTGGACTTGACTGATAGATGAAAGACAAGATGACGCTCGGCGCCTGTCCTGGATCTTCCGGATCATATGGAGTATACATCCTATAGACCTCTTTAAGTCTTTCCAGGAATGCTGCCGGAGTCTCATCCTTTCCCTGGACCACATTTCTAACCTGAGCCAAATTGGTGGGGCGCCTAGCAGCCCCCCAGAGACCCGCTAAGAGCAACTGGCGAAAGAGACGTAGGTGCTCCCTACCTTCTGGGGTCATGAAGTCCCAGTTCGGGCGGGTGAGGGGAAAGGCTGCATCAATAACATTTGGCAGTTGGGTGGGTCTTCCATCGTCTCCAGGAACCTGCTTCTGAGCCTCCAAGAAGACTCGCTGCTTCTCCTCCACTGTCAGGAGGGTCTGCAGTAACTGCTGACAGTCATCCCATGTAGGCTGGTGGGTCATTAAAATGGACTCAATCAGGTTAGTCAAGGCAACAGGGTCCTTAGAGAAAGGAGGATTATGCTGCTTCCAGTTGTAAAGATCAGAGGCCGAAAACGGCCAGTATTGAAGCTGGTGATTGGGTCCCTCCCGGAGGGGGAAGGCCCTGGATACTTTGGCTGGTTCATTGCGCTTTCCTCGTAGGCGACCGGCAATTGGGGAGGGAGCTGGGGTCTCCTCCTCCCGCTGTCCATGTAGAGGATATTCGGGGACCGCTGGCGGCACTGGTGCCGCGGAGGTGACCACCGGTCCCTCCGGCGCTGGCGTGGGGGCCGCCGGTCTCTCCGGTGCCGGCATGGGGGCCGCCGGTCTCTCCGGCGCCCGATTCCCCGGATACGGCGGTGGGTCCTCTGTCAAGAGGTCAATAAGGTGTGAATTGGGGTCTGGGGGAAGGACAGGGGTCTTAGGGAGATCCTTTCGTGGGAGAATAGGGTAAAGGGAGGAGGTAGGAGGGGCGAGAGGGGGCGGCGGTGCTGTCGGGCCTGGGGCGCTGGAGGGGAGAGAAACGGCCTAACCCATGGGGGGGGGGTACGGTCTCTAGGAGTTTCCATATGGCGATGTATGGGACCTGGTCCGGGTGGCCATGGGGACCCAGAGCGAAGACTTTTCCCTCCACCTGTGAAATAAGACTGAGGTTAAAGGTTCCCTCGCGAGGCCATCCTACATTCATCGTGACCCAGTCAGCCTCGCAAAGGGTGATCCATTTCTTCTTCTTGACCATGAGTCCCTCGCTGTTGGCTCGTGCCTTCACGTCTGACCAGTGGTCAAGCGTGAGGCTCAAGGGGGTGGTGACAGTCTGTCCCATGGCTGTTTCTAGGAGGAGAGCGGTCAAACAGAAAATGACAAACGACAGACAAATGCAAATAAGACTGACACGCGCTGCGCGGCTTCGGCTCCAAACCGAGAGCAGAAACTCAGACGGAGAGTGCTGTGAGGGTCCGGATCCCTCGTCTCCAACCAACTCCACGTATCCCTCGGATACATGAGTGGCCCCGAAAAACCGTGCCCCTGAGGGGACTTCAGACACCCGTGGAACGTCTTCCAGGGTTACGGTGAGCGAAGTCCGAGCCCGTCAGCTCCTTCTGGCTCCACCGCCACAGACAGATTATCAGATGCGCGTGGACCGACAAACAACAATCAAACAGGACAGGGATGACATATAGTGAGGCTGGCCGGCTTACCTCCTGACGGTGGGTCGGTGGTCCTGGGGAGGGGTCTCTATCTCGGTGGAACCTCCAATGAAAGACCCCCTGTAGTGGATAGGCATCCCAGCATTGGCCTGGAAGTTCCAACCCCCACTGAGGCTTCGGTAATGGTCACACCCACAAGGCGGGGCAGAGGAGGAAGCAGAAGACGAAGGATCGGGAAGAACTCGCTCTCTTGGTTCCGGGACGCCGGACGCGAGAGGTGGACCGAGCAGAGTTCTCCAGAGAACGCCGCCGCCGGACTACCCTCTACCTTGCCAGACTCTGCGACCTACCCCTTCATTTGTAAGTTACCCCACAAAATAAACTTCCCTTTTAACTACGTGGAGTGGCCTTAATAATTCCACCAATAACCCCCAAGGGAGATCTTCCCTCAGGAGAGACCCCGAACCCAAGGAACACGCCAAAACCATGGATCAGATGCAAACAGCAAGAGGGTTTATTCAAATGCACAGGTACCTGGGGCGACAAAGTCTCTGGGAAGACTTGCACGCCTTCCTAGGGGAAGGGGGACTTTTTATAGGATCCTAGGGGCAGAAGCGCGGTTACAGAAGCGAGAAGCATAGTTACAGGGTTCCCATTGGTTGATTCAAATAAGGCCAGGGTGAACTTGGGGACTATCTTTAATTTTCAGAAATGGGCAGCTGTTTGTTCTCCAAGGCCAGGTGGCCAATTATAGATACCTTGTTCTGACTCAAGGTTTTTCTCCCAAGGCCGGGTATTTGACATCTCCTGCTTTGACTCAAGGTTACTTTTTCAAGGCCGGGTGTTCGACCATAGTTATCTCTCTCAAGGCGGTTTCTTAGGCTAAGTTACTGAGACGGGCGGGGGGGGGGGGGGGGGGGGGATTTCACAAGCATGAAGCAGAGAGATCAAACTGGGAATGGCTTGTGTCTTTAAACTCTCAGAGCCTGCCCTAGATGATGTACTTCCTCCCAAAGACCACACCTCCTAACCCTACCAAGAGCACCATCAATGGGATATCTCATTCAAACAAGCAAATCATAATAGTAATAGATAATTCTGTTTTAAATCTCAATGAAAGAATATCTACCATATCTGTCAAGCAGAATGGTAACACATTATTATGTTTTATGTGCCTACTTTCTGTTATTCTGTCCTCACACTGAAACTTCCTGACCTGAAACTGACAGTCTCATCAGAGTCATTGCCTCTGGGCAATTGCTTGTCATCAGGGTCGACAGGGATTCGTACTTTTGCTCTGTGCCCTTTTGAAGGTTTTGAATTTATGGCACAGGAATGAATCATTTATACAAAAAAAAAAACTTCTAAATAACATACAACAAACACTCAATGTTTAGGTAAGTGTTTAAGATGTTTATGGTTTATGAAAAGGAGAGACATAGAAAGATCTGCAAAAGACAATGAACAATAATCCAGTCAGCATGCCGACAAAAGAAACAAGCATTTGTCAGGGAGATGATGTAGCCTTGCCCAAGCTGGTCACATCCTCTGGCAGAGCTCTGGCCCTTTTCTTACCGTGTGGCACACATTCCTGTTTCTGGGAAAGGGTATTTACACCAGTTCAATTCTTAATCACTAAAGGCAGTCAGTTCTGTTCTGTGGGGAGCAGCTAAGATCCTAGGGAGTTATCTAGATATCACTGTACCTCCTATCTGACCTCCTCAACAAGCCACATCCCTGTTATGATTAATCTTATGTGTCACTCTGGTTAAGTTATAGCTCTCAAACATGTGGCCAAATATGTCTACATGTTTCTGTGAAAGTACTGCTGAGATAAGAAATTGACATTTACATCACTGGATTTTAAGTAAAGAAGATCCCTCTTTCCCAGAATTCAGTTAGTTGAAGGCCTTAAGAGAATAAGACTGAGATCCTCTGAGCAAGAAAACTGCCTTCAGACTCAGATCATTACATCAACCATTTCCAAGCTCTCTACCCTCCTGGCCTGTTCTGCATAGTTCAGACTCTGAGTACAATTGTGCAAACCATTTCTTTAAAATAGACCTCTGTTGAGAAGAGTGCAGGGAGGTCTTACTGCTTCTATTTCTCTGGAGAATCCCTGACTAATCCTCCCATCCATAGGGATAGATTCTTCCATCACACATCACTCATTACACATCATCCTATATGTAGCCTCTGCTGGCCTCTTATTTGCTAGTAAAAATCCAGCCCTGTTACCTAGGTCACTGTGAGTCAGCATGACTGTCTCTGTCATGAACGTAGTCTGTATCCAACATAGATATATACCTATCTGTATACCTAACCCAAGAATAAATGCTTCATAAGGGGGAAGCCAGACTTTTAATGACAACGGTTCCATTGCCAAGTGCTGGGCTTCCAACGTAATCAACATCCAAAGCAGCTTTGGAGGAAAGAAGAACATGAAGAAAAAGAAAACCAAAAAGTACAAACAGCTCTGGAACTTGTTCTCAATTGCCATTCTGGTTTATTTTACATGTTGCTGCCCAGGCAGCCACCTGAAAACCTGC